>NC_133652.1:267141638-267454138 GCF_009905375.1 Apium graveolens | reverse complement strand
CAATTTGAAGAACCCGATTTATTGTCTCATTGACAACATGAAAAGGGATGAAGATGTTAAGATATATTATGGGAAAATACCTATAATTCTGGTAATATAATTATTACACTATTTGTTAATTCTTAAACTATTCTATTTAAATTAATTTTGAAGTAAAAATGATTGTCACTGGTCAATCATTAAAATTTGATAGAGGGTTGAATTATTTAATCAATTAAAAGCTTATTGATTTGTTGATGTTAATTTGAATTTATATTTCAATTGCAAAAACTGTTATGTTTATGCTTTTTGGTTGTGGACGTTGTCTCATATTTTTTGTGTTTTTGATTGTTTACGCGGTCCAGACCATTTAGGTAGTTACAACTTTAACTTGTTTGAGCTTGTAGGTAGTTCTAATTTTGACTTTTCTTGCCTTTTAATTCTTATTTTTAGGCGTTAGGGTTAATTGTTTGTCATTTTGACTTGTTGGACTTCGTATCTTAAGTTTATGTTTGTATTAGTGTTTGACTTAAGGACAAACAAACATATTAACTATTATAATATGACTTGTTACAAATAATGATTTATGTTTGTATTAGTGTTTTGGATTTGGTGGCCAATTATAGCCAGTCACATAGTTGGAATTTGAGTCTACTGCAAATTAAAAGAACTAATAAGTCCATATAATTTATTGATTACATTATTTATTCATCACTGATAATCATTAACTAAAACTATGTAATTATTATTGATATATTAACGAATTGCTCTACATTGAAGCACTCTTATTTTGCAAAGTATTTGCAAGGAAAAGGTCTTAACGCTCTGACTCAAACTGTTCGCAAGCTAAAACTATCTTACATGAGGATGCCCTGGCAAACAGAATCAAACTCAAATGATTGTGCAATTTTTCTTATGAGACACATGGAAACATACAAAGGAAATAACCACAATTGGGAAACAAGTTTGAAGCCTGAAGGGGTAATTAAAATAAAGCTCTATATATCTTACTGATTTATAGAATTTTTAAGAGTAAAAGTTTAATTAATTTATATTACTTTTATTTCAGTTTGCTCAGTACACACAGATGATAAAAAGCTTCGAACCAAATACAACACTGCTATAATGACATCCCATATTAATGAAAAAAAGGCTGCAATAGTAGAAGAGGCGGAGAGATTGTTCAAAGTTGATGTTGAACAGACAATCAAGAAGGTTGCTAATAGTAAATTTACCAAAGCTAGTACAAGCAAAAAGTCCGTTAGTTACATTTGCATCGAATCTTAAAAATTTGATGAAGCAAATTAACATTTCAGTTTGATGACTAGTAATTGTTAGACATATTTGAAAACTTATGCAATCTCTGTCATATTGCAAAACAAGTTACTACCTGATTCACTTCTTATTTGGGATTGAAATTGCAATTGTAATATACATTTTATTTGATGCAAATGAATGTGCAGATCCATTCTATATATGAAATGAATTAATGTTTTGTTTTTCATTTTAATAGCTACTAATTAATGGAGACATTGTCTACTTCTTTGTAGAATTATTTTTAAAGTAATGGTAATTCACCGCTATACAAGTTTATCACATAATATGATGTGAATATGAAAGGAAATTTGGTTGAGGATCAGCCTATTAATCTGTTGCTCACTACAATGGGGTTTGACAATGACAAGAGACAAATATGGGTCACAAAGCTTACTTGGACAACAAAGCATGATGAAGGAACGGATGAAGCTTTGCCACTCAGCTCAACAACCAGCATGGGCTGACCTATTTTGGCTTATATAATTAATAATTCGACTTTTGGCTTGCAAGTTTTTACCTTTCACTTGAAAGGGTTTTTCTTGCTTTAAGCACTTAGGATTTTATTTTCCTATTTGGATTCTGTTTTTATATGTTTTCCATTTGGATTTGGATTTTAAATTTGTTTCCTGAAAGGATTCAGATATTGGCTAATTTAAGCTGATATTGAATTTCTCTTGGAATTCTGTTGGGTTTAGGTTATTGGTTAAGCCTATAAATACCCCTCTCATGTAATCTTTTAAGATATATTTGATGATTATGTTTTGAGATAAACTATGATTAGTTTTCTTTCTTCTAAACTTCAATTACTGGATTGTTTTGAAGGTTAGATTCAAATTACTTAGTTTCTGGATTGATCTAAGGAATTTGAGATTCAAAGTTCACGTTTCTGGATTGATCGTGTTCATTGAAATATCCTTTTCTTCTTGTTTTTGTTTCTTTGTGGTGCGATCCACATCAATTTGGTATCAAGAGCCAAGGTTTTTTTTTCTCCAATTTCCTAATAGTTGGGAGATCTAGATTCTGAAAAAAAAATAATAAATTTTACTGTTCACGGGTTACTGTTCAGGGGTTACTGTTCACGTGCACTGTTCATCAGAATTTTTTTCCCCTTCGTATTTTTCATATGGCTACCGATGAATTACTCATGAAATTAATTAAAAAATTGGAGGATATAGATGTACGAACGGAAAAGCTTGCTGATTCAACAGAGTCTAGATTGGAAGCGGTTGGTAAACTTTTACTTAAGGTGCAAAATGACAAGACACATGATGAACTTGTTGATTCGAGTGATTCTGTTTCACCTAAAGAGAAAAGATTTAAAATTGATGACCGTGGGATTAAACTTGATGATTTTACAGGATTAGGCAGCCCAGACGATTTTCTTGAATGGGTTCGACAAGTTGAGAAGATTTCTGATTATAAGTGGTTTGATGATAAGACACGATTTCAAATTGCTACGATCAGACTTACAAAGAATGCATGATTATGGTTTGAGAACCTGAAGGCAAGAAGAGCTAGATCTGGAAAAGAAAAGATCATGACTTGGACAACTTTAAAGAAAAAACTTCGTGCAAGGTATCTTCCGGATGATTACGAACAGGTACAATACTTGAAGCTCACCTCTCTTTCTCAGGATACAATGAGTGTTTCAGAGTATGTTGCTGAATTTGATAGATTATGCTTAATTTGTGACTTGGCGGAAAAAGAAACAATGAAAATTGCAAGGTTTATTCGTGGATTAAAACGACCTATTGCTAAAAAGGTAGAATTACATTCATATAGCTCGTTTAATGATGTTTGCAAGCTAGCTATGAAAATAGAATCTCATCAAGAAGAGGAGAAACTGAAATCTACTTTTAAAGGGTTTGGCTCTGGTACTTCCAAAGGGACTGGACAGTTTAAATCTAATTTTTCTGATGACTCTACACAAGCTTCGCTGAAAAGTCAATCGACTGGCTTTACTGCACAACCAGAGACTTCTTCATCGGCCAAGAAGAAGGCTGAAAGGCAGAAAGTGTATGTGTCTAAAGAAGAGTTTGATAGTCGACGAAAGTGTTTTAAGTGTCAAGATAAAGGACATATTGCAAGTGAGTGTCCTTCTAGAAGAACTCTTACTATGAAGCAATACATGGAGTGGGATGTATAGGAACAATTCTTACAATTTCTCCCAGAAGTGACTCAAGAGAAATTAGTCAATAATGACGAAGATGAACTTGCTTATGCAGAGAATGATGCTAATTTGCTTGTTGTTCGTAGGATTTTACACACAGAGACTATACCAAATACTGATCAACGAGAAAACTTATTTCACACAAGGTGTAAAGTTGGGGATCGGACTTGCAATATCATTATTGATAGTGGATCATGCACGAACGTTGCATCCATTGACATGGTCAATAAGCTAAATCTTCCAACTCGTGTTCATGAGAAACCATATAAGTTGAATTGGCTTGATGACTCGAAGGGTTTAGACGTGAAAAAGCAAGCCTTGGTGAGTTTTTCGATTGGTAGTTATAAGGATGAGTTATGGTGCGATGTAATTCCTATGAGTGCATGTCATCTTTTACTTGGAAGACCATGGCAGTTTGATAGAAAGGTAATGCATGAAGGTGATACTAATGTTTATACGGTACAAGTTGGGAGTAAACGTATTAAACTTCAACCTTTGTCTCCTAATGAGTATTATGAACATATGCGTGATTCAAAGAAGAAAACTAGCTTATTTTTGTCAGGAAAAGAATTTGAAAAGGAGGCGCCTACAAATGGGGGTATAGCATATGCTTTGTTTATAAAGAAAATAACTCCTAATCAAGGTGATTCAGATCCACTTCTTCATGATTTGCTCGCTGAATTTGGTGATATTTTTCCAGATGAGTTACCTACTGGTTTACCTCCAGTACGAGGAATCGAGCATGCAATTGATCTTATTCCTGGTGCTCCTTTACCTAATAAACCTGCTTATAGATGTGATCCAGAGGCCTCTAAAGAGCTTCAGAGACAAATTGAAGATTTGATTGAAAAAGGTCTTGTATGCGAGAGTATGAGTCATTGTGCAGTTCCCGCTTTGCTAGTTCCAAAGAAGGATGGAACATGGAGAATGTGTGTTGATTCTAGAGCGGTGAACAACATTACCATCAAATATCATTTCCCTATGCCTCGATTAGAAGACATGCTTGATGAGTTGCATGGTGCGACAATTTTCTCTAAGATTGATCTTCGAAGTGGATATCATCAAATATGGATTCGTGAAGGTGATGAATGGAAAACAGCTTTTAAAACTAAACAAGGATTATATGAGTGGATGGTGATGCCTTTTGGTCTTTGCAATGCCCCTAGCTCCTTTATGCGGCTCATGAATGAGGTACTTCGTCCTTTCCTAAACAAATTTATCGTTGTCTATCTTGATGATATTCTGGTTTATAGTAGAGATAAATTTGAGCATATGCATCACCTTAGACTTTTGTTTGAAAAGTTGCGAGACCAGAAACTTTTTGGTAAACTCGAGAAGTGTTCTTTTATGGTATCGCGTATCTCGTTTCTTGGTTATATTATTTCTGATTGTGGAATACAAGTTGATCCTGAAAAGGTTATAGCTATTTCTTCCTGGGTTGTTCCTCAAACCGTGCATGAGGTGCGGAGTTTTCATGGATTGGCTTCTTTTTATAGAAGATTTATCAAAAACTTTTCTTCTATTACGGCTCCTATTACCGAGCTACTCAAAAAGGGTGAGTTTGAATGGTCTACTCAAGCTCAAAAGGCATTCGATGAGATTAAGGAAAAGCTTTGTAATGCTCCAGTTTTAGCCTTACCAGATTTTAATACACTATTCGAGGTTGAGTGTGATGCAAGTGGAGTTGGTATAGGTGCTGTTTTGATTCAAGCAAAAAGACCTATTTCATTTTTTAGTGAAAAGCTGACTGGCGCAAAACACAACTAATCTAATTATGATCGTGATTTTTATGCTATTGTCCGAGCATTGGATCATTGGTCGCATTATTTGCGTCCCAAACCTTTTGTGCTATATTCTAATCATGAAGCGCTAAAGTTCATTAATGGACAGCAAAAGTTGAACTATCGTCATGCTAAATGGGTGGAATTTTTTCCATCTTTCACATTTTCCTCAAAATACAAAGAAGGAAAGTCTAATGTCGTGGCGGATGCTCTTTCAAGGAGGGCATATTTGTTAGCTATGGTTGATGCTCGAATTCTTGGTTTTGAGCTTCTTAAAGGCTTGTATGCATCTGATGTTGATTTTGCACAAGAATTCAGTTCTCCAACTCGGAATTACACCATTCAAGATGGGTTTCTTTTTAAGGGGAATAAGCTTTGTATTCCTCATTGTGGTGTGTGTGAGTTACTTGTTCGTGAAGTACATAGTGGTGCTATTGCCGGCCATTTTGGGGTGCATAAAACTTTGGATTTGTTGAATGAGAGTTTTTTCTGGCCTCAAATGATTCGAGATGTCCAATCAGTGGTTTCTAGATGTGCTACTTGTCAAAAGGCCAAAAGTACATTTTCTAAGGGTTTGTATACTCCACTTCCTGTTGCTGACGTTCCGTGGGATAGTGTAAGTATGGATTTTATCATTGGTTTTCCAAGAACGCAAAGAGGGAAGGATTCTATAATGGTTGTCGTTGATCGTTTTTCAAAGATGGCTCACTTTATTCCAATGACTAAGACGGATGATGCACAACATGTTGCTGATCTCTATTTTAAGGAGATTGTTCGTTTGCATGGTATTCCATGAAGCATTGTTTCTGATCGAGATTCAAAGTTTTTGAGTCACTTTTGGAAGTGTTTATGGAGATGGCTTGGAACTAAGTTGCTATTTAGCACATCTCATCATCCTCAGACGGATGGCCAAACTGAGGTGACTAACAGGACTTTAGGTACCTTACTTCGTGGATTAGTAGGCAAGACTCAAAAGGATTGGGATATCAAGTTATGTCATGCCGAGTTTGCTTATAATCGATCTCATTCTTCTACTACCTCCCGTTCTCCTTTTGAAGTGGTTTATGGTATTAACCCATTTCTTCCAATTGATTTGCTTCCTTTACACAAATATGATATTCACACGGATGCCAAGAATCGTTTGGATGTCTTTAAGAAGACCTGTAAGCAAGTAAAAGAGAGGATTGAGAAGATGAATGCACTTTACAAGGCTCGAGCCGACAAGAGGCGTAAGCAACCTGTATTCAAACCTGGAGATCTTGTTTGGGTTCATTTGCGAATAGAAAGGTTTCCAAGCAAAAGAAAGAAAAAGCTTATGCCAAGGGCAGATGGTCCATTTGAGGTACTTGAAGCTTATGGAGATAGCGCTTACAAGATAGATCTACTGTAATAACCCCAATTTTTGGAAAATTTTTGAAACCCTTATGAATAGTGTTTTTGCTGAATGAGAAAACTTTTCATGCCACGCTATGTAGGGGTTCTGTTATTGATCTTCTGGGATATTATTAGTACTCTATGTGGTATATAAGTGTATGTAAAGATCGTCAGAATCCAAATCCGAACACTTTGATTTTTCCCGGAAATCCACTAGATACGGAAAGAATTGAGTATAAGGTAACAGGATAAAAATGATTTAAATTAAAGGATTATAAGAGAGGATCATAAAAGGAATATAATGTATTGAGAAAGGTTAAGGAAACCCAAGTAATAAGATCCTGGGTATGATCCCTCAAACGATAAACAAAAATAAAAGTTAAGCGAAGCGTATAACAGATCAGCGGTCATTAGGCAAACAATTAGGAAGCTAATCAAAGCGATTAGAGGGGATGATGTCACCCAACCAATGAGAAGAGGGCAAGTAAGGGATGATGACATAACAAATGTGACATAAGCATGACATGAGGGGGAAGGAGGTGTGGTTGATTTAGAACCACACAAAGTTGATGGTTAAAAAGGTAATTAACCAAAAGCAAGCTAAAAATAACCAACCAAAACAAATCAAAGCAAAACACAAAATTTTTTTCATCTTCATCATCTTGCTCTCGGCTTTTGAAAGAAAAACAAGGAGGAGTTTTTTCAAAAACTCAAGCTACACACCTTCAAAAATTATAAGGTTTGTTTCTTTAGCTTCCATAATTCATAACTTAGTTATGCTATAAGTTTGGATCCATGAATCCAAGGTTTACATAGTTAATCAATTCCTAAAAGTTTAGGGTGAATAGTAACTTTCAAGAACAAATTTTTGATTCTTGATTTTATTTGTAAGGACAAGGTAGCTTAAGCATAGATCAAGGCTTCCATGGGCATTCCAAGGATCTTTCATGGATTAAAAGCTTCAAGGAAAGTATAAACTCCAAACCCTAGCTTTAGTTTTGAGTATTTAGGAATGGTTATGAGTAGTATAGTATATGTGAAGCATGAAACTTGTTTGTTTAAGAGTTTGGGTTGGAATGGTGGTGATTGAATTGTTGAAATCTTAAGATTTGGTTAAAGAATGTAGTATAGTTTAAATTCAAGTTTTAGGAGTAAGTAAATGGATTATAATGAGTTGGTTTGGGGCTGTTGTAATGTATTTTGGATGGAGTTTGGATTGGGTTGTGAATTGGGGTTGAATTGTGGTTGTTTTGAGTTGGTTTAAATTTGGGAAATCGCGTAAACATAGACGTCGTAATGTCCGATTTCCTTTAGGCTGTTTTTGTTCTTAACATCAGAACCCTTGAACTCAATGCTAGGTTTTGACCATTGCCATATTTAGATAGTTCATGTTACGAGCTTCGTTTTGATATGTGGTTCGTTTGATTCCGATGAACGGTTTAGGAGAAACGGCCGTTTTAAGTAACGACGTTTTGCGAACGAAACATTACCCCTCGCCTTACTTTGAAACATAGGTTAAAGACCTTAAAGGACTAATTGAAGTATGAAACATTTATGTAAGGTGTAATAGGCAGTTGGTAAGACACCCGCGAAGGAATCGCCTTAAAACTCGTAATGGTTAAATTATTAAAAATGGTGGAGCCGAGGGTACTCGAGTGACTTAAGAGAATTAGTAAGCGCAAAGCGAGCGTTAGAGTCTAAGTTGGTTAATGTATAGATTTACAAGTGACTTTGGTTTAATTCCAACTTACTTGTTGTTTATAGGTTACCAGACTCGTCCCGAGCCATTTGTAACCCCTAGTCGCTCAGGCAAGTTTTCTACCCGTTATACTGTTGTTGTGATGTATATGTGTATATGCATGATCTTGCGATAAATGCATATTTGTTATTAGCAAATTCTTGCGATATATTGTAGCATGTGATATGGTATATATGCATGCCTGTTTCATATTCTTGGATTATATATCTGTTGGTTAAAATGCTTACAGTTGCATAATACCTATGCTAGAGATAAGCGGTACTGAGTTTACCCTTAAAGGAGGGGATCAAAAGGTGAAAACATTTTCTAAAACCGGGAGTCGAGGATCCCGAGTAGATTTTATATATATATATATATTTATATATATATATATGGTTATAGTTTTCAAAACTATTAATCGAATAAGGTTTATTCGATAAGTTTATTTTATTAATTAAATATTATTTGAATATTCATTCGAGGGCTTATGACTCAGTTTATTTTATTAATTGAATATTATTTGAATATTCATTCGAGGGCTTATGACTCAGTTTATTTTATTAATTGAATATTATTTGAATATTCATTCGAGGGCTTATGACTCAGTTTATTTTATTAATTGAATATTATTTGAATATTCATTTGAGGATCTATGACTCCGATTATTGCTGAGTTATATTCTTTATTTTATTAAAGAATAAGGTGTTGATAATCAAACTTATTTTTGATTATTCAAATAAAGATAGTACTTTCGTATAAGTATATCTTTGATTATTTAATACTCATTTCAAGTATAAGTCTTACAACTTCTACTTCAATTATTTGTATAAAGATTATTCTTTATGGGAATATTATTTAAATAATAATATTCAGACATTTTCTAAATATATTGGGACTGATTTACTTCATTAAATCAGCATTACTCCAAACACTCTTTAAAGTGTTTTCGAGTCTTCAAATTGATTTTTAAAAGTTAGAGCGGATCCCAAAACTCATTTTTATATTTAAGATCTTCCTTTTAAAGGGGATTTAAATACTCGCTCAAAACCTGAGGGATCCGGCTCTGTGGTGTATTTTATATTCGCAACGAGGTTGCTGTTTTGGTAAATGAATTGATTACTTACCCAACGTTCGGGAAGTAAGTCCATCTATCGAGTCGGCATAAGCAACATGGGCTCAGTGGGCGTCCATGATAGTGTAAGTGGCTCAGTGGGAGTCCATCAAATGCGTAAGTGGCTGAGTGGCAGTCCAGCATAAGGTCCTATTGCGACCAGGGTGATGACCAGTGGGGAATTCGTCCATCTACTAGTAGAAAAGGTTACTTATTGGTATCTTTGCCTGATCAGCAAGATATCAGGTTTATGCCAAAATTCTTTCCTTTCCAAATTTATTGGATATTGCAATTCTGTTCATACTTTACATGACAGAGGTTTTCAGGAAACGTATGTATATATATAGGTGTATATATATCAGGACTTAATGAAGTATATCATAACTTCATTTCCTTCAAAATATTTCAAAGATTGAATCTATTCAAGTCTTATCTTGTAGTCTCATCAGTGTGATGAACTTTTGAAACTAATTATAACTTGAACGGTGGTAGTTCAAGTAGTATTTGGAAAAGATATAAGTATATTGGAGTATCTTGTAACTTCATCTTTTAAACTTATATCTAGTAAATGATTATCTTATGCATGACAAAGATTTTCAGAAAAATGTTGAGACAAGGTTAGATATATGAGATCACCTTGCAACGATATTTTTATACAGTTATACACTGGAATTATGTGTGTATTATGCATGGAAGAGGACTTCCAATATTTTGAAAAGTATATATGTATATATATATATACTGAATATTTTGTGACTTCATCGCATTAAGATATCAAACTTGGTTCATTTCTTTTGACCAAGACTTTCTTGAGTACTATGAGAATGCTCATATATTGTAAATCACTATACATATTATTTTGGTGGGCTTGTTGCTCACCCTTGCTTTCTTCTTTCATCACACAACATCAGATAGACAAGATGAACAGGACCAAGCTCCCAATTCGCGAGCGGATAGGAAACGTTCCGCAGTTTCCTATAGGCGTTGATGTCGCTATAGCTGAGGTAGGAACCACCAATAGACTAGGCTTTCAACTTTTGATGTACCAGATTATGTAAATTTATTCAGAAAACCTTTTAAGGTGTATTGGCAGGTAATTGTGGAATAAAATGACTTGTGATTATTTTTGGATGTTCATCTCTGAGACTATAACGTGTGGTGTGTGTGTTTATTGTGGGGTCACAGTACAGAGTAGTTGATTAATTATTAAGATTGGGTGTTATTAAGGGAAATGGAACTCGTGACAACCCGGATCCCCGACCCCAGATTTGGGGGTGTTACAGAAGTGGTATCAGATCTAAGCGTTATTAACCTCAGAGATGAAGTGACGTTAAGATAATAAGTACACTAAGATAAATAAGAACTCTTGCCAAGTTCATAGTCGGGCTACCTAACGTAGTACTGACAGTTAAAACCCTTATGGGAACCCTTATAAATATCGTGATAGAAGCATAGTTCATTATCGTATATGGTAGCGGGACTCCGAACCCTGAGGTTGAGAAGCAACAACGCGATGATGTTTTATTAAGTTATTGGAGATCAGATTGTGGATCCAATAGAGCGTCCTAACGCAGGACCAGATGATGTTCATATTGAGGATGTAGTGGTTGAGGATGTTGTCCTAGATGGGATTGTTGCTGAGGAGGATCTCGTGGAGGATCCTAACAAGAATGAATAAAGGACCGCTGAGGAATTGATGACCATGGTTAGGGCGACTACCAGAGGTAGGATTGGTCGGTCACTACCGGAGGTTCGTTCAAGTTTGTAAAGATAGTAGTCCCCTTTAACGCGGCTTACTCGTAAGACTGAGAAGTTGAATGGACAGAGAAATATGAGAACAACTTTTAAGAACCGAAGCAAGGGTTGGTGGCGACCCCTATGTGGGTGTTGCCGGATGAAAAAGGAGATTTTGTGAATTGTAGTGACGCTTCGCATAAGAAATTAGGGTGCTTCTTATACAGCACAACAAGGTAATCGCGTACACGCCAAGATAATTAAGGGAATATAAAGTTCGATATCCCCACTTATGAGCTTGGGCTCGTGGCAATAGTTTTGCCCTAAAGATTGGAGGCACTACTTGTATGGAGAGAAGTGCGAGATTTACACAAGCCATAAGTGCTCTAGTGCATTTTCACGTAGAAAGAGCTCAATATATGCCAGAGGAGGCGGTTAGAGCTAATCAAGAATTATAATTGGGAGATTCTTTATCATTCAGGGAAAGTTAATGTGGTGGCTGATGCCCTTAGTAAAAAGGAGAGACTCAAGATAATAATGTCCTTGGGAGAGTTTATAAGAGATTTTGAGAAAATGGAAATAGAAGTGAAGGTGACCGGAGCCGGTACCGAAAAGCTGTTTGAGATTTCAATACAGTCCGAATTATCGGAAAGGAACATATTGTGCCATAAAAAGTGATGAAGGAAGGCAAAGAGCCAACAATTAGATCAAAAATTAATACCGAGAAAAATGAGAAGGGAATAATAAGGTATCCCTACAGAATTTGGGTTCCAAATGTTCAAAAGCTTAAAGATGAGATCTTAGATGAAAGCTAGTTTGAGGAATAAGATTTAGAGCAAACCCTGAACCTGATAGTCAGGGAGGTCGCCATCAAGAAAGAAAGAACCCATAACATAATAGAGTGGAAAACAAGGTTTTTTATGTATAAGATAACCCCGATTATGGGAGAAGGTTGAAACATTTCATACTAAGGAAACAGAAAGTCGAGTAAGGAAAGGAGACCCGAGACGGTACTCCTATACGGCAATTCATGGACCTGTCTAAAAAGGACTTAGACTATTATCCCCAACCACCACCCTGAGGAAACAATGCGGTGAGAAATTCTTTCAGGACCTTTAAGTCTCTAAGCTCTCAGAGTTCCAAGGAATAGGTTGACCTAGTCGAGGCAAGAGTCTGGCTAAAGGAAATATAGGAATCATTTGAGATTCTAAAGGATTGACGAATCACAAAAGACTGTTTTTGTCACTTACCCTCCTAAGAGAGAGGCCACCCGCTGGTGAAAGACCAAGAAAGGCACAGAGCCAGAGGTTAGAATAAACTGATTAAAAGTTAGTCAATTGTTTCCGGGAAAGTAATTCCCAAGGTTATGGAGATAATGTAAAAGCTTTAGAGCCAGAACAAAGGCACATGAGTATGATGAATTATGAATCTAAGTTGTAAAAGTTGTCAAGATTCGTTCTGAGGACACGAATCCAGAATGACGGGATGTTTGAAATCAATGCTTATGTTGTGTTGGTTCATGAAATAATGATAAGAGAAAGGAAAATAAAAAGAAACTGAAGTGGAAAGGAATATAAAGGCAATAGAGTTTGAGGTATGATAAGGGAGTTGGGTATGAGGAAACCCTAAAGACTCGTAGCAATAGAAATAGAAAAGTATGCATTCGTCAGGATGAGGGTGATTCACCATGAGTTAAAATTGATGGTTGAAGGCATAAGAGATACATATATTTTATCCCCTGTAAGTTGGGAGGATTCGAGGAAACCTTGAGATAGTTCGAAGGATAAATAATGAGACGCGGATAGACTGAAGAGAAAAGGAAGCAAGAAATTAGGAAAATTGGATGAAGGAAGTGACCTTCAAGAATGTGAAGTGTAAGACCGGTGGCTTGATACCCAGAAAGGGAGACGCCAGGTATAAAAGATATTCCAACATTGAGATGACTGTTGAGATAAACAACAAAAGTAAATAAGGAATTATTAAGAAGAAGTTCCCGTTGAACACGACCAATATCTTCCAGAACATCCTTGTTATTGTTACCAAATTAGGCAAGAAAAGCGGATGACCATTGTTATCTTTTGGAGGCCATATGGATTGACCTCAATTTGAATAAGGATGCTATTATGAAATTAGGTATAGACTATCGAGGTGGGAATGATGAATAAGATAATCTATCAAGGATATATGACTTGATTTATCCATGGAAGGATGCAAGTACCTTTTTAAAGGAGGGATTAAGGATATAACTTCGATAACTTGAGATGAACCATAGGGGAATGCATGAAGGTTGGCATTTCACCCTTAATAGGGATAGTATGAGTTTTGACAGTATGAATTGGAAAATATTAAGGTAATGATGACCTTTAAGTATCAGTGGAGAAAATTTTTCAGAAACATATAGATAATGGTTCTAGTATTAGTAAAGGGTATTTTGATATGCCCTGTATCTAGGGAATACAGGAGGAACGATTCAAGGATAACCTTAGAGGTTTTACAAGGAGAAAGGTAATATTCAAAATTCTCAAGAATAGAAATGTTGATAAAGGAAATATAACGTAATTATAATGATGTCAAGTGGGGCACGTGTTAAACCACGAGAAAGTATAGATCGAACCAGTAATGGTCGAAATTGTTCAAGGCAATTAGGACTTAAGATAAAAGATGTTCTAATTATGATTGAGAGTCAGTCGTGACAGTGATTAACCTCTAAAGACTGAGGCAATAACTTATGGAAAAATGGTGATATTTTTTTTTACTCATCAGAATTTAAGGAAAACATCTTCACAAAAGCAGTGATTGAAATAAGGTAGAAAATTTATTTGGAGGTGGTTAAAATGACATTGACTTTAAGGAAATTTTACCATCAGGAAAGGCCAAAGAGGTGGCCGACACTTTAAATGTAAGAGGATAATTATAGGCGCTCGTGCGAGAGGAATACAGTGATGATGGTTGAAGCCGGGAAGGTTATATTACGGTTCGGAAGATTGACATTCCTTCTGATGACTGTGCAATACTCAACCGTAATAGTAGTTGGGTAAAGGTTTAATTCGTGTAATCGCCATTAGCGGGCTATCTATCTCAGAAGATACTATCTTGAGATAAGCCAGGACCATGTTTCAAAAAGGACTAGACGAACCCTTGAGTTAAGTCTTCTATTTAAGGCGTACGATTAAAAATGGTATTAACCTGCTATCGTTGCTTTGACCGAAACTCTTCTGCAATTTTATCTGCTTCATGTCATGTATGTATGTCAGGATCAGGAGTGTTCTTCATGAATCATGAATGGTGATTATGTTACCTCCTTAGAAGGATTTGATACGACATGTATGGACTCCGTATGGTTAGCTATTAAGACTTCATGGAAAATGAATGACTACAGTAGGTCAGTGGTGGACCATAGTAAGGCAGCAATGATTCTGCGAGTAATGAGCTGATTACAACCGTGAGAGTTGTATTGGAATGGGTGTTGAGATTGAGTACCACTATTCGGGTTGTGGTAGTGTATAAGTTATCATTGATAGACTAATTAAGTAGAGTATCTACCTATTGAATATTTATTCTTTCTTATCAATAGAGAGTCGTATTATTATACGAGGAAGGTTGCGGTGCAAGCATAGAATTCTAGTAACGATGATGTCTAGAATGAGATCCTAGATTCGATTTTCGATATCGAGGGAGTTTCAAAGGTGATTATGTATAAGCTCGAGGAAGAGCATGGGTCCATAGAATGATGGACGGAATAGCAAAAATATTTAAGCATGTGAAATGCGATGCGATAATACTTGATGTTGATATATATACGCATATGTTTTGTTCTCCTATGACAAACCTCCATAATTCAGAGGTAAGTTCCAAGCCAGATATTTTGTGGCAGTATATTTTTTTCATATATACAATTCTCTTCAATTCGTTCTTTTCTCTTCTTTTCATTTCATGTAAGCTGAGAAGAACAACCCTTCCAGAAGAGGAGGTATTGCCGAATGACTATCTATCTGTGTGATAGAAGCCTAGTAGGATACCATCTATTATTTAATTGCTTGTCAAGTACTAAAGGCTGGCCACCTTTTGTACTAACTATGCGATATAACAAGTGTTCATGATCATAGTGATCTCTCAACAAATTCATTTACTTCTATATGATTGATCAAACTTTGGGAAATAGAAACAGCTGAAAAAGGAGTAATAAAGTTGTGGTAGTATTCGGAATGGAAACACATTCGTGATACTAAGGTTGACATGGGTATTAAAAGGTTATAGAACGCTAACGAGAAAAAGTATAACCAGTATAATATTAGGAACGGAAGGTAGTAGCGATTACGAACTCGAAAAGAATGGGTATTGAGAAGCAAAAGCTCTAATGCTAAACGCTATAATGAGAGTCTGTGCAATAGACTTGAAAGAAATTGGAATGATCACTTAACGCGGATTGAGTTTTCTTACGACAATAGATCATATGTCATTATCGAGTTGTCGCCTTATGAGATCCTTGAGGGAAGACAATGTCGATCTCCCTTATGTTAGGATGAAGTTGTAGAGCGCAAGATGCTCGGACCCGCAGTAGTCCAAAGGACCAAGGATATAATAGATCTAATCAGAGGACGGCTGGTAGTAACCCAAGATGGACATAAGAAGTATGTTGATTTGACACGAAAGGATAAAGAATAGGAAGTAGGGGACCTAGTGTTGTTAAAGGTATCCCCATGGAAACCCTTGAAAAGAATGAATGAGATTCGGAAAGAAAGGAAAGCTAAGTCCACCAATTGTTGGACCCTTGGATATATTAAGAAGTATTGGGAAGTTAGCATATGAGCTAGCCTTACCCCAGAACATGTAGCAAGTCATAACGTGTTTCACGTATCAATGTTAAGGAAGTGTAATTCGGATTCTAGATAAATAGGGGCATATGAGCGCATAGACATGCAACCAGACGTAACCTATATGGAGCAACCAGGAAGGGTTATAGAGTGAAAAGGAATAAGTGCTTAGGAGAAGGGTTATCAAACTAGGCGGAGTTTGGTGGTAGGACCACAATGTGGGAAAATTTACTTGAGAGTTAGAAAGTGTAATGCTAAGAGAGTATCCCTATTCATTTTCCATCTGATTCCGGGACGGAATCCTTTTAAGGAGGGGAGACTGTAATAACCCCAATTTTTGGAAAATTTTTGAAACCCTTATGAATAGTGTTTTTGCTGAATGAGAAAACTTTTCATGCCACGCTATGTAGGGGTTCTGTTATTGATCTTCTGGGATATTATTAGTACTCTATGTGGTATATAAGTGTATGTAAAGATCATCAGAATCCAATTCCGAACACTTTGATTTTTCCCGGAAATCCACTAGATACGAAAAAAATTGAGTATAAGGTAACAGGATAAAAATGATTTAAATTAAAGGATTATAAGAGAGGATCATAAAAGGAATATAATGTATTGAGAAAGGTTAAGGAAACCCAAGTAATAAGATCCCGGGTATGATCCCTCAAACGATAAACGAAAACGAAAGTTAAGCGAAGCGTATAACAGATCAGCGGTCATTAGGCAAACAATTAGGAAGCTAATCAAAGCGATTAGAGGGGATGATGTCACCCAACCAATGAGAAGAGGGCAAGTAAGGGATGATGACATAACAAATGTGACATAAGCATGACATGAGGGGGAAGGAGGTGTGGTTGATTTAGAACCACACAAAGTTGATGGTTAAAAAGGTAATTAACCAAAAGCAAGCTAAAAATAACCAACCAAAACAAATCAAAGCAAAACACAAAATTTTTTTCATCTTCATCATCTTGCTCTCGGCTTTTGAAAGAAAAACAAGGAGGAGTTTTTTCAAAAACTCAAGCTACACACCTTCAAAAATTATAAGGTTTGTTTCTTTAGCTTCCATAATTCATAACTTAGTTATGCTATAAGTTTGGATCCAAGAATCCAAGGTTTACCTAGTTAATCAATTCCTAAAATTTTAGGGTGAATAGTAACTTTCAAGAACAAATTTTTGATTCTTGATTTTATTTGTAAGGACAATGTAGCTTAAGCATAGATCAAGGCTTCTATGGGCATTCCAAGGATCTTTCATGGATTAAAAGCTTCAAGGAAGGTATAAACTCCAAACCCTAGCTTTAGTTTTGAGTATTTAAGAATGGTTATGAGTAGTATAGTATATGTGAAGCATGAAACTTGTTTGTTTAAGAGTTTGGGTTGGAATGGTGGTGATTGAATTGTTGAAATCTTAAGATTTGGTTAAAGAATGTAGTATAGTTTAAATTCAAGTTTTAGGAGTAAGTAAATGGATTATAATGAGTTGGTTTGGGGTTGTTGTAATGTATTTTGGATGGAGTTTGGATTGGGTTGTGAATTCGGGTTGAATTGTGGTTGTTTTGAGTTGGTTTAAATTTGGGAAATCGCGTAAACATAGCCGTCGTAATGTCTGATTTCCTTTAGGCTGTTTTTGTTCTTAACATCAGAACCCTTGAACTCACTGCTAGGTTTTGACCATTTCCATGTTTATATAGTTCATGTTACGAGCTTCATTTTGATATGTGGTTCGTTTGATTCCGATGAACGGTTTAGGAGAAACGGCTGTTTTAAGTAACAACGTTTCGCGAACGAAACAATACCCCTCGCCTTACTTTGAAACATAGGTTAAAGACCTTAAAGGACTAATTGAAGTATGAAACATTTATGTAAGGTTTAATAGGCAGTTGGTAAGACACCCGCGAAGGAATCGCCTTAAAACTCATAATGGTTAAATTATTAAAAATGGTGGAGCCGAGGGTACTCGAGTGACTTAAGAGAATTAGTAAGCGCAAAGCGAGCGTTAGAGTCTAAGTTGGTTAATGTATAGATTTACAAGTGACTTTGGTTTAATTCCAACTTACTTGTTGTTTATAGGTTACCAGACTCGTCCCGAGCCATTTGTAATCCCCAGTCGCTCAGGCAAGTTTTCTACCCGTTATACTGTTGTTGTGATGTATATGTGTATATGCATGATCTTGTGATAAATGCATATTTGTTATTAGCAAATTCTTGCGATATATTATAGCATGTGATATGGTATATATGCATGCCTGTTTCATATTCTTGGATTATATATCTATTGGTTAAAATGCTTACAGTTGCATAATACCTATGCTAGAGATAAGCGGTATTGAGTTTACCCTTAGTGGAGGGGATCAAAAGGTGAAAACATTTTCTAAAACCGGGAGTCGAGGATCCCGAGTAGATTTTATATATATATATGGTTATAGTTTTCAAAACTATTAATCGAATAAGGTTTATTCGATAAGTTTATTTTATTAATTGAATATTATTTGAATATTCATTCGAGGGCTTATGACTCAGTTTATTTTATTAATTGAATATTATTTGAATATTCATTCGAGGGCTTATGACTCAGTTTATTTTATTAATTGAATATTATTTGAATATTCATTTGAGGATCTATGACTCCGATTATTGCTGAGTTATATTCTTTATTTTATTAAAGAATAAGGTGTCGATAATCAAACTTATTTTTTATTATTCAAATAAAGATAGTACTTTCGTATAAGTATATCTTTGATTATTTAATACTCATTTCAAGTATAAGTCTTACAACTTCTACTTCAATTATTTGTATAAAGATTATTCTTTATGGGAATATTATTTAAATAATAATATTCAGACATTTTCTAAATATATTGGGACTGATTTACTTCATTAAATCAGCATTACTCCAAACACTCTTTAAAGTATTTTCGAGTCTTCAAAATAATTTTTAAAAGTTAGAGCGGATCCCAAAACTCATTTTTATATTTAAGATCTTCCTTTTAAAGGGAATTTAAATACTCGCTCAAAACCTGAGGGATCCGGCACTGTGGTGTATTTTATATTCGCAACGAGGTTGCTGTTTTGGTAAATGAATTGATTACTTACCCAACGTTCGGGAAGTAAGTCCATCTATCGAGTCGCCATAAGCAACATGGGCTCAGTGGGCGTCCATGATAGTGTAAGTGGCTCAGTGGGAGTCCATCAAATGCGTAAGTGGCTGAGTGGCAGTCCAGCATAAGGTCCTATTGCGACCAAGGTGATGACCAGTGGGGAATTCGTCCATCTACTAGTAGAAAAGGTTACTTATTGGTATCTTTGCCTGATCAGCAAGATATCAGGTTTATGCCAAAATTCTTTCCTTTCCAAATTTATTGGATATTGCAATTCTGTTCATACTTTACATGACAGAGGTTTTCAGGAAACGTATGTATATATAGGTGTATATATATATATCGGGACTTAATGAAGTATATCATAACTTCATTTCCTTCAAAATATTTCAAAGATTGAATCTATTCAAGTCTTATCTTGTAGTCTCATCAGTGTGATGAACTTTTGAAACTAATTATAACTTGAACGGTGGTAGTTCAAGTAGTATTTGGAAAAGATATAAGTATATTGGAGTATCTTGTAACTTCATCTTTTAAACTTATATCTAGTAAATGATTATCTTATGCATGACAAAGATTTTCAGAAAAACGTTGAGACAAGGTTAGATATATGAGATCACCTTGCAACGATATTTTTATACAGTTATACACTGGAACTCTGTGTGTATTATGCATGGAAGAGGACTTCCAATATTTTGAAAAGTATATATGTATATATATACTGAATATTTTGCGACTTCATCGCATTAAGATATCAAACTTGGTTCATTTCTTTTGACCAAGACTTTCTTGAGTACTATGAGAATGCTCATATATTGTAAATCACTATACATATTATTTTGGTGGGCTTGTTGCTCACCCTTGCTTTCTTCTTTCATCACACAACATCAGATAGACAAGATGAACATGACCAAGCTCCCAATTCGCGAGCGGATAGGAAACGTTCCGCAGTTTCCTATAGGCGTTGATGTCGTTGTAGCTGAGGTAGGAACCACCAATAGGCTAGGCTTTCAACTTTTGATGTACCAGATTATGTAAATTTATTCAGAAAACCTTTTAAGGTGTATTGGCAGATAATTGTGGAATAAAATGACTTGTGATTATTTTTGGATGTTCATCTCTGAGACTATAACGTGTGGTGTGTGTGTTTATTGTGGGGTCACAGTACAGAGTAGTTGATTAATTATTAAGATTGGGTGTTATTAAGGGAAATGGAACTCGTGACAACCCGGATCCCCGACCCCGGATTTGGGGGTGTTACATCTACCAAGTAACTTTGGCGGTGTTAGTGCAACTTTTAATGTGGGTGACCTTTCTCCTTACTTGGATGATGTGAATTTGAGGGCAAATTTTTTTGATGAGGGGGAGAATGATGTGAATATGAAAGGAAATTTGGTTGAGGATCAGCCTATTAATCTGTTGCTCACTACAATGGGGTTTGACAATGACAAGAGACAAATATGGGTCACAAAGCTTACTTGGACAACAAAGCATGATGAAGGAACGGATGAAGCTTTGCCACTCAGCTCAACAACCAGCATGGGCTGACCTATTTTGGCTTATATAATTAATAATTCGACTTTTGGCTTGCAAGTTTTTACCTTTCACTTGAAAGGGTTTTTCTTGCTTTAAGCACTTAGGATTTTATTTTCCTATTTGGATTCTGTTTTTATATGTTTTCTATTTGGATTTGGATTTTAAATTTGTTTCCTGAAAGGATTCAGATATTGGCTAATTCAAGCTGATATTGAATTTCTCTTGGAATTCTGTTGGGTTTAGGTTATGGGTTAAGCCTATAAATACCCCTCTCATGTAATCTTTTAAGATATATGTGATGATTATGTTTTGAGATAAACTATGATTAGTTTTCTTTCTTCTAAACTTCAATTACTGGATTGTTTTGAAGGTTAGATTCAAATTACTTAGTTTCTGGATTGATCTAAGGAATTTGAGATTCAAAGTTCACGTTTCTGGATTGATCGTGTTCATTGAAATATCCTTTTCTTCTTGTTTTTGTTTCTTTGTGGTGCGATCCATATCATAATATTAATTAGAAAATAAGAACAGAGTATTAACTATAATGACTAGACACTAAACTAGTAACAGAGATAAAATTTGAGAAGAACAAATATATTCATATTTTATATACATAGTATTGTGCTTCTTATAAAGAAGTTAATATTATATGAGGGATAAATCAGAAATTATAGCCAAGTATACATAGTATTGTGCTTCTTATAAAGAAATTAATATTATATGAGGGATAAATTAGAAATTATAGCTAAGTAATCACTAATATGTGTCACAAAATCAATAAAACATGAAAAAGAATTCAGTAATCAGTAGAGTATGGTTTTTACCACTCACTTAATTTTTCATGTGTGCGCGCTGGTTGTCAATTCTATAACAGCGAAAGTACACCGAGATATGTCAATAATCGTTTATCCGGGACTCGGACTAAATTTTATATTAAAATAATCAGTAAAATTCATTCCAAAATTAGTAAAACATTACAAAGCAATCAGTAATCAGTAATCAAGTAACATTCCAAAATGTACTATAAATGTAAAAAATTAAAAGTTGAAAGCCTTAAAAAAATTTCCATAAAAAGGACAAATTCATCCAAAAACATTTGAATCAATTTATTCTGAAACTATGTTCTTCCTCTTAGGATAATTCCTTGCATCATGAGTAGATGCCTTACATAGAGTACATGTCCGACTTCATTTTTTGGCTTTTATCACAGCTTTCTCTCTTGAGCTAATTAGTCTCTTAATATAGTTGCCTTTGTTCTTGCAGACATTTGGTATGAGAACGGTAATTTCTTCCGCGGGTTGTTCTCCAACCATAGCAGCCATGTGATCTCTTTTAGTAAATTCAACATCGCAACCGCCTTGATCATCCAAGTAACTATTCAACTGTTTTATAGTCGGGTGCACATAATCGAGCTTTTCAAAAACCATTCCAGCCTTATTAACAGCTTGACGAAAATTATACCAAATATGAGTCAATTTTAAAGATGCCTGTTCCAACTTGGTATAATCATTTTCTACTGAAACAGAATTAGACATAATCCCAGAATTATCAACTTTCATCCAACGATTAAGAGCAAGCCTAAAGGGATATTTTGTGACTCCAATTTGCTTCAAACCACAAAATTCATGTCTACCAACTATTCCACACATTACAAATTTTTTGCAAGAACACACAACATGATCTCTACTAATAGACACCTGCACAAAAATACATATAAAAATAAATTAACTAAGACACTAGAATATTTGAAAACTGCAATAAAAAAATTAATTAAAGGAATCAGTAATAAAACTTCTAAGGAGCTGTAATATGCTTGTACACTTATACTAGAATAGTGGAATAATTATTACAAGTAAATTAGTTAGCCTTGGTTTCCTGATCCAAATAATAAGAACTAATTTTAATTTTTCAATTAAAAAAAATACTATAAATTTATAAAAGCAATCGCATACATAACTTAAATAATCAATAATATGCATTAAAAAATATCACCTTGAATAGTTTATCTTTAACTTTGACATCCCTAATTTCCATATGTGTAACCCCTTCAACTTTCTCACTCATTCGCTTTATTTGCATGTCCAAACAAGAACAAATTGTTTCTTCTTGAACTTTATAAAATATTGCACGGGTGAATAAAGTTGCCGCATCATCTTCAATAAACCATCTAGATAAAATCTCCGGAATACTTGTTTTTGACTCATGATCGAGCCTTGCAGTTTCGTTCCTTTTCCTTTCCATTGCACTTTGAAAACGCAACCAAAATTTACACAATGTATCTCCTTGCCTATGGAACTGCCCAAAAAAAAAAATTCACTCTCTGATCTTGAAGTTCTCATTAGACCAAACATAGGCTCGTCTCTAAAAAACGCTGGAATCCAAGAAGATCTGATGCAATACATATCTCAAAGCCACTTATTATCTTCCAATTTAAACTCCTTATGACTTCTTTCCACCCAATCTCAAACTCATCAATCTCTAAAACCGATGACCATATATAAGCCTTCATTTTCTCCATAAAATCGGTCTCTTTGCACAAACGATTACCTAGATGTAAAATTTAGACAAAAAATAGAATATAAGATTTTAACTGTTTAGCACGACTTCAATTTTCAAAAGGAATGCAGGGACATATTTTAACGATTATAATAATATTTTTAACAAACATCAACATGTTTAAGCTACTGCCTAATTATAAATAATTTTGTTTGTCCATATACATGTAAAATTAAGCCTTTGGTAGTACTTGTAATCTTAACTATATAAACAAGAACCAGGTACTTATACCTATGCTTCAAAATCATAGTTCAAGTCAACAAACGAAAGTAAATTGTAGTATTATCCTGTACTTTAAACAATCATATACTATAGTATTCAATTTTTTGATCATTGTAGACGAGATTTCCTGCAATAATGTCTGAAATTAAATATATTGTAACACTATCTTTAGTTAGAATTATGTTAACAGGACAATCACATGTAAAATGTTTGTAAATTATGATATAACAAGAGTATAATCAATCATTGATTATTATAGTCAGCTAGTAATTTTTTTTTAAAAAAATGAACAGTTATATAGGGCAAAAAACTAAATTTTCATATACTATACCTTAATAGGAAATTTTTGTATAATGTGCCACATGCAAAGACGATGCTTAATAGCAAGCAAACCATTTTCGGCAGAAAATGCATTACAAATAGCGACCTTCATAGCAGGACACTGATCAGTCACAATGACAACTGCATTTCTTCCCATAGCTTTTTTAAGATTATTAAAAGCCCAAGTGTAATCACCAATACTTTCATGTGATAGAAGACAAGCTGCAAAAGTAACACACTTGTCGTGTTTATCCACACCAGTGAAAAGGGCAAAGATCATATTGTACCTGAAAAATAAAAATTAGTAAATATTACCAACATAATCATTAAACATTACCAACAGAATTCACTAAATTTATATGAGTTGTTTAATTTTCTTTTAAAACTGAACTAAAAGTACAATTTTCATACTTGTTTGTATCAAAAGTCGCATCAAACGATACTGCATAACCATATAGTTCGAAATTCCGTTGACCGATTGCATCGGCCCAGAAAAGCTTGGTCAAGTGCCCACCAGAATCAACATTGTAATCAAAATAAAAAGATTGTGATGTTTCTTGAATGACCTTAAACTTTATCAATAATCACCTGTCCATCCATTTCGCCAACAAATGATTTCAAATCGCAATAAAAATTTCTAAAATCACGTAAGGAAGCACCTACATTGGCATAACCACCTGCTTGTTCCTTCGCGAAGCCAAAACTTTTTCTAGGACCAATATTCACTTTCGAAGCATCAAAAACAATATTTCTCAAACTAATATTTATCTCTCTACTAGACCTCAAAAACTGTCGACCAGATTCAGTAGCCAAAGGATGGTTATGGACTTCAACAAAAGTCTGAATAAAATATATATCATCACCCGTAAATTTCAGGACAATTTTGACTTTGCAGCCTCACCTTTGAGAAACAGTCCGTCTTCTCTTAACAGATTTCCTCTCATCTTACAAATCATTAAATCCTTCACAACTACAAACATAAAGTTTAAGAAGAATAGTCTTAACATCATATTTATCTTTCTTTTCTGTTCCCTTGCGAACACCAAAACCACCAAGATAAGCATATTCTTTGTAAAATCTGTATCCTTAATCTAAACTAACAAAAACTTGATTTTCGAATGGAACGTTGATTTCACCAACATAGCTTGGTTTATAATACTTCCTACCACCAGGAGACACCATGTAATCCGTAACTGAACATTCACTATCTACTGATCCTCCTCCACTACTAACAACACTACTACAATTAATCCGAGAACCATCACCACAACTTGAACCTGGAAATTAAAATATTATCACTATTAGTACCAACCTATTATGACTAATAAAATTACTTTTAAAAACTAAATTAACATATACACTTAGATCAAATATGAGTAATCTGTTTTTGTTCAACAGATTAATCTCATGAATTAATATAACATTAGCAAAAATCAGTTAACGAGCATAATCAATAAAATTAACATATACACGTAGCTCAACTTAGATTATATAAATTCAACACCTAATTAGGATTTACAATATAATTCCAAAATAATTACAAAATATAAATTAAAAGAATAAAAAAAATAGATAAAAAGCAAAAAATCAATGTTTGCGCAGTTGATTAGCTAACATCAATTACTAATATATCTATAAAAATTACAATGAATTTCGTTAATCGATATATAATGAAAAAAATCTAAAAAACAACATGATTAGATAAAAAAAACTCACAAATCTAACAATTCAACAAAGATTCTACCATAAAACGATACATAATACCTTGATTATCACTAATTTTGGTCAAATCTGATATAATCATCTTCAAAAACACATGCTTAGATATAGAAGCTTATAAACAAGAGAGAGAGGACGGAGAGAATGAGATCGAGAGATACAGAGTATAAACTCGAGAGATAGATATCGAGAGATGCAGAAATCGAGAGATACTGAGTATAAATTCGGAGAAAATTGCAGAAGAGAGAGGAAAAAATTCTGTTATGACAGAGTTAATGCTGAGATCAATGTCTTTTTTATATATTTTTTATTTTTATTGAAATAAATGGTTGTGATTAAAGAGGCCTATTAATATATCAATGGTCCAATTAGATTTGCAGTTTTTATTTTAATTATAGTTTGTATTTGAGCATTTGTCTATATATATATATATAATTTAAAATAAATGAATCATCTAAAAATTGAATAAAATGATACAGAGTAAAAGATGTAAACAAAAGAAACTAGTGTTAATCCTTGTATTTTATTAACTTTATTGACTTCAAACCTTAATAAGTTATAGCTATTTAACATTTAGTCTTTTCAAACATTATTCCATTACACAGTTGTTTTCTTATAAATAAAAATTATACTAATTTTATTAAATATTATTCCATTACACAGTTATTTTCTTATAAATAAAAATTATACTAATTTTTTTAAATATATTTTAAATTCATTGTACACCTATAATATACAGAACAATAGAAAATTTGTGCCCTCTGCAATTTTGGGGTCTTGTGCATCTTTGTAGTTGAACATTTAGCACACCCTCTTGTGAAGAATTTTAATGATTAATCATAAACTTTGTGGAGCTTTCAATGCCCCTGTACATTTCAATCTGTAGCAGGTTAACAGCTAATATATCCAACCAATTATTCAGAAGTCGGTAGGAAGGATATGATATCCTGTATGCACCCCCAACACAACTGTAACTAGTACTTACCTCGACACAGGCAGAGGAGGACCATTGTGTCAAATCTGCTGCGTCTCTATCCATCATTACTCACCCACGTCGCATTATAATCTTACAGATAATTATGTTTAATATTTTGATCTCAATAATAGACGTTATGCATTTGTAACTAAAACCAAATATGCATTTGTAACTAAAACCAAATTGCAGATGATTAAATAAATATGTAAGTATAGATAAAAAGAAAAGGAAGTGTAACACGTATCCTATAATTTTCTCAAAAAAAAACACGTATCCTATAAAATCATAGAAACATGATAATGTTAAGAAAAATTATTTCTCAATTATAATCCAAGATTTTTATATGTATTTTCTTACCGATCACATATTCACGAGCACTAAAATATGAGACAGTAATTATTTGATAAGAACTTGTATAAAGCGCGAGGGAATATCCAGCAGAACTTGTACAAATTTTCTGAATGTATATTTCCTCTTAGATATTTTATAAGTCATGATGATGGTATTTCACTTTAGTAAGTCGACAGGAATTTCACTCCCCAAAAATTATAACATGTCGGCAGAGATAGAAAAGAAAGAAAGATTGTAACTCTGTCCCATATAATGTAATAAAAATCATCAGGGCCTACTTTGTTTAGATGTAATCCATTACGTTAAGTTAAATTTTCTCCGATTCAAAATGGTTTATACTGTTTGATCATCTGTATTTTAAACGGGAAAAAGAAATTTTAAATTTCATGATTTTTGTAATTAAAATAAAATTATCAAGTTTCACGATGGGTGACACAAGTTACGTAGCTATGTAATATTAAAATTTTAGTTACTTATCAAAATTTACTATGTAAACTCTGATTACATATCAATAAAATAAACACTTATATTTTAATTAACTTGAAAATTATAATTGTTACTTAGTGACGGCAAAATTCAAGTTACTGTGTAATTATAAAAGTTATAAAACAAAGGAGGCCTAGGTTGGGGCAGCTGGTTTAACTTCTAGCATCAAATTGGATTACTAATCGGCTATATTTAAATATTCTTTATATATTACTTAATTTTAATATTAAAAAAGTACTCTTTTTATTTAAGAAAAGTATAAATATCCTCATGTTAATATCAAATGTAGTAGGTAAATATTCTCATTTTAGATATTAAATTCGTTTTTTATTAAAAAAAAGTTATTTTATTTTAATTTTACCCTTAATTTGACAATTTTTTAAATATTTAGTCGAATTAATTACGTCCAACTATTGATGGATTAATCCTGATTCTGACTATTTAGACCTTCTTTTTGCCTATTTGACCGATTTAATGAAAAAAAAACGTCTAATTATTAGTGTAGCCTTATCCCCGGACATTTTGTTGTGGCGTGTCCGGGCGACTATCAAGATTAATTTCAAAACTTTTTTTTAATATGGAACATTTTATATCAAAAAATAATTATATTCATAACTTACGTTCATTTTATATATAAAATATTGATCCATCATGTTACTTTACTCAAGTAAGAAACTAATAATGCTATTGGAGAATGGGCCCGTTTGAGATTTTTTATAAAACATAACTTATAACTTAAAGTTGAAAAGTGTTGTATAAATGATATGTAAATTATTGCTTATATGTTATTTAGGTGTTTGGATATTTTTTACTTATAAGTTGTTGATATGTTTGGTAGATCCTGACTTAAAAATTATAATTTTCATATAAAAGATTATCATTATGGAATTCAAACAAAAATTCATATTTAAAAATTCAAAATGTTAAAAGGAACAAAAAAAGACAAGCAGAATTGTACAATTCAAATTTCTGAAAAATTGTCACTCTGATTTTTGGTAGGTGTTAAAGTAATAATTTAATTTATTATTAAATTTAAATTTGATATAAAATAAAATTTTAAAATTTTAAACTAAATTTATTGTTAAGTCTAGTTATATTATTTTTTGTATTTTAACCGACGTACAATGATTCATCACAACGGAATAAATATACAAATTATAATATTATATAGAACCGCGACGGAGATCGGTAAGAGGAAAGTAGAGGAGGGTTACTTGTTGTTTATCTCTTAAAAGCAGTGATATATGATCATTCATCGATTTGCCCAAACAGTTCAAGTTAATATAGAATGGTCTTTATGCTAATAAGCTGAGGAACATGCTCTCCCCAAACGGGCACAAGCACAACATAGATTCATTGAGTGAGGTGTTATAATATAAATTTGGTTGAGTATTTTTCTAATATTTTAAGATTTTAGAGTGATTGATTATTAAATATGTTATCCTAGTTAATGCTATCGAAAAGACTAAGATTCAACTCTTATTTATCCAGCACATTCTCAAAATTTATTATGAATATGGAATGTAAAATTATGTCCCAAAAATTGGCACTCGTAATTCACTTTGTAACTAAATAATAGACTTTTAAATGAAGGGGAATATTAAAATATAGGTCGGTTAAATTTTACTTTGACGTCAAGGTTCTGGAGGTTACTTAAACATGAGGATGGACATGCAGAGTATTTAGTCAAATTAATGGCCGCATTTGTTCACATTAGTTAAATAATTAATGTTTCACAACATTATTAACTTAACGCGAGTTATATTGTTTTAATTTAATTAAATAAAGATTAACACAATTTCGTTAGGACGCGACATACAATTATTATGAGTCAACAAAACTAATGTTATTTATACATTATACAGATAGACAAAGATAATATTAAAAAAATAAATAATATCTTGAAAGGTGAGTCATATTTAGATCCTGATTCCTGATCAACATAGCACACGTGGCACCATTGTAATCACAAAAACAAGGCAGTTTTATATTTGTTTGTTTGCAAGCCACATGACTGTACACGTAGATTGATCAATTAGTCTGGAAAATGTACAATATTTGCAAGTATTTAATGGCCACCTGCGTTATAGAACAAGCAAGCACAGAGTTAAAGATTTGACTATAACTTCCAAATTTACTTCAAGTTGTGAAATTAAACCAAGAAAAATCATGTGGAAGGGAAGTTTTCTTAAAATGAGAACAGATGACATGGCAAGTTCAGTGCTGAGTTCTGATTTTAAAGAACTTGGTGAAGCTGCAAAAAGACTAGCTGATCATGCCATCAAACTTGGTGGTACTGGTGGATTTATGACTTCTGTTTTTGCCTGGATTGCCTCTTTTGCAGCTATGTAAGTTCACACATACATTACTTGTACACGCACACACAAGAGCATCCATGATCACCAATTATCAGCGGCGGAATTAGAAAATTTTAGTTACGGTGCTAAAATAAATTAAATTCGTAGTGGGGGATAAAGTTTTTTTGTATATAAATACTTTTATTTAATTCTTTTGTTACCACCGGAGAGTAGATCCACTAGCTCCTATGTAGCTCGGTTTTACGGTTTATGACAACTAGATCTATGATTAGAGGAAATGCTCTCTATGCAAATCAAGTTAAATTAATGTGTTTAGGATATAATGTGTATTGTTCAACTGATAAGAAACCACCGATCATTTGATAAATCAAGTTCAGTATGATAATTGCATTTTAATTTTTGTTGGCTTAAGTGAACTTGTGTCATCAACTGGTTAATTTGTTTGTGTGCGCTCTTTGAATTGAATGGTTAGAAGGATATGTACCTATACATAGTCAGATTCTATGTGCTGTGAGATCATTTGTATGGTTATGATTTTGAAGTCATTAAACTAATTAGTTGTCAATTTATTTTGTAGCTATCTGTTGATCCTGGATAAAACCAACTGGAGAACAAAGATTCTAACAGCACTTCTAGTTCCTTATATCTTCTTGACTCTTCCTTCGATAATCTTTGACTTGCTCAGGTGATTATCCTACTCTATTTTCTTTAATTTGTGATATATAGTTCTTCAATTGGAATTTCTTATAAACTTGATCTGCTCTGAAATGCAGGGGAGAAATCGGTAAATGGATTGCTTTTGTTGCTGTGATAATGCGTCTGTTCTTCCCCCAAAACATCAAGAGTATGATTCTACTTAAAAAGATGCACATCGTTTGTTGTAAATCGCTTCATGTTCAGATGTTATGTCTTCTATTGCTGATCATTCTTAAAAAAATTATAACGCAGGTTATCTAGAAATGCCAGGCGCGATTATCCTGATCTGTGTAGTGGCACCTAGTCTGCTTTCAGACTACATAAGGAATAACTGGCTTGGTGTAGCGATATGTCTTGGCATTGGATGTTACTTGCTGCAGGAACACATAAGAGCCTCGGGAGGATTTAGAAATTCATTTACAAAGAGCCATGGAGTTTCTAACTCAGTTGGGATTGTTCTTCTGGTGGTCTATCCTGTCTGGGCTCTACTATTTATACTCCTATAGATGTTATGCTGCATCTGCTTGCGAGTTCTTCATATGTTTCGGACTTGTAATACATGGAGATGTCTGTATTTGTATATGTAACTATGTGCATTCATTTCAGTTGGTCTTTTAGTTTGTCTCCAGTTTCCTGTTGCTGGTGATTGTTATTGTCATTTGCTTGAGCGTAATAATAAATTAACGGCAAGAGCTGGTTTCAGTTTGAAATATATGTTTAAATTTCTTTACTCATTCCCAAATTGTATGCAGTGCGTCATTGTTGAACCTGCAAAATTAGCCCAATTTGGCTTGAAGGACCATACTTCAGATGAAGAAAAGAGATCTCCATATTGTTGAGAAAACAGTATTGTAAAATCATAATTCGGGTTATACCCAAAATTTGGCGTTGGGTCATGTCGGGTCAGAAACGGATCAATTGGAATAGAATTTGGGCAAGATGATGAAGAATAGAGTCGTGGACTGCAATGTACCAGGGAGGACGTGCCCTCTGTACATAGGACCCGTCCGACCTGTAGTGGATTGTGTGAATTGAATCGTTTGAAGCCAATGTTGCCATGACAAGGGAACTAGGACGTGTCTGGGGCTCAAGGCACGTCTTGTATGAGTAAAATTGATAAGATGGGTTATCCACATGTTAAGTTTGCAATGCAAGGGAATTGTGTGCATTTCACACATAGAGGATGCGTCCTGTCCTTGAGAGATGCATACTATTGAATAAGTTGGGCTTGTCCTCATTTAAGACAAGGCAAGCATGGACATCTTGGGGACAAGGCAAACATGGAAAGGAGAATAGAGATTGTTTTTACTAACGTATTTGTTGCAGGTACTCTTGAAAAATTTCCTCCTTGAGACGGTCAAAGAGGGGGATGTCCGTGAAAAGCTAGAAGGCCTCTAGGGGTATGTCTGATGATTGAAGGCCTCCTCCTGTATTCAACGGGTGTCCTCGTTGGGGATGCGGGGTTAACTCTGGTGTGTGCTCTGGGAACTCTGTTCTTGTATTCAACGGGTGTGCTCGTTGGAGAACTTTGAAGTCATCCTGCACTTTGCGCCCAAGAACTTAGGATCAACTGTCATGTTATTTGGTGGGTTATCCTCATTCGGGGGACAAGGATGCGTCCGACATTTGGGGTGAACCGTGGCTATACCTGCGTCCGTAAATCAAGGTAGATAGCTGTAGCGGAGTGTTATCCTTGCACATGGAGATGCATTATCCGTGAAGTCCTACGATTACGGACGAGCCTTGGGCCTTCGCGGTTGGACCTCATAGTTGGACATTCCTAAAGCTAGCGGAAGATGAATTCTGGAAGGGCTTCTACCGGACCTAGGAATAAGAAGTCTAAGCCCATTAGATTTCTTGTTCCCCAAGAACTACGTCAGGCTTGATCCTTATATAAAGGGTACGTAGGCACATTGAGAGGGGTAAGAAGTTGAGAGCTGAAAAGGAGCCACCACTTGCCCTAATCGATCTCAGCCACCAAATAACATACAACCACCGTACAACGCTTGATTTTCCGGCAAAGAACCACCGTCATAGATCTTAATTCCGGCAAGAAACCTCAAACTTTGTTGTTACCAGATTCCTCTGTCAACAAATTAGCGCTAGAAGGAGGGGTGATGATTAAGATCATAGTCTTGGGAGGAAAAGATGTCTTACAATCATGATGGAAGTTCTTACGATGGAAGTGATATCGGATCTGAAGGAGAGGGCGAGGGAGGCTACACTCGCCATGAACCCTATGTGCCCAGAAACATAGTGGATCCTCCGCGAGCTCTAGATGTGGGAGGAACGCCACCAGTTCTCATCAGCAACACTGATATCTTGGAGCAGTTGTATCGCATGGGGGATACTCTGAACAACTTCAACTCAAGGTTGAGCACGGTGGAGCATCGCAAAACCAGGAGAGGTCGTCGTTTTCCCCTGCATAGCCACGCTGTGGGGAAAGCCCCCGTGGTCGAAAGAGATACCCAGAATGTTCGCAGCCAGGCCGATGGAGGAAACCTGCGAATTACTCCACAATGCCTGGAATACCCTGATGATGTCGAACTTATTGTAGAGCTTATCGATGAGGATACCGATGTAAGAGAGAGGCCTCAAATCGAAAATCAGGTCATTCCACACCCGCATAGATCTGGGCGTACGATAGACGAACGTCATCGTGCGGAGAATATCCAGAATCAAGATGAGGAAAGAAGAGATTTTTCAACTCTAAAGAGGAGACTTGGCATAAGGCTGAAAGATGACGATTTGAGGGTGTTGTTGCTAGAGTGGCAAAAGGAAGGAAACGGTGGAGAAGCGAGGCCCCGTGATATGACGCGTGTGCCCCCTACGTATCCAAGGGATGATAGGGTGCGGCACCGCGAACACGAGCGTGCCCCTCCACGTGGAAGGTTTGGAATTATGGCAGAGGTTATTAAAGGAATGGACGGGGAAGAAAGGGATACCGGCATGGGAGGATGCCCTATAATTGGAGATGAGATGGCGTGCCCTCAACTGAAGAAGCCCCTGTCATTGTTCCCGTGGCTTCTCACAGTGCTACGGGAAATAGATCCAGGACGCGTCCTAATGACCAGAACGGTATTTGAATTCAAGAAAGTTTGTAAAACAACAATGAGGTAACAAGGTGCGGCCAGGAGGAACCTCGCGCACAGGAGAATATTCAAAATCAAGATGACAATATACTACAGCCGCAGCCTCAGGGCGAGGGGCGGCGAGATCCGCCAGCACACCCGGGGGGTAACCAAGGGGAACAACAACAAGTTGTGGAGCAACCTCAACATCTCAATGTTCAAACCATTCCTGGAGTAGGAACATTTAATGTAAATGATCTTAAGAGATTGCTCAACCATCTTGAAGGAGGTAGGGTAACAACAACTGTGCAAGCTCCATCCCCTTTCTCTGTTGTTGTAAGGGAAGCACAACTACCTGCGGGATACAGGAACACAACCAATGACTTGCGCTTTCATGGAAAATCCGACCCCGTGGAATTCTTGGGATGTTTTAACATTGAAATGGATGTATATCAGGTACCTGATTTAGCACGGTGTCGTCTTTTGGCGGCTACCTTCAGAGAAGGTGCTCAACTATGGTTCCAAAAACTTGGCCCACGAGTTATCACATCTTGGGAACAAATGAAAACCTTATTTTTGACTCAGTTCTAAGCTACGGTGAAGTATACGCCGCCTGTTACCATACTGGCCAATGTGAAACAAAAGGAAAGGGAAAGCTTGACTTCATATTTCAAAAGGTTCAATGCAGAGTCAACCTTGGTGAGAGGCGCAACTGACGAAATAATGAAAATACTTCTTATAACTAGCCTGCGTGTGGGAACAGATTTCTGGAAACATTTGCAAGGAAAAAACCCTGTGTCGTTAGCTGATGTACTTACACAGGCTGAGTCTTTCAAGGCAATTGAGCAATCGCTTGCCGAGATAAAGAAGAATGATAATACCCACAACTCAAAGGGGTTAGCTAAGAGGAGAGATAGGTCTGCAAGTCCAGAGTATTGGCGGAATGCTCGAAGTCCTAATAGGGTGAATTTCATGAACGCGCGGAGAGATTGGATTTCCCCATCGAATTATGAAAAGAGAGTAGAAATTATACTCCCCTGGAGGCATCCATTGATCACATCTTTGAATAAAACAAGGATAGAGGAATCTTCAAGAAACCAAACCGCCTGACCTCGTGGTAGAGTAGAGATTAGAAAAAATATTGTGAATACCATGAGTTCACTAGTCACGATACCCATGAATGTCGTCATTTAAAAGATGAGATTGAAGAATTGATCAAGGCTGGATATCTGGGAGAGTGGATTGATAAGGTGAAGCGACGCAGAGGAGACGACAACAAGGGGAAAGATGAGAGGCATCTCCCATAGGCAGAGGTTGATTGGAAGTGTTCGGTCTCAATATGTTTGTAGAATGGGGGTTGAATACAAACTATACCGTTTAAACGAATAAAATGCGGAATAAACAAGTGAAACAAAATTCAAGTTAAATAAAACTATTATTAAACTTGAAAGGTGTTACAACAACGGTATCGTTTACAAGGGATTAATCTCAAATAAATTATTCCAAATCTAGAATAAATTCGACATGAACTTTTTCTATTTTTGAAATAAAAAGGATCAAATGCTAAAAGCAATTTGAGATTAAGTTCTAGGGATTTTGATCCGCTAGATAGTTACACAAAAACAAGAAAAGGATTTCTAGTGGTTTAGATTTAACAATGAATACTAGAAATTAATGATCTGAGAAATTGCAATAAGTTCTCTGCTGTTTTCTTTGTTATGTGTTCTTCTGTATGTTTGATATTCAATGCTCTGTCTTTAGAAAATCAGCTGCTTCTCTTTTATATTAAATCAATCCTTGATTTAACTGGCAAGACAATCCTGTTAGCTCAGCAAGACAATCCCAACAGCTGGTAGAACTTTCGGTAGGACTATTGATTGTACTAGCAAGACAATCACCACAGCTGGTAAGACTTCCAGTAAGACAATTTAAATGAACTGGCATGACTCTCGGTATGACTATTGATTGTCATAGCGATTGTCATACTAATACAAAAGATTGTCTTGCTGAATTAATTTTGAATCTAAATTCAAAATCAATTCTGAAAAACCATAATATTAATTCAGAATTAATTAATCAATTAATCCAATTAATCAATAAATTAACCTTTGCAAATATAATTTATTTTCTTAATTAAATTATACGACTTAATTAATTAATAGAGAATTAATACTATTCTTGAACAGCAACCACTCTTCTGACAATCTACTGAAAATCACTGAAACTTATGAATCCATTTCACCACTTCAATGTTGACATTCGATGTACTGTCTGGTTCATGAATGACTAACATCTGTGATGTTTCCTCATGTCTTGATTTTCTTCAGATTAAATCCCTGTAATTAATTGATACCCTGACGAGATCTCTGTCACTTGATTAACTCCACAATCTTGATTTATATCACTGAGGCTTGATCAATTTCTTGAGCTTTTTCCAGTGAATTAAGTCCCCAAGTCTGTAGATAAACAATGTTACTTAATCCTTTGACATATGTTACTTTGAGAGATCTCTCTGACGATAAAACCACTAATTACTTGTTACATCCTTATTTGAGTTGAGTTAAATCCTCGAATAAACAAATAGGCTATGACACATGCCTTTCAATCTCCCCCTATTTGTTTGTTAGACAATAACAACAAATACCTAGGGGATAACTCAACTAACAAATAAGAAAAAGATATAAACAGTAATGCAAAGTAAATAGCAGAAAAGTTCTGGATTATATTTAACATTTTCCAGATTCTAAAAGAAATTTACAAGTGAATACAAGATAGATGTTCCTCTAGACTGAACATATAACTACATTAGACTATCTTGATTCATAAAGCTCTAATCATATTACATTAAGTTTTGAGCTAATTAAATTCAGTTGTCTTCCCTTCTGAATTCACCTTCTTCCAAATCTTGAAGCAACTCCTTGTCAAAGACACGATCCTTTTCAGAAGTGAAGCTGGCTGGTCTGACTGGTTGAACTCCAACTGACTTTAGCTTATTCTTGAACTGATTGTACCTTTTAATATTCTTTTCACAATAAGCTTGAATCAGATCAGCTGCTTGAGTTTTCAACATGGATGAATATCCAGCAGTTCTTAAGTGATGTTCCATCCAGAAAAAATGCTTAGCAGAGTAGTCTTTAAGAGATTGTGAATCAAGCTGGCAGATTTGAAGACAGTCAGACTTAAAGAATCTTACCTGATGAGGATTATTGACCACTTGAGGACTAGCCCTGCTGGAAAACTCTTTGAGCCTTTCTCGAAGAACTTCATTCAATTTTGAGCTTCTTTTGACTTTGTTGAGAAGAACGCAAATCTCTGATAAAGAACGATTCTCAAACAGATGAAGTGATACCGTGAAAGATCCTTTGCTCTGAAAATATACAAATATGCTCATTTCATTAAGAGATCTGTCAAAGGCAGGTGTGATCCTTGAGACTTCAGTCTTGATAGCATTCATGTACACGTCATTGTTTGGATTAGAGATCTCCAGCTTGTCAAAAAGATGTAGAAACTGCCTATCATTGTTTGTGCTCAGCTGAGGCATATCAAGTACTCTCCTAGCTTCATCCCATTTTTCACCAATCTTCAGTTTGACATCTCTTCTCCTTTCTTTAGCTTTAATGTCATGAAGACATTGCTTTTCAAGAGTTTCTGTTCGTTCAATGTTTTTCCTCATATCAATAATCTGGGATACCTTTTGAGTTCAGCTTCTTTTCTTTTCAACTCTGACTGCTGCTGCTGAAACTTTTTCTCAAAAACAGGATCCACTTGAGCTTCCTCTTCCATTCTCCAAAATCACTTTCCTCCTCAGCTTCAAAGAAACCATCTTTATCTTCCAAGACTGGATCAGTGAGAATGTCAAAAATATCAAAGTCATCCTGTTCTCCACTATAGTAGACATCATCAGCCTTCCCTGTGCCTCCAGCAGAAGAATCTTTTTCTTTTCCCTTTCCACTTCTCCCTTTCTTCTCCCCCTTAGTTGATAATCCTCTACAGACTTTCCCCTAGACCCTCCATGACCTCCATCACCTCCAGAGCCTGAGCCTCCACCAGACGGCCCTTCAAAGAAGGTCCTTTGTTCTTCATTAGGGCAGTGAGAATTTTTGATCATGAAGTACAAGTGCTTCATCCCTTCATTGAGATATTCCATGCCCGTCTCTATCTTCAGAAATCTGGAGGAGTCCAGTGAATGATTCATTTCACCCAAGTCTTCAAGAGAAGTCATTCTTGAATGGAGAGAGCAGAAGTTTGAAATGTCTTCAGCTGATAAAGTTGGAGATGCCTGGATTGAGTTAAGCTTTGGTACAACAGAGGTCTTCAAATCTGATATCTCAGTCCTGATGAGAGCCAGCTGATTATTGACAGAGGTGGAAGAAGAAGACCGTTCAACCACTTGTGCTTTGAATGATTGAGCCTCAGCCTGACTTTTTGCAAGTTGTTCTTTCAGATCAGCAATTTGAGCTAACAAATTTTCAGTGTTTGTGTCTGTGTGTGCGCTCACCTGAATATCTCTCCTGTTTGGTTCACTCAACTCACGTGCTTGTGTATCTCTCAATATTATTGCTCGTGAGGAGTCTTCCTGTTGCTGATTTTCTGTACCTGCAATTGAAATCACCCTAGCCTCTTCAAGAGAGGTCAGTGGTGGTGCAATGGGAATTCGTTAGTCCTGATCCTCAGTCAAACCTATCTTTTCATGTGAAATAGATGTCTGAATTGCTTCAGGGATAGATTGACCGAGTTGCCCTCCACTTTCTCCAGATAAATCTACGAGTGGAGAATCTCGTGAGGGAGCCAGAGGTGTTGGATCTGGGAGGGGAGAAAATGACTCTATTAAAGGTGGCTGAGAGTCAGATTTTCCCTCAGAAGCATGTGACTGCTCTTCTGCCGTTACTATGGCAGGCACTGTAACCGACTCAATGTGCACTCTTCGCTCTGTGTCCTGAGTATCATCTATTGGTCTGTATGCTTCCATTGTGAGTAATGGAAGTGTGCTTGACTCAGTACAGGATGCCATGGCCCTATGGCGAATTTCAATAGATTCATCCTGTTGATAGAATGTCTCTAGTAACTATTCACTGGCCATATCAAAGTCCATGTCCTATTGGGAGGACAAGGATGGGCTTTCAGATGCCTCAGTAAATGTTCTTCTTTTCTTGGGAGGAGGCAGAGCTGAGGGTTCATTCACATCCAACAACATACTACTTCCTACTAACCTTCTAGGTAACATTTTAGACAGTGGGGAAAAGGTTGAGATAGGTTGTGACTCTGTGTTTGGCTCTATGACCTGGGATTGAAGCTGCGGTTCTACAACTTCATGGTCAGCCCTATCAACCATTGAGGGTCTTTCAACAGAAGTAGGAATAGTTTGAGAGTGAGAAATTATTACCTGCAGTGGAAGAGCATCTGATGTTTGAGCCTGGGTGGCTTGAACCACTGAAGGTTGAGCTTGTTGTTCATGACCGGGAAGATTGAAAATTGGTAAAGGAATGTAAGTGGCCATGAAAGCAGATAAAAGTACTGGAACTTGCATGAGTTTGAAGGTTGTGTCTTGGCGTGTGTAAATCTTTTTGCTTACTGGAGGGGGTTCAGTTACTGAAGAGTTAGCAAAAAGAGCCTTATGCTCAGGTGTGAGAAGATGTTCTGCTATAAGCATAAGAAAATGATCGTAGTAGCACGAAACCCTACGATTTGTAGAATGATCACGTAAAGCAGTAGTGAGACGTCTCAGAAGAATGGGTAAAAGTAGTTTACCAAAATTGATCCTTTGATTGAAAACAACCGCAAGACCAATATACTGCAGAGTGGAAGTGATGTTGTGAATGTTGGATTTAGTGCAGTTAGCAAACACTTTGGAAAGTGTATCAAAGAAAATATCCCATTCAGAAACCAAATTGGATTTAGACAACTTGGTTAAATTAATCACCCCCTGATAGTGAATAGAATGGAAAAAGTTTGAAATATCATTTTCAGAGGGTAAATTACAGAAATTGTCCATTGGAAATTTAACGCTCGATTGACAACTGTTTCATCAATTACATACTGTGTGTTTGCCACGGTGAATGAAAAAGATTTAAAATCATCGGCCACAGTAGAGGTTGTGCAAATCAGTCTGAGCAGATCGACATTTAATAGCACATTTGATTTAATAGCAGAGCTAACAATCGAATGGTCATTTAAAAATCTAATCCACGGCTTAAATTTTTCCACATCACACTTTTCTGGATTAAAATAACCAACAAGATTATGCGAGACAATTTGGAAATTGAGAGCCATTAAAAATTATAATAAAACACACACTTTCAGAATTTTAAGAGTAATATTAAGAAAATTTGAATTAAAAAAATGTAATAATTCGAATTAAATCAATTATATCCGAAAAATTTAGAAAGTAATGTATCTCGTTAATGTTCTTAACTCACAATAAAAGATCTGAAAAACGCACAAGACACAAAATAAAATTAACTAAAAATACCCAAAAACAAACAAACACAAACTGATTTTAAAGGGAACAAAAAAACGAAGTGAAAATAGTTTTAACAAAAAATCGACAGCACTTCCTTACTTTATGTATACACACGAATATGTATATAAATAACAGTAAAGTGTGCTGAGTAAAAACTCGAGCAAGAAGACAACAATGGCGGTTTGTGTTTGATCGAATAGAGAGAGAGAGAGAGAGAGAGAGAGAAACAAGACTGCTGGAATTTGAAAGGAAAAAAAAATGAACTGATTACAAATAAAAGAAACAACAAAAAAAAAACTTAAGTAGACAACTGGTATGACAATCGAGGAAAGTCATACCAATTGTCTTGCCGATTGTCATACCAGGCTAATGGAAATAACAAATAAATACTAAAAATATAACTGGTATGACAATCTGATAGTCATACCGATTGTCATACCAGTATAAAATAGATGAATTAAAATAGAGTAAACTAGAAAGACAATCGATAGTCATACCGATTGTCATTCTAGTATAAAAAATAAAAACAAATCTGATATAAATTTTATTATTGGCAAGACTATTGATAGTCATACCGATTGTCTTGTCAGTATAAAATTAAACTGAAAAACAAAATTAAACACATATATATATACTGAAATGACTTTCAGCAAGACAATTACAATTGTCTTGCCGATTGTCATTGCAGTAATAAAATAATTATAAACAGAATTTGTATAACAGTTACAGAGTTTATATACAAAAAAAAACAATATTTCAGAAGTAATTATATTTTATTCCAAAAGTAGATTTCTGTTGAATTTTAGAAAATAAAATATATAGAAAAATATTTTTAGAGAAAATAAAATATTCTGAGATATTAAAATTAACAAGTAGAATAAATAAATAAGATAAGATAATAAAACTTACATATAAATAAGCAAGAATTATGGAAAATATGATAAAATAAATTTGTAAATGAATTTTTCATTTATGAAAAATTCATTTGTAAATTCATTCAAGAACAGATTTTAGATATTAACAAGTTTAATCACTAAAGCTATTCAACATACCCAATTTACCAACTAATCTGGTAAATGTGGATTCGTCAAGAGGTTTAGTAAAAATATCTGCTATTTGTTCTTCTATTGGAACAAAAATAGTTCAACCGTACCATTCATGACGTGCTCTCTAATAAAATGATACCTGATGTCAATGTGCTTGGTCCTTGTATGCTGCACAGGGTTGTTGGTGATGGCTATTGCACTTGTATTGTCACATAGAATAGGTATTTTGTTCAATACAGAGCCATAGTCCCGTAGCTGATTCCTAATCCACAAGATCTGAGCACAACAACTTCCAGCAGCAATATATTTAGCCTCGGCCGTTGAATTGGAAACTGTTTGCTGTTTCTTGCTGTACCATAAGACTAGTCTGCTACCTAGGAATTGACAACTCCCTGAGGTGCTTTTCCTATCAATAACACTTCCTGCGTAATCTGAATCTGTATATCCAACAAGGTTAAAACCAGATTCTTTAGGGTACCAAATACCTAGATTTGGTGTTCCCTTAAGATATCTCAAGATTCGTTTAACAGCAACGAGATAAATATCTCTAGGATCCGCTTGGAACCTTGCACATAAACATGTAGCATACATAATATCTGGTCTACTTGCAGTAAGATAGAGTAACGAGCCAATCATACCTCTGTAACTTGTGACATCTACCTTAATGGAGTTTTCGCATGGTCCAAGCTTGACAGCTGTAGTTGATGGAGTCCTTGCTGATGCAGAATCCTCTAGATTGTACTTTTTGAGGAGTTCCTTGAGATACTTGGATTGACAAATAAAAGTTCCATCTAACCTTTGATTTACTTGTAATCCAAGAAAGAACTTCAGCTCTCGCATCATGCTCATTTCAAATTTTCTGTGCATTAACTTAGCAAATCTTTTACAGAGATTATCATTAGTAGACCCAAATATTATATCATCCACATAGACTTGGACTAATATAGTATCACTCTTATGCTTTTTAGAAAAGAGAGTTTTGTCTATGACACCTCTAATAAAGCTATTTTCAATAAGAAATTCAGAGAGAGTGTCATACCATTTTCTCGGAGACTATTTGAGTCCATAGATAGCCTTGAAAAGAAAGTAGACAAAATCCAAATGATCTGGATCTTCAAAACCAGGAGGTTGCTCTACATACACCTCTTCATCCAGCTTTCCATTCAGAAAGACACTCTTGACATCCATTTGATAAACTTTAAAGTTAGAGAATGCTGCGAATGCCAGAAATATCCTGATGGCCTCTAGTCTAGCCACTGGAGCATAGGTTTCATCATAATCAATGCCTTCAGCTTGAGAATACCCTTTAGCTACCAGTCTTGCTTTGTTTCTTGTAACCACACCATCTTCATCTAGTTTATTCCTGAATACCCACCGAGTACCAACAGCTTTCTTGTGTGTAGGTCTAGGTACCGATTTCCAGACTTGTTGATGTTCAAACTTATTGAGTTCATCTTTCATAGCAATCACCCAATCTGGATCAGTTAGTGCTTCTTCAATCTTCTTAGGTTCCATCTCAGAAAGAAATCTTGAGAATAGACATTCATTTTGAGTAGCACGTCTAGTTCTGACTCCAACATCTGGATCACCAATAATCAACTCAAAAGGATGAGCTTTATTCCAGACAGTCTGTCTTGGAAGATTTGATCTTGATGATTCGCCTTGAAACACATTGGGATGTTATGTCCTACTAGTTGATCCTTCAGCATCTCCCCCTGAGTTGTTGTTAGGTTGACTTGATGATTCTTCGTCAGTTGCAGTGGTATCTCCATTGTTGCCAATGCTTCCCTCACCATTACCTTGAGTATCATCATGATTAACAGGTTCTTCACCAACAACAACCTCAGGTTCTTGATCATGTTCTGATTCTGAATCTGACATATCATCAAACTTCAGTTTCTCAGAAGGATCTTCAGTTTGGATACTAGGGAGTTTAGTGTCATCAAATGTAACATTTACACTTTCAGTTACTTTGTGTTGATCAATGATATACACCCTGTATGATCTTCTTCCATATCCAACAAAAATACCCTCATATGCCTTTGCCTCGAATTTACTACGACGATCATCTTCATCCTTGAGCACGAAGCATCTGGCACCAAATACTTAAAAGTATTTGATAGAAGGTTTCTGTTCATTCATAATCTCATAAGGAGTTTTCATAAAGTCTTTGTTGATTAGAGTTTGATTCTGAGTATAACATGAAGTATTGACAGATTCAGCCCAAAAGTACATTGGAAGACCTGATTCACTTAACATCGTTCTTGCAGCTTCAATCAATGTACGATTCTTCCTTTCTACCACTCCATTTTGCTGAGGGGTTCTAGGAGCTGAAAATTGTCTGGTAATCCCTTTGTCTGTACAGAATCCATTGAGAAGTGAATTCTTGAATTTTGTTCCATTATCTGACCTTATTGCTCTAACAGGGTCATTAGAATCTAACTCGATCAACTTGATATGATCAATCACAACTTGTGGTATTTCATCCTTGGAGTGAACGAATAAAACCCACGTATACTTGGAATAGTCATCAACTGTCACAAGACAGTAACACTTCTTTGACATCGAAAGAACATTAACTGGTCCAAATAAATCCATGTGCAATAATTGCAGAACGCCAGTTATGGAGGATGTGTCAGTGCCTTTGTGACTTGCTTTCTTTGACTTTCCTTTCTGGCATGCCTCGCACAGTCCTTTTGGGGAGAATTCCAGCTGAGGCAGACCTCTGACCAATTCTCTTTTGACAAGAGAATTCATTGTTTTGAAATTAAGATGGGAAAGTCTCTTGTGCCATAGCCAACTCTCATCTGACGATGCCTTTGAATAGAAACAATTGACTTCAGGATTGCTTCCAGAGTTCATGTCAGCTACGAACAGATTTCCTTTTCGGATTCCCATCAAGGAGGGTTTTTCATTTTTCTTGTGCAGAATCTGACCCTTCAGCTTGTCGAATAAAACATTGTAGCCGTTGTCACAGAACTGACTAATACTAAGCAGGTTGTGTTCAAGTCCTTGCACAACATACATATTTTCAATGATAACATTACCAGCTAGCAAACAACCATATCCCTCAGTTAGACCTTTGATGTTATCTCCAAAGGTAACCACTGGGCCAGCTTTCTCAACCACATTTGATAGCAGGGCTCTATCTCCGGTCATATGTCTTGACGATCCGCTGTCAAGAATCCACACTACTGGTTGTACCTGTTTAATGCCCTGCAATACAAATGGATTAGATGTGGCACCCTCCAAACCCGGTTCAGAAGTTTGGGGTCCACAACACATACTCAATATATAAACCTGTATATAAAATATTATTTGCAGTGACCCTGCTTTACATAACCACGGATCGCAACAGGTTAAAGTATGAAAACAAGCCACAACCTTAACTTTTATTACAACGTACCAAATCCCAACTAATTTAGTTTACAACTGATATGAAATTATTCTTACAACCTTATGATCTCATTAATGCATTAGGCTCCTGCTAGCTCAATCCAACATAATCTCGAATCCTAGCTCGTACATTGAACTGGGAAACCTCGCTATCAACCGTATCCTTCTTAACTGTAAAATATATAAAAAGATTCGCAAGAGTGAGCTAACTAGCTCAGCAAGTCATAATAGCAATAAATGAGTTTAAACAATGATCAAACGAGATGATCCAAAGGAATTAAGTTTCTTGTTAAACAACCAATAGACATGGATATTCATTTTAAATTTTTAAAACTAAGGTTAGGCTGCTGATCAGTCACGCACTAACCCCGAGCAAAGCACACATCACTGCTCTAACTACTGGATCCAAGACACACATTGGCCTAACTTGACCATCGATATGGTCTGACCACGAATCTGGTCCACACAAAGAAAACTATCCAATTCTAAAGCAGTTCCATATGATAAACAGTATAATTCAATAAAACCAGATCATAATCAATAGCAATAAAACATTTGTATAAGAGCATGGTGAAAATTTATGGGTACCAGAAAGGGTATGTCAAAGTATATAAAAGAAATGGCCTCCAGCCTGTAGGATAATCGGGTATTAAATGGATAATGTTTTTACAGGGTTTTAATACTTTGATGTCACAAGGTATGGTTGAGTATAAAAGTTTCTGTATGTTTAAACAATTATGTTCCAGTGTTTGGTATATGATGGTTATATATTTGTGGAGTAGTATCGTATTTGTGTGGTTTAATATCTGGTAAATCAACAAGAAATGGTTCACAAAGAATAAGGCTTACGGCTCAAAGATCAAATGATGTGGCTCAGGTTCAAGGCTGAAGGATTCAAAGTATTTTCAATATAAAACAGAGCTATTTTGAATATTAACAATATGTCACAAGAGAATTTAGAAATATTTGCAATATATCTTGAGAAAGGTTTAGAAGTACTTGCCTTATCATAATCAATTTCAACTTCACTTGTACTTGTCTAATGACCCCATTCAACAATCACTCGTCGGCTTCTCCTATACCTCGCTTCTATCATTTGATCACTTGTTGTATTTTCTACATGTAAATTCTATTTTCTGATCACCTGCTTCTCTTTCTTATGCCTTGCTTACTCTGCTAGGCATCATAAGTATCTATTAATATTAAACTCATACGATTCTATTCGACATACATTTCTATCTACCTTTCGTTTTACCCAAATCCGATTAACGGATTGAAAGTTACGCTATAAACAAGTAATCACCGAACATATAGACTGACAGTCAACCAACAAGTCACATATAACACATAACACGTCAAATAATCAATGACATATCATTTATAAAGAAGTCTCGGGTCATAAACAGGCTTTCGGGTATTTAAAATGATTTTTAAAACATTTTTCAAAATTAAAACGGGTCGTTGGATCAATTTTAGAGTAATAAACAAGGTTCGGTTGGCCAATTCTTGCTTCGAAACAATTTTATAATAATTATCAAGCCTTGAAAATAATTTAAAATAATATTTTAAAGCTCGAAACTATTTTTCGAAATTTTTAAATCATTTTTAAATAATTAAATCTAATTAAATAATTAATTAAAATCAATTAATAATTAATTAAATCAATTAATCAATTAATGTTCGAATTAATTGATCAATTAATTAATTAAATATTAACTAAAATTAATTAACTAATTAATTTAGATTTATTTTTGAATTAAAAATAATTTTTAGAATTAAAAATAATGCTTTTTGGAATTTAAAATGAATTTTAGAATTTAAATAATGAATTTCTGAATTATTTTTAAAAAGGAAATCCAGGAAACACTTTTTAAAATAGAACAATGGGTTGAGAAGGATCAAAACCGGGTTGTGATAACCAGGTAAACGGGTCGGTAACCGGGTCGGGACGAACCGCCGGTTTCTGGGATGAACCCAGTTTCCGGTGGCCGCCGCCGGACTCCGGCGACCTTAATCTGCCCGCCACCATGCTTTTCTGTCTTGCTTTCTGTCACGAATTCATTCCTCAATGTTCTGAGAATCCAAAATCACCATCCAGAATCACAAACAATAGCAGAAACAAGAAATCCGGCGAATTCGAGAATGAACTCCGGCGATAATAAAAAAAACAACTCCGTACTTTCCAGGAATCGTTTGTGACGTATGAATACATGATTCGATTGTAAATTTGATAAGGAACACGATGCACCCATCAAGATCGACTGAAAACCCCTAACAAAGATTCCCCCAAATCGAATTGAAAACATTCAAACAATATAAACCCTAGTTTCTTCAATTAGAGAATCAAACTTAAAATTAAACATGTTATTGAACTCCAAATTTGAAGTATAATATACCAAAATGATCAAGAAAACAAGCTCTACAACATACAATCATCAAATCATTCAAACAATCATTCGTACAAAAATTCATAATTTAAATACCAAGAAATTCGAATATAAATAATTAAATAGGAAATCACCTGATATTTCTGGGTTGAAATTGATGGAAGATTTGGATTCTATATTTCAGTAGCTTTGTTTTGAGTATATGTACGCCAAAATCGGATATCGATAACGCCTCCGAATTTGTGTTTGATTATGAAGAACATAATATAATTATAGTATTTTCTCTGTAAAAATTCTGTAAATACTGTTTGTAAATGATTTCTGATACAAAATAAAATACGGTAGAGGCTATTTATATTTATGGGAAATTAGTATCTCGTTGGATCATTCCGGATATAAAATGGTACGTTTATTTATAAAAACTGATCCAAACGGTACCGGTTTTCGAGATAATTATCCAAATCAATACAATTTGTACTGCGATCTTGGTCTCAGCGCCTGGTTACACGTACTACGAGATGATAATTGTAATAGTTTAATAAAAATCTTCCGTTTCTCGAAAATACGAGTTTTATTGATTTACCGAAACGAATATTGTATCGAAAATGTTGCGCCGAGACCCGCGCAGGACAAACCGTACGCCGGATCGAAAAAGTCAAAACATGGAAAATGATCAGAATATTACAATTAGGCTAGGAAGGAGTTCTCGGAAGAGTTTCGGGTTCTAAAAACGTAACAACGGATGACGTCGGTTGGTTCCCGTTTTTATAAAATAGATTTTGAATACCCGGAAAAAGATTTTATAAAATTCATATGATTCCTATAAATTCATAAATCAACATAAAAATAATTAGGAAGATATGACAATTATCTATATTTTATTTTGGACATATAAAAATTAAAATACTCAATTGATATCATTTTTAAACATCCAAACACATTTAACACTTAACAAATAATTCACAAAATAGATACTGAACATGCATAATAATTATTTATTAGGAAAAATAATTACACGATATATCCCAGATATTACATTAGACCTTCTTCGGAACCCAAGCTTGGTTGGGTCCGGCATACTTGTAAAATTGGCCTTTATCAGGCAAAACAACATTCTTAACTTTAATGTTCTCAACTTTCTCAATGACTGGACATTTGACCTTGTAAACAGCCTTCACAAATTTCTGTTTAAGCTTAGGCACAAATGTCTCCTTTCTAGCTTTAGGAGGACTAGCAGTCTTAGACCTATCATGCTTCCTATTATTCACATGCTGACGAGGAGTAGTTTATCATTAGAAACATGTTTACCATTAAAATAAGCATACATCAAATTAAAAGCACAAGACATACAATCAGGAAAACCACATGATTTATGAGAGGGATTAACAATAGGCAACTTATGCATGGTAGACATGGCATTTGTGTTATCCAACTCATGTGTGTCTGAGTTAGTCTCAGTTGCTTTCACAACTTTAACTGGAACCTTTGACATACTTGACTTGGAAACAGCTTTCTCATTAGCAAGATCTTCAGCACAGATTTCTTCTTGAATAATAAATGAGGTCTCATCAAATGGTTCAGCAATTGATTCTTTATAGAGGGGTTCATCAACACCCTTAAGCACATGTGGTACTTCCCTACCTTTAGCACAGACATGAGGAGGGGAGTTTATGCCTAATTTTCCAATAGAAACATTGTAATCAAAACCTATTCCAGATGTTTGATTAACAGCTTGCTTATTGTAAAACTCTTTAGACTTCGAACAAGAATTAAAGTATGCTTTAACCTTAGTCTCAAGACCGGTGATCTTGTCTTTGAGAATAGTTTCGAGTTGTCTATAACAGTCAACTCTATTCTCTAGAAAAGATACTTGTTCTTTTAATTTGTCTTGATTAATGTGCACAAGTCTTAGTTCATTGACCTCTTTCTCAAGGTCTTTGATTTGTTGATTTAATATTTCATTATCACGACGAGCACAATCTAAGGAACCTCCTAGATGATAAACTAATTCAGCATCAGTAAATTTTACCTCTTTTCTTGACGATGAGGTGTTTGCATCACTAGCCATGAGAGCAAGATTCCCAACTTCTTCATCTTCACTGTCAGTATCATCCCAGCTTCTTCCCTTTGCCAGGTAAGCCCTTTCAGATTTACTCTTCTGATTAGAATCATAAGAGTTCTTCCTAACTTGTTTTGGCTTCCTGCATTCTATGGCAAAGTGTCCCAATTCATTGCAGTTGAAGCATCAAATGGTGCTTCGATCAACCATCCCTATTTTGTACCCACCACTACTGGTGTTAGAGGATGAAGATTCCCCTTTCTGGAATCTGTTGTAGTTGGACTAGTACTTGAACTTGGAATTCCTCTTGAATCTGACATTGGAGAATCTCTTGACAATCAGGGCCATTGACTCATCTTCCAATTGCTCCAGTTCTTCCAAGGAATAAAAATCATCTCCTGATTGATTTGTAGTAGGAGGATCAAATTCTGCTACTATCACATTTTCTTCAGCCTTGGAAGACTGTACCATTCTCTCTGACTGTTGAGATTGTTGTTGTTGTGGTTATTGTTGTTGTTCTTCAGCTATTAGAGCAGTAGACGTGCTGACCACTCTTCCTTTCCCGTAGACTTCCTTCTACTGAATCTGCTCCAACTCATAGGTTTTTAACACACCATAGAGCCTTCCCAAAGAAATCTCACTCAGATCTCTTGCTTCTCTTATGGCAGTGATTCTATGTTCGAGATGAGTTGGCAGTGTTAAAAGGAACTTTTTGTTGACCTCCCTGATTGAATAGTATTTACCATTAATGTTCAGGTTGTTGATCAATGCATTGTACCTCTCAAACACTTCAGTGATTCCTTCTCCTGGATTGGATTTAAAGTATTCATACTCAGAGGTTAGGATTTCTAACTTGTTCTCCCTAACTTCCTCTGTGCCTTTATTAATCACCTCAATAATTTCCCAGATGTGTTTGGAATCTTTACAGTTCATCACATGTCTATTCATCAAGGGATCAAGGGAATCAACTAAAATTAATTGAAGGCTAGCATCCAGGGAGGCTTCTTCTTTTTCAGCAGGAGAAAAATCCTCAGGATCCTTTACATAAGTTCTAGCTTTGGTTATCACAACATCATTTTCTATTACCTCTGGTTCAATAACCATCGGAATTTTGGACCCTTCTTTAACACTTCCAGATATTTGGGATTTGCAACTTGTAAAAATAATAGCATCTTCTTCTTCCACATAATATAATTTTCTTTATCGAATAGTGAAATTTTAACGGTTCCAACTATTTGTGTAGTCATTATGAATTTTTGAGTAAATAAAAATTCAAGGAGTGGAAGAATCACAAAAGTCTAGGATCTTGATTTGTTCGTTAATCAGAAGGCTCTGATACCAATTGTTAGGTCTCAATATGTTTGTAGAAGGGGGTTGTATACAAACTATACCGTTTAAATGAATAAAATGCGGAATAAAAAAGTTAAACAAAATTCAAGTTAAATAAAACTATTATTAAACTTGAAAGGTGTTATAACAACGGTATCGTTTACAAGGGATTAATCTCAAATAAATTCTTCCAAATCTAGAATAAATTCGACATGAACTTTTTCTATTTTTGAAATAAAAAGGATCAAATGCTAAAAGCAATTTGAGATTAAGTTCTAGGGATTTTGATCCGCTAGATAGTTACACAAAAACAAGAAAAGGATTTCTAGTGGTTTAGATTTAACAATGAATACTAGAAATTAATGATCTGAGAAATTGCAATAAGTTCTCTGTTGTTTTCTTTGTTATGTGTTCTTCTGTATGTTTGATATTCAATGCTCTGTCTTTAGAAAATCAGCTGCTGCTCTTTTATATTAAATCAATCCTTGATTTAACTGGCAAGACAATCCTGTTAGCTCAGCAAGACAATCCCAACAGCTGGTAGAACTTTCGGCAGGACTATTGATTGTACTAGCAAGACAATCACCACAGCTGGTAAGACTTCCAGTAAGACAATTTAAATGAACTGGCATGACTTTCGGTATGACTATTGATTGTCATCCCGATTGTCATACTAATACAAAAGATTGTCTTGCTGAATTAATTTTGAATTTAAATTCAAAATCAATTCTGAAAAACCATAATATTAATTCAGAATTAATTAATCAATTAATCCAATTAATCAATAAATTAACCTTTGCAGATATAATTTATTTTCTTAATTAAATTATATGACTTAATTAATTAATAGATAATTAATACTATTCTTGAACAGGAACCACTCTTCTGACAATCTGCTGAAAACCACTAAAACTTATGAATCCATTTCACCACTTCAATGTTGACACTCGATGTACTGTCTGGTTCATGAATGACTAACATCTGTGATGTTTCTTCATATCTTGATTTTTTTCAGATTAAATCCCTGTAATTAATTGATACCCTGACGAGATCTCTGTCACTTGATTAACTCCACAATCTTGATTTATATCACTGAGGCTTGATCAATTTCTTGAGCTTCTTCCAGTGAATTAAGTCCCCAAGTCTGTAGATGAACAATGTTACTTAATCCTTTGACATATGTTACTTTGAGAGATCTCTCTAACGATAGAACCACTAATTACTTGTTATATCCTTATTTGAGTTGAGTTAAATCCTCGAATAAACAAATAGGCTATGACATATGCCTTTCAGGAAGCCAGCGGAGGTTAAGTTCTAAAGGGTTGGGAGTATCAGGGCAATCTTCGTAGGACATCCATTTATTGGTGATAGTAATTAGGCGTTGGAAAGAAATGCTAGAGAGGCACGACACCTACCGCTCACCAACATTCATAGCTTGGAGGATAGACCTCCGAAAATATTCAAAGGGGAATCCAATGATATTACATTTATAAAAAGAGAGTCAAGATGGGTACATCATCCTCATAATGATGCGTTGGTAATAACTATGCTTATCGGGACGATTAACGTGCATCGGGTCTTCTTGGACAACGGAAGATCTGCGAACATCTTGTATTATAGCACGTACAAAAGGTTGGGGTTCCCGGATAGTGACATGAATTTTGAAGATGCACACGTCTACGGTTTTATAACAGTAAGGGTTATGGGTTCGATTAGACTTCCCGTCACACCTGGGAAGGAACTATATCTGTTACTCAAATGATAGATTTCAAGGTGCTGGATCAGGAGTCCGTGCATAATGTTCTGGTTGGCAGACCTTGGTTGCGAGCATTCAGAGTGATAACCTCTATACATCACTTGATAATAAAGTTTTTGACACCTAACAGAGTGGGCGGCCTGAGGGAGTCACAATACGAATCACGCGACTGCTATCACAAGGCTGTTAAAGAATTTCACAGGAAAAGGTATGAAGGAAAAGGTTTACCCGTTGAGGACGCGACGGGCGTTTAGGTGAAATAGAATGGAGAAGTTCATGCCCATTATTTTGTAGAGGACCCAGAGGAAGAAGAAACTCACATAACCAACGCTCATACTTTGATACTGGGAAATGTTTCGAGGATTCGCAGTATGGAGGAAGTCATGGAAAATCATGAAGAAGATATTGTGCAGAAGGAAATTAATGGAGAAAAGTTGGAAGGAAGGAGTGAGATTTTACAAAGCCTGGAAAGTAACCCCAAGGTAGATGCTCCTCAGAAATAGGACGCGCCCTTGGGGAGTGAAAATGGACATGAGGTTGATGCTCCTCAAAAGAAGGACGCAACCTCCATGTTTGCAAAGAATAATGCTCCTCTAACTGGTGACGTGTCATCCATACTTGCAATGAATAAAACTATGCCTTGTTTTGAGGTGGATGATCCTAGCTGTAAGAATGCGCCCTCAAGAGCAAGAATAGAAGTGGAAGACCCCCGAGACTTTGATTTCGATCTGGATCCTAGGATCCCTATGCCCGCTGAGATAATGGGGCCAGCTGAGGATACAATATCCGTCCCGATCGATAAAGATGATCGAAGCAAGTTTTTGAAAGTGGGGTCTCAGTTAAGCTATGAGATGAGAGAAAGGCTCACCCGTTTTTTGATTAAAAATATCGACGTCTTTGCATGGAGTCATTCAGACATGGTTGGGTTGACCCGGGGGTGATGTGTCATCAGTTGAACATCTTCGCTAACTGCACGGGCGTACGACAAAAGCGTCACCCGGTGAGCGGAGAAAGAGCGATAGCGTTAAAGGAAAAGGTAGATCGACTGTTGGAAGTTGGGTTAATTAAAGAATCTTTCTACCCCGAGTGGCTTGCAAATCCGGTGCTTGTTAAAAAACCAAATGGGAAGTGGAGGACGTGTGTAGATTTCACAGATCTCAATAAAGCTTGCTCGAAGGATAGTTTTCCATTTTCATGAATTGATCAGTTGGTCGATGCAATGGCAGGGCACGCCTTATTAAGCTTTATGGATGCATACTCCGATTACAATCAAATTCCCATATACGCCCCTGATCAGGAGCTTACATCCTTCATCACTGATAGAGGGTTATATTGTTACGTAGGGATGCCATTTGGATTGATCAATGTAGGCGCGACCTATCAATGGTTGGTTAACATGATATTCAAGAATCAGATTGGAAGGACCATGAAAATGTATGTAGATGACATGTTGGTAAAATTGAAGGAGGCAAATGATCATATCAAGCACATGATGGAAATGTTTAACATTCTAAGGAGGTTTCGCATGAAGTTGAATCTGAAGAAGTGCGTGTTCGGTGTTGATTCGGGCAAGTTTCTTGGGTTCATTGTCAATCATAGAGGAATTGAAGCTAACCCTGCGAAGATCAAGGCGCTGCTGGACATGAAGTCTGCCACAAATGTGAAGCAGGTGCAAAGCTTAACTAGAAGAATCTCCGTGTTTAATTGATTTGTTTTTAAATCATCTGATAGATGTAAGGAATTCTTTAAGGTGATTAAAGTGGCAGGGAAAGACTTTGTGTGGACACCAGAATGTGAGGAAGCTTTCAGGAGGATCAAGGAGCAACTGGGGAATTCTCCCATATTGTCAAAGCCATTGGATGGGGAGTCTCTGATCCTATATCTTGCAGTCTCAGAGTTTTCGATTAGCACAGTATTGGTGAGAGAAGAGGATGCGCAATAGTCATCAGTGTATTATGTGAGCAAACGGTTGCAGGATGTTGAGACTCGGTATACCAGTATGGAAAAGCTGGTTTATGCCTTAATCCTCACATCAAGGAAGCTGCACCCATATTTCCAAGCTCATAGAATTGAAGTCCGTACAACATATCCTCTATGTCAAGTCCTCCATAAACCAGAATCGTCAGGGAGGATGTTGAAATGGGATGTGGAGTTGGGACAATTTGACTTGGAATACATGTCTCGCACGACGATCAAAGGACAAGCCCTAGCTGATTTCTTACTAGAATTTGATTCTGATGTTGACGATAAAGCTTTGATGGTGTTGCATCTGTCTCATCCTGAAGAAGTTTCAGAAGAGCTCCCATATCCATGGTGAATTTTACATGTGGATGGAGCAGTTAATAATAGTGGAGCAGGCGCGGGCATAGTGCCTGTATCTCCGTAGGGCCATCATCTGATGAGTGCAATTCATTTTAAATTTTATGCAATGAATAATGATGCGGAATATGAAGCACTGATTAATGGCCTAAATATTACTTTGGAAATGGGAGTGCGAAATCTGATTGCAAAGAGTGATTCAGAGCTGGTGATGAACCAAATAAATGGGGGGTTTCAAGCTCGAGGACCGCGAACAGAGTTATACTTGAGGTGTACGCAATGGATAATTCTAAAGTTCAAAGAGGTTAGACTGTAATGTGTACCTCGAGAAAAAAATGGCAACGCGGATGCTTTGGCAAAAATGGGTTCCCAGCAGGAGGCCGTGTTGTTGGGATCTATACCCTTAGAAATCCAAGAGATCCCTAGTATCCCGGAGGTCGAAGTGATGCAAGTGGATGAGGCTCCCAAGGAAACTTGGATGACTCCCATCCTTGCCTACATTCATCAAGGAATAGTCCCTGAGGATAAGTTCAAGGTCCGACGACTTCACTACCAGGCAGCGAGATATGTGGTGTATGATAGAGTTTTATATAAGAGAGGCTTCAACTAACCGCTGCTCAGATGTGTCGATGAAGAAGAAGGAAATTACTCCAAGGTTATTATTGGCCTATGATGAAGGAGAATACCGCGAACTTTGTTAGAGCATGCGATCGATGCCAACGCTTTGCAAATTACTCATCTATGCCAGTGACGCTCTTGATGCCTATGGTGAGCCCATGACCATTTGCCATGTGGGGATTGATATTATTGGAGAGTTATCCAAGGCTAAAGGAGATGTCAAGAATGTAGTGGTTGGAGTTGACTACTTTACTAAGTGTGCAAAAGCTATGTCGTTGGCGACTATCACAGCGAAGAAAATCAAAGACTTTGTCTTCAACTCCATTGTGTATAGGTTTGGAATTCCTTACAAACTTGTTTCTGACAATGGAAAGCAGTTTGATATCAAGGAGTTGCGACAGTTGTGTGAGGATTTAAAGATTAAGAAGGAATTTGCAGCGGTCTATCATCCTCAGAGTAATGGACAAACAGAGGCTGTAAATAAAATAATAAAGCATACCCTCATGACCAAACTGGAGGAGCGCAAAGGGAATTGGCCCGAAGAACTCCCAAAAGTATTATGGTCCTACAACACTACTCCAAGATCTACTACGGGAGAATCTCCATTTATGCTCATCTACGGGTACGAAGTTATGGTTCCTGTGGAAGTTGGCTCAGGACCACTTCGAAGAAATCGTTACATGGAGGAAGATGCTGAAGTTAACCAGAGGCTTTACTTGGACTTTTTGGAAGAAACAAGGGAGAATTCCCAGTTAAGGCTCGCGGCATACCAACAGCATGCTGTGAGGTACTACAACAAGAAGGTAAAGGGACAGCTACTGAAGGTAGAGGATCTGGTGCTCAGGAAAGTGATGCCAAACACAAAGATTCCCCAACATGGAGTATTTGGAGCTAATTGGGAAGGACCATACAAGATAAAAGCAATCTTGTGGAAGGGGACTTATCACCTTGAAGACTTGGAAGGGAAGTTGGTTCCGCGAGCATGGAATGCGGAGCATCTCCGAAAGTATTATCAGTAAGGCATGGCTTTGTCCCCTTGCATATTATGTTTATAATTTCAGTTATATATTTAAGGCTATGCCCGAATCATAGACTAGAAGCAATAAAATTCCTCCTAGCCTAGGGGGTAGTGCATGTACTATCTACCTTAGAACTAGTTGAAGGATCGTATTTTCGAATAAATTCCCCGCAGAGCATAGTAGCCATGGGACTGGTGCACTTTTGACACTAGAGCACATTATTAATAAAGACTTTGAAAAAATTGCCAATGGTTGTTTGGTTGATTTTATTGCAAAATAGAGTTTATGACGCGTCCTGAGAAAGGAATTATGTAATGATTAACATAAAAAGTATGAGGACGCGCCTTCATCTTGGGAGTGCCCTCATAAAATCAGATACTTGGTTTACAATGTTAAGGAGATGGCAGGAACATGGCTTGTAGAGGGGAAACCAATGGAAACTCAGGTGCAGGTGAAAGACGCGTCTTGAGCGAAAGACGTTCCCATCATATAACTTATCAAATGAAATTATAAAAAAAGAGATAACCAGTAAAGAAATAGTTGAGTATATAAAAACAGGCTATCATATTGGAAAAACATAAAATAAATACATCATCTAGAGGTTTGAAATAGTCAAAATATGAATACAACTTGCAAGGCTTGAAGGGACCTGCACCCTTGGAATAGTTCAGAAAAAGCTCATCAATAAAAGAAGACGCTTCCTAGGCAGGGGACGCGTCCTGAGGCTTGTCTTGATCTTTTGGAGGAAGGTGGAGGTTGGGCTTGAAGTGGATAAGGCAAAGGGGACGCGTCATCTTCTTCCAAGCCTAGGATGATCCTTTTGCTCTTTATGGAATTTACAGTACTGATCCTGAAATCATTCACCCACTTTTGGGTATCCTCATCAAACTTGGAAAAAGTGTATTCTAGGTCATTTGCTATGAACTCAGAACACCATTCTTCAAAACCAGCTGCAAACCCATTTTGATATACCAGCTTCTTCTCTTCCTTCCAGCCGTGCAGTCTGTCATCATTTAGAGTGTCAAGCTCCAACTGCATGGTGGAATTCAGAGTAACTACACTTTCCATAGCCTTCTCCACAGAGGTAACATTGCCTTCAAGTTGTGCCTTCTCACCCTCAAGACGCGTATTGTCTTACTGCAACCGCAGGATCTCAACATCTTTTCCTTTGACAACAAGGTCCAGATTCTTCTCCAATAATCTGATTTTATCTTTAACTTGACTTTTGGCGGTGTCAATAGCGGCAAGACGGGCCCTCAGCCTGGAAGCCATGTTAGCACTTTACCTTGCGTGCAAATGAAGCTCGGCTGCTGCTTTTACCATAGCTTGCTCAGTTTGCTCCTCTGTCCTGAAAGTCCAACCCCTTACTTCCTCCTCATTAAAATTTCTATAAGAGGACGCGCCCAAATACCTGAGAACAAAAGACTGATCATCCGGGACGGTATTCTGGCGTTTTGGGGGCGCGTCCTCCCTGTCTGAGATGTTTACCACAGTTGTATCAATAACTTTTGGTGGAGGAGAGGAAACCACAACTAGTGAAGGATCCTTGGTTTTGAATCAGGCTTCACGGGAACATGTTTGGTCCTCCCAGATTTCAGCTTTCTAGAGGCCCCAATAGCAAATCCTTTGGGAAGAGAAGTCATGTTTGTAAGATAACATGGAAAATATTAGTTCTGGACTTGCCCAGATCAGAGGGCGCGCCCTGCTCATAATAAACTTATAGTAATATGGAAAATGACAAGTATGTTATGACTTTAATTAAAAATTGGGATCTTGGACGCGTCCTGAGTATTATGACGCGTCTTAGAGAAACTGCGGAAACTTACGGGCTACAAGTACATGACGCGTCCTATTTTTAGGAAAGCACGAGTAGCATTATGAAATGTAACTTGAAATAGAGAAGTAAATATATTAGTTTATATGAACATCGCATTTACTCATATCACTAGAAGACGTGTCCTAATATTATGACGCGTCCAAAGCAAATATATGCACTTTGAAAACATATATATCAATCAGACTAAGTTAAAACTATGCACGTGAAAGTACGACGATGACGCATCCTAATTTGAAGACGTGTCCTATCTTACCCTGTTTTAAGTCCATTTGTCTGCTAATGTCAAGCTTGACCAGTTTCGTGGCGTTGAGCCCTTTAGCTCCTTCAGAAGCTGTGAGAACGGGCTTTCCATTGTAAAACTCACGGAACATACAAATGGAACCCACTCTCGAGGATAAGGCTCCAACCTTTTCAGATTGGCTTTTGTAATAATTTCCTTGAGATTGAAATGATTTTCAGCATATTTCAGTACTTTTTCCACTCTTTTTTCCTCTTTCCTGTAAGTTCTTTCTGTGTTCTTTTATCTAAGGGAGGAAAAATGAGAGTTATTAAAAAAAGAAAAGCTTAGTGAAGTAGTGGACGCGTCGTCCTAAATGCTTAGATGCGTCCTGAAGGCAACACTTACTTGGATTCAGATTGAAGCGTAGACGAGCTCTCTTAACATCATAGATGTAAAAAAATAGCTCTTTCCAGTCTCTCTCATGACTCACCTTGCCTTCATTGAAGCCCTTGTTATTTAGCCACTTGTTGACAACAAAGAAGTGCTAACCAGGGATAGACTTCCTAATGCTGAAAAAATAGCTAAACTCCTTCATGGAGGGCGCGCCCAATCCCAGGTTGTGGTACATGATATACAAGGCCCATGGAAACTTGTATGAGTTTGGGGACCGTTGAACTGGGGCAATGTCATACCACTTTAGTATTTCCGTGATGTATGGGTACAAGGGCGCGCCCACACCCAAAGAAATGAGTTTTGGAGTGAATACCATTCTAGGGATCCTCAGATTCTCCATGTTAAAAATATGGGGCCTCATCTTTATAAGAGGACGCGCCCAGATGCCCTCCATTTCATAATATTTCATGGTCCATCCAATCTCCAGGTCTGTTGTAGTGGATTTCATGCCAACACAAGCTAGTTTGTTTTCTTTCTTCCTCTAGACATTCTTCTCTGCCTCAGGAAGATCTTCGAGCACTTTCCAGTCGAAATCAAGCTCTATATCGCTTGGCTCCTAATACTCTAGTGGAGAGACTGTTTGTTGAGGAGAGATGGGATATTTTTCAGGCTCAGGAGCTCTTTTCTCAAACTCACTCTCACTATGAGGAGAGGGCGCGTCTTGAACAGGAGACGCATCTTGAACAAGATATGCATCTTAAGCAGATGGGGGCGTGCCCTCATTAGAGAAAATTTTATGTTGTTGAGATTTACTAGATGATGGGATAAATTCATCGTCAGTCTAATCTTCAATTGCCAAGCTGCGTGCAGTCTTGGAAGTTCTCTTGCATTTCAGCATTTTCTTTCCAACTCTTGCATTTAGGGGAACATTGTCCATGGATTCAGAGCTTGAGCTTGAATTGATTGAAGTTTTTAATTTCAGAGATTCAAATACACGTGATTCTGCTTCAAGGAAAGACTTTATCCTATGATATTCAGGTAGTTCGGGATTAAAAGAAATGGAAGGTGGGGAATAAATCCCAAGGTGTTTGTTGAGGACCTTGAATGGATGGAATGGAGAAGATGAAAACGCGTCCTCCAGCTGAAACAAGAAGGGAAAAGATTGTGAGGACGCGTCCATGACTTAAAGAAAAGAAATAAAATAAAGAAGAAAGAAAGTGGAATGACAGAATTCTGTATGAAGACGCGTCATGGATGTCTACTGCGAGAAGTTAACTAAGATGTGTGACGCATCCTAGTATGGTTGTGTGTCTTTTTTTAACCTATGACGGCTACTCTCTGCAATAAACAAGCACCAAACACATATGGGAATTTTAATCGATCGTGGTCAATTTGGGGAAAATTTGTTTAAACCCTAAAATATGTGCTTGAAGATTAAAAAAAGCAAAATATATCATATTTACAGATATATACATGTATACATACAGTTGACAACGAAGAACAGTTGAAGAACATGAGAATAAAAATGAAGAATGCATACCGTCTTTTACTAATTATGATCGATTTATTCGGCAAAATGGAGAAATGAAAGAAGATTCATGTACCTTGGAACTTGGGGGTTTGATCGACTGTAAAAACTCAGAGAATGGCCAGTTGAATTGCCGGATTTTTGAACTTGAGACTCCTGCTTGAATGGCAGCGACGACGGTTGTTGAGAGAGTAAAATGATGATGTTGGACTTATTTTGGGGTATTTATAGAGGAGTGGTTATGGTGACGTGTGCAATAGCTGTAACACAACAGCTGTGGAGCGTTTGGATGGTGATCGATAAGAGGAAAGACGCGTCTATTGAAAGCCAAATTTCACTGAGGGACATCTTGGGGACAAGGCAAGCATGGAAAGGAGAATAGAGATTGTTTTTACTAACGTATTTATTGCAGGTACTCATGGAAGAATTCCCTCCTTGAGACGATCAAGGAGGGGGATGTCCGTGAAAAGCTTGAAGGCATCTAGGGGTATGCCTGATGATTGAAGGCCTCCTCCTATATTCAACGGGTGTCCTCGTTTGGGATGTGGGGTTAACTCTAGTGTGTACTCTGGGAACTCTGTTCTTGTATTCAACGGGTGTGCTCATTAAAGAACTTTGGAGTCATCTTGCACTTTGCACCCAAGAGCTTGGGATCACCTGTCATGTTATCTGGTGGGTTATCCTCATTCGGGGGACAGGGACGCGTCCGACATTTGGGATGAACCGTGGCTATACCTACGTCCATAAATCAAGGGAGATAGCTACAGCGGAGTGTTATCCTTACGCAGGGAGATGCATTATCCGTGAAGTCCTACGATTACGGATGAGCCTTAGGCCTTCGCGGTTGGGCATCATAGTTGGACATTCCTAAAACTAGGAAGATGGATTCTGGAAGGGCTTCTACCGGGCCTAGGAATAAGAAGTTTAAGCCCATTAGATTTGTTGTTCCCCAAGAACTATGTCAGGCTTGATCCCTGTATAAATGGTACGTAAGCACATTGAGAGGGGTAAGAAGTTGAGAGCTGAAAAAAAGCCACCGCTTGCCCTAATCGATCTTAGCCACCAATTAACATACAACCACAATACACCGTTTGATTTTCCGGCAAATAACCACCATCATAGATCTTAATTCTGGCAAGAAACCTCAAAATTTATTGTTACAAGATTCCTCCGTCAATAATTCGTATATGAATATGCATTTATATCCAAATTTATTGATCTCAAACAAATGTATCATTTTCTGCGAACAAGTTGTGAAATACTGAATTTGCATTTGGTGATTGATAGTACAGTTCTATATATGCGGATTACGGATGTACGCTCCAGTTCCACCCATAACCAACTGCCAGATCCTCATTGCCCGAAAATGAGATGCATATTGGAATCAAATATTATATCTACACTCTTGTTTATTGTGGAAAACCCAATAATGAAGTCCAGGATTCCATGTTCTTTCTCTAGAGGAAAACGATTTATTATCTATTGTAAACTAACACTTGATACATAAGCTCTGTGATCAGTAGAAATGTAAAGCTGTGTGTTCTTTGAGGTCTCCCCTTGTCACAAATATTTGGTTCTTGAATTATAATATCTTTATTAGAAATATAGAGTAGTAATATTTAAGGGATAGCTGAGTAGAGAAACATGTGAAAATGTATTATTTTGTATGCAATCTTTAAGTGACGGAGTTAAAAAATTTATTAGTTTTTTGACACACATTATTTTGAATAATTAGCTTTTTTACCTGTTATAAAAACTTTAAATTTTTTAATAGGATGAAAGAGTTTTGAGTAAATAATGAGTTCTATGAATTTTAGTGTGTTTTTGATAATTTTATAAATTAATAAAATTTTAATACTTTAATTATATCAACTTTATCAATAACACAAAGACTTGCTTTAGATTATTGTAACTACAAATATTTAAACTTCATTTATGAATATAAGAGGGAAAATAAGTATGAAAAAATAGAAAATATTTGGTTTATTAACAAAAAAGGATTATGTACTAAAATAAGAAATGTGATAAGCTAAATTTAGAAATATAGCTAATAAGTACTCTCTCTATCCCAATAATTTCTTTACAGTTTTCTTTTTGGGATGTCCCATTCAATTCTTTACATTTCCAGATCCGTCACTGTTTTCCGTGATCCTCTATTGAGGGGAAGGAAAAAGAAATGGATTCCAGATAATATTCTACATCTTATTAATAACATTTAATTTCTAAATAATGCCTTTTTTCAAACTGTCCAGTTTTTATCAAATTTTTTTTTGCCAAATTGTCCAGTTTTTGTCACTTTAATATGGGGAAAAAATAAAAATAGGGCTGCAAAAATTCGAACATCCTCATAAGATTAAGCTTCCTTTCACTTTTTTGCCTAATAGTCCAAACAAAGTGCAATTACACTTTCAACCTATTTAAGTGAATTTCTAAGAGCATTCAAACACGCACTTACCTATTTTTTAAATTTTTTAAAATGGGCCCATAGTTTGATTCCACTTTCCATTTTATGTATACATATCCTCACCCCTTGAACCAATTTTTTCTTCTTTTTTTGGCTAAACACTTGAACCAATTAAGTGTAACTACTTAACATGGCATTGAAGAGTTAACAACCGGACATAAAGCATGATTGAGTCTGTATTGTCATACGCAATGCACACAAAACCCGGGAAATATGTATATATATATGTTACTCCCTAATAATACAACAAGAATTACAAAAGGGGGCTTGAATGTAATTCTGACTACTTTTTCAAATTTAAAGAATGTTCTAACTTGATAAATATAACAGTGTTTGATTAGTAATGGTGAGGAATAAAAGAGTAATAGAAATAAAAACACTAAGTAATAAAAACACAAGCTTTTAAAACTTTCTGGTGGATTTGAAAGTATCCACCAGAGATATATATATCAATTGAGAACCATGTAAAGCTTTAAATAGCTCACAACTGCTTTACAAGTTTGAACAAACAAAACTATAGAGAAATGCTTACAAAATACAACTTGATATGTTTCTCTGAAAATAAGCTTTCTTGGTTAATTGTTCTACTTGCTACAGTTGATTTATATATCACCAAGTTACATGACAATAGGACAAGACAATAAAACAAAATTTATCTAGTCTAAAATCATGTTGCTTCATTACTCTTTCCAATAACTTTGACTGTCTTCACAATTGCATGGAAATGGTAATGCTTCTTTATTCTCTAACACCTGCAATTAGGCTGCCACATTCCATTTGCAAACACCCAACGCATGTGACTGAGTTGTCATTGTCAACAGCTATTTGAATTATATCATCCGTCGGGACATTGTTGATCATCCGTTGAGAGCCTTTGTGAACCATCCGTCGGGAGCTTTTACTGTCACTTGACTCCATTTCATTTATACAGAATTACAAGACATCTTATATTTATAATTAGTCACCCTATTCTGTCAACTAGTAGTCAACATGACTTATATGCTCCTAAAAAATCTACACATTGTTACATGCAGAAATGTGCTACAATCTTATTGTTACATAAGCTACACTCTCGATGGATGTCAAATTGTCATCCGTCGGGACTATAAAGTTCATTCGTCGGGACTATATTAGATTATCCGTCGAGAGCTATAAAATTCACTAAGTTAAATCTACTAAGGTATTTTGTTTAACTTATCATCACAACATATTCCTAACAACCTCCCCCAATTTCTGTCTACTGGAATTGTAGCCATAAATTAAGAGAAACTTGATGATAACAAAACACCCAAAAAATACAGATTAAATAGTAGTAGATAAAACTGATAAGTGCTACAATATTCATTGAAAATTAAATAAAGAAAAATGTACAAAGAGTTCTCACAATCATTTTCAAGGTGCTCCTCTAGTCTGAGCAGATGATTCTATTTCCTTGATTTTCTGGATTTCTTCCCAAGCTTCCTGTTATTTTCTTCTATTTGATTCTGGAGTTGTCTGTAAAATTCAAGTTCATCAGCTTCAGATAGATCCAACTTTTCTTGCATTTCCAACAGAGTCTCATTTCTAGAGATACTCAATTGGTCATTCAGTCTGAAGAATCTTCCAACTCCCTTATCGTCCATGAATTCCATCAGCCAAAAGGCCTCAAATGCACTCTTTTTCCTGTAAAAGGAATTGACAGAGTCTTTGGGAGTGCATCTTTGGTTCTGTTGCTCCTTAGATCTTCTATTTTCTTTAGGACTATTCTCCTTGCAGTCACACTAAATCCAAAATTCTTTTTGAAGGATGAATAGACCTTTATCAGTACATATTGGCTTTCTTGAAAAATCCTGTGAAGTGGCCATGTGATTTCTTTCCCTCCCTTGTATTTAAACACCAGCCTTTCAGGAAGGTGTCTATGAGCATCAATCCCTCTTACTTCTTCCAATTCATCAGAGTAGAAGTTTATTTCAGAAAACTCCTTGATGTCACAGATGTATAAGATATCTCCCTTGTTGACTGTAGGTTGAGATTTGAATAGGGTCTTGGTTCTGAGATTCACAGGCTTGACTTTCTTGATTGTTCTAGTCTTTGTTTTCTTTGGCTTGTTGAAGATGGGTAAGTTGAGTTCAGGAATAGGTAAACTTTCCCAGTTTATTGGCTCATCCTTGGGAACTATGGCTCACCATGAAAGTTCTTTGTAGGATCTACCTTGAATTCTTTTTGTACCACTGATGGCTTGGATGACTGAGTTGTAGATATAGACTGTTTGGGAATGTAGTCTTCTATTTCCTCATCACTAAAGTCCAATTTTCTTTGATTTTTTGCTTGTAACTTGGTTTCTTTATCTGTTGGAGTGCATCTTGCACTTTCTGATCTTGAGCTTCAGAGATCACAGATGGTTGTGCAGAAATCTCAGTTGTAGTCTTCACATCTTGAAGTTTGGCCAAGATAGTAGCTTGCTTCTTCTTTTGTTTGAGTTTCTTAGCATCTAGAACATTCCGCTTCTTTTCTTGCTTGATCCTTTCTTTTTCTTCCTTCTTAGCTTCTACAAACAGAGGGTGTCCAGCCACCACACAGATTTCCTTACCATTTCTGTAGATTTTAGCAATTCTCTTCTTTTGAACTGAATTAGATGGATCTTTATAAAATGCAATTGACCTTGCCAACGACTTCTTTTCATCTGGCCTAGGTGTCTCAAATATAAGATCCACGGGATTTTTGTCTGAGAGCTTTAAATAGTTCCTTTTAGGATTCAAAATCAGATTAGCTTTTGGAGATTTGATGCATGAAGTTTGGCCTTTTTCCAAGTTGCCTAGAATCATTTCATGCACTGAGATATGTTTGAGTTGAGAATAGTGATGAAAAGTCTTGTCTGGTTTCTATAGCTGACCAAATTTCTTCTGAATATCTGCATCAATCTTCTTCCATTTTTCATCTAGTTCCTTCTCAACAGCTGCAACATCAAGCATCTTTGGATTTGTCTTTAAATCAAGTTTGGCAGCTGCTATTTTGATCAGATCAATGTTGTCCAATACTGGTGGCTTTGGCAAAGTAATTTCTGGAACAATTACTTGACTGATTTGAACATTTACCACATGTTCCCCCTCACTGGTTGGCTCTGCTTGATTGACTTAGATTGTTGATTCTTTCTCCCCCTTTTTGTTATCATCAAGTAGAGTCGAGGTAGAAATTTGTGCAGCCACCAGATTTTATAACAACTGAGTTTGTTGTGCTTGATATAGCTAGATACCTGTGAGAGATGCTTCTATTGCTGTTAGCCTTGCATCCAGGGAATCCACTTTAGTGATAAGATTAGAATTCTTCCTTAGCTGTCTGTTATTGTCAAGCATTGTTGTATTTGGAAGTTTAGCATCCAATCTTTCAGAGACATCCTTTTTTACTTGGTCAATCTCATTTTTGATAGAAGTGACATCCTGATTGTGTTGAAAAGCTTGGATTTGATATAATTGCAGAGAGTTGAGATGTGCCTGTAAGAGCTTCCTGGTGCTGGCATTGGTAGTGGATTGAAGAGCATTATGTGTCTGTTGAATTTGATGGATGAGAGTGGTCTTGAAGTGTTGAACATCACATTTCTTGGAAAATGCCCAGGATGGTATGCTAGATATGGAGCTAGGGCCTTGTTCTCCCCCTATGTCCATTGATTCTCCTTCATCATCATCTTCATCTCTAAAGAACTCTTCAGACCCACCAACCTCATAGTCAATATCATCACCAGCTGTAGAAGGCATGGAAGTGATATCATCATTTGCTCTTTACATGGATTCAGTTGTATGTACCAAGTTGAGCATCTTTTCTGCAGCCACATTATCTTGTTCAGCTAGAACTTGATATACTGACACAGGGTGAGTAAATGCCTCAGCTTCAAAAGAGAAAAAGTCTAAAATAGCTTGATATTCTTGCTGAATTAGCTGTCTCTTGCCAGCCTCATTGACATCCATTAACTCACTTACAATGGGCTCTTCCCATTCAGATGTACCTGCTTTTCTCTCAAATTCTCTCTATTTTTGCATCAAGTGCTCCCCTTGGCTTCCCACCCTCACAACCTCACCTTCACCTTCTAAGGTGGAACTCCTCTCACTTTCTTTTTCCAGGATGGAAGAAATAGTCTGCATTTGGTCACTCATTTCCTCTCCTTTTGTAATAACCCCAATTTTTGGAATTTTTTTAGTAATCCTTATGAATAGTGTTTTGCTGAGTATGCTGAATAAGAAAACTTTCCATGCCACACTATGTAGGGGTTCTCCTATTGTTATTCTGAGATCTTATTAGTACTTTATATGGGATATAAGTGTATGTAAAGATCGTCAGAATCCAAATTCTAACACTTTGATTTTTTTCCCAAAAAATCCACCAGATACCGAAAGAATTGAGTATAAGGTAACAGGATAAAAGGGATTTAAATTCAAGGATTATAAGAGGGGATCATAAAAAGGAATATAATGTATTGAGAAAGGTTAAGGGAACCCAAGTAATAAGATCCCGGGTATGATCCCTCAAACAATAAACAAGAACGAAAGTTAAGCGAACCGTATAACAGATCAGTGGTCATTAGCCAAGTGATTAGGAGTTAATCAAAGAGTTAGTGGAGGGTGATGTCATCTCACCAACAAGAAGAGGACAAGTGTGGGATGATGACATAAAGGGATGACTTAAGCATGACAAAAAAGGAGGGATTAGTTGGTTGATTGTGAACCATTCATTCTCTACCATGGTAAAAAGTTAATTAAACAAACAAAAGGATGTCAACCAAGCAAAACAAATCAAAAACACAAAACACAAAGTTGACCTTCATTATCCAACAAGAAGCTCTCGGCTTTTCTTCATTTTCAAGGAGAAAAAAATCGAAATCCAAGATCCAATCATTGTTAAATCATGAGGTAATAATCCAAGGTTCCTTATACATAGATATAGCTATCCATGAATCTAAGCTTCAAATTCATTCACAATCTCTTCCTAAAAATCATGGAAGAAGAGGGTGACTAGTGTTTTTCAAGAACTTAAATTTTTGTTCTTGAGTTTTTGTTTAGATTAAGCTTGGATAAGGACTTTCAAGGGTGATTCCAAGCTAGTTAACTGATTCTCCACTCTCCAAGGAAGGTATAATCTCTTAACCTAGCTTTTTTATTGAATGTTAAGAGCATAATATGAGTATTATAGTTCATGAGAGGCTTGATTGTTGTGTATGTAGAGATTAGTTGGTTTTGTGGTGTTTTTGGAGTTGTAAATCTTGGTTATTAGTTAAAGAACTTAAGAATGGCTTTAGTTCATGTTTGAGTTTGATATAAATTGGAAAACCTCAAGGTGTTGGGGCTGTTGTAGTTATATATGGATGGAATTTAGTTGTATGGTTGAATTGGGGTTGGTTTGTGGATTGATTTGGAGTAGTATAAAATTTGGTAATCGCATAAACATAGCCGTCGTAATGCCCGATTTACTTTAGACTATTTTTGTTCTTAACATCAGGACCCGTGAACTCACTGTTAGGTTTTGACCATTGCCATGATTAGATAGTTCATGTTACGAGCTTCGTTTTGATATGTGGTTCGTTTGAATCCGATATACGGTTTAGGAGAAACGACCGTTTTAAGTAACAGCATTTCGCGAACGAACCGTTACCACTCGCCTTACTTTGAAACATAGGTTAAAGACCTTAAAAGACTAATTGGAGTAAGAAACATTTATGTGAAGTGTATTATGCAGTTGGTAAGGCACTCGCGAAAGAATCGCCTTAAAACCCTTAATGGTTAATTTATTAAAAATGGTGGAGCCGAGGGTACTCGAGCGACTTAAGTGAATCGTTAAGCGCAAAAGCGAACATTAGGGTTCAATTGGTTAAAGTCTAGTTTCTTAAGCGACCGTGGTTTAATTCCAGCTTATGTTGTTGTTCATAGGTTACCGGACCCACTCTAAGCTTAAGTCTACCCCGGAGCACTCAGGCAAGTTTTCTACCCGTTATACTGTTGTTGTGATGTATACATATGTAAATGCATTATCTTGTGATAGATGCATGATGGTTAATTAGCAAATCTTGCGATATATTGGATTATGTGATATGGTATATATGCATGTCTGTTTCGTAATCTTGATATATATCTGTTGATTCAAATACTTATAGTTGCATAATACCTATGCTAGAGATAAGCAGTAGTTACGTATACCCTTAGTATAGGGGACCCAAAAGGTGAACATTTTCTAAAACCGGGAGTCGATGTTCCCGAGTATATTATATATATTTATATATATATATATATATATAGTTTTCAAAACTATGAATCGAATAAGGTTTATTCGATAACTTTATTTTATTAATGAATATTATTTTGAATATTCATTCCAGGGCTTATGACTCCGTTTATTTTATTAATGAATATTATTTTGAATATTCATTCGAGGGCTTATGACTCCGTTTATTTTATTAATGAATATTATTTTGAATATTCATTCCAAGGCTTATGACTCCGTTTATTTTATTAATGAATATTATTTTGAATATTCATTCGAGGGCTTATGACTCCGTTTATTTTATTAATGAATATTATTTTTAATATTTATTCGAGGACTTATGACTCCGATTATTTACTAATTAATATTCTTTATTTTATTAAAGAATAATGTGTCGATAATCAAACTCACTTTTGATTATTCAAATAAAGATATTACTTTCGTATAAGCATATCTTTGGTTATTTAATATTCATTTCAAGTATAAGTTTTACAACTTCTACTTCAATTATTTTTATAAAGATTATTCTTTATGGGAATATTATTTAAATAATAATATTCAGATATTTTCTAATATATTGTGACTGATTTATTTTATTAAATCAACATCACTCCAAACATTCTTAGAAATATTTTCGAGTCTACAAAATAATTTTAAAGGTTAGAGCGGATCCCAAAACTCATTTTTATATTTAAGATCTTCCTTTAAAAGGGGATTTAAATACTCGCTCAAAACCTGAGGGATCCGGCTATGTGGTGTATTTTATATTCGCAACGAGGTTGCTGCTTTGATAAATGAATTGATTACTTACCCAACGTTCGGGAAGTAAGTCCATCTATTGAGTCGGCATAAGCAACATGGGCTCAGTGGGCGTCCATGAAAGTGTAAGTGGCTCAGTGGAAGTCCATCAAATGCGTAAGTGGCTGAGTGGCAGTCCAGCATAAGGTCCTATTGCGGCCATGGTGATGACCAGTGGGGAATTCGTCCATCTACTAGTAGAAAAGGTTACTTATTGGTATGTTTGCCTGATCAGCAAGATATCAGGTTTATGCCAAGGTTTTCTCCTTTCCAAATTCATTGGATATTGCAACTCTGTTTATAATTTTCATAACAGAGGATTTCAAGGAGTGTATGAAATATATATATATATATAGGTATATATATATATCAGGACTTAATAAAGTATCTCATAACTTCATTATTTATAATGATATTTCAAGGATTGAATCTATTCAAGTCTTATCTTGTAGTCTCATCTATATGATGAACTTTTGAAACTGATTATACCTTGAACGGTGGTAGTTCAAGTAGTATTCGGAAAAGATATAAGTATATTGGAGTATCTTGTGACTTCATCTTTTAAACTTATATCTAGTAAATGATTATCTTGTGCATGTCAAAAATTTTCAGAAAAACGTTGAGACGAGGTTAGATATATGAGATCACCTTGCAACGATATTTTTATACAGTTATAAACTGGAACTCTGCGGATGTTATACATGTCAGAGGATTTCAAATATTGTGAAAAGTATATATATATGTATATATATACTGAATATTTTGCGACTTGGTCGCGTTAAGATATCAGCTTGGTTCATTTCTTCTTGACTAAGACTTTCATGAGTACTATGAGAATGCTCATATATTGTTAATCATTATACATAATATTTTGGTGGGCTTGTTGCTCACCCTTGCTTTCTTCTTTAATCACACAACAACAGATAGAAAAGATGAACAAGACCAAGCTTCCAATTCGCAAGCGGTTAGGAAACGTTGCGCAGTTTTCTGGAAGCGTTGATGCCGCCGTAGCTGAGGTAGGAGCTACCAATAGGCTAGGTTTTCAACTATTGATGAACCAGACTTATGTATAATATGAATTGCAATAATGGCAAGGAATATGTAAATTATTCAGAAACCTTTTTAAGGTGTAACGGTTTATAATTGTGGAATAAAATGACTTTGGTTATTTTTGGCATTCATCTCTGAGACTATAACTTGTGGTGTGTGTGTGTGTATATTGTGGGGTCACAGTACTCAGTAGTCGGTTGACTGTTAAGATTAAGTATTGATAAGGGAAATGGAACTCGTGAAAACCCGAATCCCCGACCCCGAATTTGGGGGTGTTACAGAAATGGTATCAGAGCTAAGCGTTATAAACCTCAGAGATGATATGACGTTAAAATAATAAGTTTACTAAGATCATAAGAACTCTTGCCAAGTTCATAGTCGGACTACCTAACGTAGTACTGACAGTTAAAACCCTTATGGGAACCCTTATAAATATCGTGATAGAAGCGTAGTTCGTTATCGTATATGGTAGTGGGACTCCAAACCCTGAGATTGAGGAGCAACAATGCGATGATGTTTTATTACTTAATGGAGATCAGATTATGGATCCGATAGAGCGTCCTAACGCGGGACTGGATGATGTTCATATTGAGGATGTAGCGGTTGAGGATGTTGTCCTAGAAGGGATTGTTACTGAGAAGAATCCCGTGGAGGATCCTAACAAGAATGAATAAAGGACCACTGAGGAATTGATGGCCATGGTTAGGGAAACTACCAGAGGTAGGATTGGTTGGTCACTACCGGAGGTTCGTTCAAGTTTGTAAAGATAGTAGCCCCTTTAACGCGGCTTACTCATAAGACTGAGAAGTTCGAATGGATAAAGAAATGTGAGAACAGCTTTTAAGAACTTAAGCAAAGATTGGTGACGACCCCTATGGTGGCATTGTCGGATGGAAAAGAAGATTTTGTGATCTGTAGTGACGCTTCGCATAAGGAATTAAGGTGCTTCTTATACAGCACATCAAGGTAATCGTGTACGCGTCAAGACAATTAAGGGAATATAAAATTCGATATCCCTACCCATGAGCTTGGGCTCGTGGCAATAGTTTTGCCCTAAAAATTGGAGGCACTACTTGTATGGAGAGAAGTGCGAGATTTACACAAGCCATAAGTGCTCTAGTACATTTTCACGCAGAAAGTGCTCAATATGCGCCAAATGAGGTGGTTAGAGCTAATCAAGGATTACGATTATGAGATTCTTTATCATCCAGGGAAAGCCAAAATGGTGGCTAATGCCCTTAGTAGAAAGGAGAAACTCAAGATGATATTGTCTCTAAGAGAGTTGATTAGAGATTTTGAGAAAATGGAAATAAAAGTGAACGCAACCGGAGCCGGTACCGAAAAGCTGTTTGAGATCGCTATGCGGTCTGGATTATTGGAAAATATAATATTGTGCCAAGAAAAAGTGATGAATGAAGGCAGAAAGTCAATGACTGGAGAAGAGATTAATACCAAGAAAGATGATAAGGGAATAACAAGGTATTCCTACAGAATTTGGGTTCCAAACGTTTAAGAGCTTAAGAACTGGATCTTAGATGAAATCCATAGCTCGAGGAATAAGATTTAGGGCAAACCCCGAATGTGATAGTCAGGGAGGTTGCCATTAAGAAAGAAGGAGCCCATAACATAATGAAGTGGAAAACAAGGATTTAACGTAAAAGATAACCCCAAGTATGGGAGAAGGATGAAACGTTTCATACTAAGGAAACAGAAAGTCGAGTAAGGAAAGGAGACCCGAGACGGTACTCCTGTACGACAATTCATGGACCTGTCTAAAAAAAACTTAGACTATTATCCCCAACCACCACTCTGAGGAGACAGTGCGGTGGGAAATTCTTTCAGGACCTTTAAGTCGCTAAGCTCTCAGAGTTCCAAGGAACAAGCAAACCCAGTAGAGGCGAGAGCCTGGCTAAAGGAAATATTGGAATCATTTGAGATTCTAAATGATGGACAAATCACAAAAGACTATTTTTGTCACTTACCCTCCTAAGAGAGAGGCCACCCGTTGGTGAAAGACCAAGAAAGGCACGGAGCCAGAGGTTATAATAAACTGATTAAAGTTCAGTCAATTGCTTCGGGAAAGTACTTCCCAAGGTTATGGAAATAGTATAGAAGCTTTAGAGCCGAAACAAAGGTGGACGAGTATGATAAATTATGAATCTAAGATTGTAAAAGTTGTCAAGATTTGTTCTGAGGACTAGAATCCCAGAACGACGTGATGTTTGAAGTCAATGATTAGTGGGTACGTGAAATGATTGTAATAGAAAGGAAAATAAAAAGAAACTGAAGTGGAAAGGAGCATAAAGGCAATAGAGTTTGAGGAATGATAAGGGAGTCGGGTATGAGGAAACCCTAAAGACTCGTAGCAATAGAAATATAAAAGTATGTAATCGTCAGGATGAGGGTGATTCACCATGAGTTAAAATTGATGGTTGAAGTCATAAGAAGATACATATATTTTATCCCCTGTAAGTTGGGAGGATTCGGGGAAACCTTGGGATAGTTCGAAGGATAAATAATGAGACGCGGATAGACTGAAGAGACAAGAAAGTAAGAAATTAGGAAAATTGGATGAAGGAAGTGACCTTCAAGAATGTGAAGTGTAAGACCGGTGGCATGATACCCAGAAAGGGAGACGCCAGGTATGAGAGATATCCCTACATTGAGATGACTGTTGAGATAAACAACAAGAGTAAATAAGGAATTATTAATAAGAAGTTCACGTTGAACACGACCAATATGTTCCAGAATATCCATGTTATCATTACCAAATCAGGAGAGAAAAGCGGATAACCATTGTTATCTTTTGGAGGCCATATGGATTGACCTCAATTTGAATAAAGATGCTATTATAAAATTAGTTATAGACTATCGAGGTGGGAATGATGAATAAGATAATCTATCAAGGAAATATGACTTGATTTATCCGTGGAAGGATGCATGTACCTTTTTAAAGGTGGAATTAAGGATAGAACCTCAATAACTTGAGATGAATCCTAGGAGAATGCATAAAGGTTGGCATTTCACCCTTAATAGGGATAGTATGAGTTTGACAGTATGAATTGGAAAGGATTAAGGTAACAACAACCTTTAAGGATCAGTGGAGAAATTTTTCAGAAATATATAGACAATGATTCTGTTATTAGTAAATGGTATTTTGATATGCCCTGTATCTAGGGAATACAGGAGGAACGATTCAAGAATAACCTAAGAGGTTTTACAAGGAAAAAAAGTAATATTCAAAGTTCTCAAGAATAGAAATTTTGATAAAGGAAATATGACATAATTATAATGATGCCAGGTGGGCACGTGTTGAACAATAAGAAAGTATAGATCGACCCAATGAAGGTCGAGATTGGTGAAAACATGTAGGACCCAAGATAAGAGACGTCCTAAGTATGATCGAGAGTCAGTTGTGATAATGTTAACCTCTAAAAGACCGAGACAATAACTTATGGAAAAATGGTGATATATTTTTTCACCAAAGCGTAAGGAAGAGCATTTTCACGCAAGTAGTGATTGGAAATGAGGTAGAAAATTTAGTTGAAGATCATTTAAAAGACATTGATTGTAAGGAAATTTTACTATCAGGAAAGGCCAAAGAGGTGGCCGACACTTTAAGTGTAAAAGGACAATCATAGGCGCTCGTGCCAGAGGAATATAGTGATAATGGTTGAAGCCGTGAAGGTTGTATTATGGTTTGGAAAATTGACGTTCCTTCTGATGACTGTGCAATACCCAACCGTAATAGTAGTTTGGTAAAGGTTTAATTCGTGTAATCGCTATGAGCGGGCTATCTATCATAGAAGATCCTATCTTGAAAATAATCCAGGACCATGTTTCAAAAAGGACTAAACGAACCTTTGAGTTAAGTCTTCTATTGAAGGCATATGATTAGGAATGGTATTAACCTACTATCGTTGCTTTCATTAAAACTCTTCTGCATTTTATCTGCTTCATGTCACGAATGTACGTCAGATCAGGAGTGTTCTTCATGAATCATGAACGGTGATCATGTTAACTCCTTAGAAGGATTCTATACGACATGTATGGACTCCGTATGGTTAGATACTAAGATTTCATGGAAAGTGAATGACGACAGTAGGTCAGTGGTGGACCATAGTAATGCAGCAATGATTCTGCGAGTAATGAGCTGATTACAACCGTGAGAGTTGTATTGGAATGGATGTTGAGATTGAGTACCACTAATCGGGTCGTGGTAGTGTATAAGTTATCATTGATAGACTAATTAAGTAGAGTATCTACCTATTGAATATTTATTCCCTCTTATAAAAAGAGAGTCGTATTACTATATGAGGAAGGTTGCGGTGCAAGCATAGTATTCTAGTAACGATGATGTCTAGAATGAGATCCCACATTCGATTTTCGATGTCGAGGGAGTTTCAAAGGTGATTGTGTATAAGCTCGAGGAAGAGCATGGGTCCATAGAATGATGGACTGAATAGCAAAAATATTTAAGCATGCAAAATACGATGCTATAATACTTGATGTTGATATAAATACATATATATTTTATTCTCCTATGACAAACCTCTATAGTTCGGAGGTAGATTCCAAGCCAGATATTTTATGGCAATAAATTTTTTTACGTATATACAATTCTCTTCAGTTCGTTCTTTTCTCTTCTTTTCATTTCATGTAAGCTGAGAAGAACAACCCTTCCAGAAGGGGGGGTATTGCCGAATGACTATCTATCTGTGTGATAGAAGCCTAGTAGGATACCACATGTTGTTTAATTGCTTGTCAAGTACTAAAGGCTGGCCACCTTTTGTACTAACTATGCAATAGAACAAGTGTTCATGATCATAGTGATCTCTCAATAAATTCCTTTACTTCTATATGATTGATCAAATTTTGGAAAATAGAAACAGCTGAAAAAGGAGTAGTAAAGTTATGGTGGTATTCGGAATGGAAACACATTCGTGATACTAAGGTTGACGTGGTTATTAAAAGGTTATAGAACGCTAACGAGCAAAAGTATAAACCAGTATAATATTAGGAACGGAAGGTAGTAGCGATTACGAACTGGAAAAGAATGGGTATTGAGAAGCAAAAGCTCTAATGCTAAAAGCTATAATGAGAGTCTGTGCAATAGACCTGAAAGAATTTGGAATGATCACTTAACGCGGATTGAGTTTTCTCACGATAATAGATCATATATCATTATCGAGATGTCGCCTTATGAGATCCTTGAGGGAAGACAATGTCGATCTCCCTTATGTTAGGATGAAGTTGTAGAGCGCAAGATGCTCGGACCCGCGGTAGTCCAAAGGACCAGGGATATAATAGATCTAATCAGAGGACGGCTGGTGGTACCCCAAGATGGACATAAGAGGTATGCTGATTTGACTCGAAAGGACAAAGAGTATGAATTAGGGGACCTAGTAATGTTATAGGTATCCCTTGGAAAGGATTGATGAGGTTCGGAAAGAAAGGAAAGCTAAGTCCACAAATTGTTGGACCCTTGGATATATTAAGACGTATTGGGAAGTTAGCATATGAGCTAGCCCTACCCCCGAACATGTAGCAAGTCAAAACGTGTTTCACATATCAATGTTAAGGAAGTGTAATTCGGATGCCAGATAAATAGGGGCATATGAGCGCATAGACATGCAACCAGACGTAACCTATATGGAGCAACCAGGAAGGGTTATAGATTGAAAAAGGAACAAGTGCTTGGGAGAAGGGTTATCAAACTATTCAGAGTTTGATGGAAGAACCACAATGTGGGAAAATTTACTTGAGAGTTAGAAAGTGCAATGCTAAGAAAGTATCCCTATTCATTTTCTATCTGAATCCGGGACGGAATCCTTTTAAGGAGGGGAGACTGTAATAACCCCAATTTTTGGAATTTTTTTAGTAACCCTTATGATTAGTGTTTTGCTGAGTATGCTGAATAAGAAAACTTTCCATGCCACACTATGTAGGGGTTCTCCTATTGTTATTCTGAGATCTTATTAGTACTTTATATGGGATATTAGTGTATGTAAAGATCGTCAGAATCCAAATTCGAACACTTTGATTTTTTCCCAAAAAATCCACCAGATACCGAAAGAATTGAGTATAAGGTAACAGGATAAAAGGGATTTAAATTCAAGGATTATAAGAGGGGATCATAAAAATGAATATAATGTATTGAGAAAGGTTAAGGGAACCCAAGTAATAAGATCCCGGATATGATCCCTCAAACAATAAACGAGAACGAAAGTTAAGCGAACCGTATAACAGATCAGCGGTCATTAGCCAAGTGATTAGGAGTTAATCAAAGAGTTAGTGGAGGGTGATGTCATCTCACCAACAAGAAGAGGACAAGTGTGGGATGATGACATAAAGGGATGACTTAAGCATGACAAAAAAGGAGGGATTAGTTGGTTGATTGTGAACCATTCATTCTTTACCATGGTAAAAAGTTAATTAAACAAACAAAAGGATGTCAACCAAGCAAAACAAATCAAAAACATAAAACACAAAGTTGACCTTCATTATCCAACAAGAAGCTCTCAGCTTTTCTTCATTTTCAAGGAGAAAAAAATCAAAATCCAAGATCTAATCATTGTTAAATCATGAGGTAATTATCCAAGGTTCCTTATACATAGATATAGCTATCCCATGAATCTAAGCTTCAAATTCATTCACAATCTCTTCCTAAAAATCATGGAAGAAGAGGGTGACTAGTGTTTTTCAAGAACTTAAATTTTTGTTCTTGAGTTTTTGTTTAGATTAAGCTTGGATAAGGACTTTCAAGGGTGATTCCAAGCTAGTTAACTGATTCTCCACTCTCCAAGGAAGGTATAATCTCTTAACCTAGCTTTGTTATTGAATGTTAAGAGCATAATATGAGTATTATAGTTCATGAGAGGCTTGATTGTTGTGTATGTAGAGATTAGTTGGTTTTGTGGTGTTTTTGGAGTTGTAAATCTTGGTTATTAGTTAAAGAACTTAAGAATGGCTTTAGTTCATGTTTGAGATTGATATAAATTGGAAAACCTTGAGGTGTTGGGGCTGTTGTAGTTATGTATGGATGGAATTTAGTTGTATGGTTGAATTGGGGTTGGTTTTTGGATTGATTTGGAGTAGTATAAAATTTGGTAATCGCGTAAACATAGCCGTCGTAATGCCCGATTTACTTTAGACTGTTTTTGTTCTTAACATCAGGACCCGTGAACTCACTGTTAGGTTTTGACCATTGCCATAATTAGATAGTTCATGTTACGAGCTTCGTTTTGATATGTGGTTCGTTTGAATCCGATATACGGTTTAGGAGAAACGACCGTTTTAAGTAATAGCGTTTCGCGAACGAACCGTTACCACTCGCCTTACTTTGAAACATAGGTTAAAGACCTTAAAGGACTAATTGGAGTAAGAAACATTTATGTGAAGTGTATTATGCAGTTGGTAAGGCAATCGTGAAAGAATCGCCTTAAACCCTTAATGGTTAATTTATTAAAAATAGTGGAGCCGAGGGTACTCGAGCGAGTTAAGTGAATCGTTAAGCGCAAAAGCGAACGTTAGGGTTCAATTGGTTAAAGTCTAGTTTCTTAAGCGACCGTGGTTTAATTCCGGCTTATGTTGTTGTTCATAGGTCACCGGACCCACTCTAAGCTTAAGTCTACCCCGGAGCACTCAGGCAAGTTTTCTACCCGTTATATTGTTGTTGTGATGTATACATATGTATATGCATTATCTTGTGATAGATGCATGATGGTTAATTAGCAAATCTTGCGATATATTGGAGTATGTGATATGGTATATATGCATGTATATTTCGTAATCTTGATATATATCTGTTGATTCAAATGCTTATAGTTGCATAATACCTATGCTAGAGATAAGCAGTAGTTACGTATACCCTTAGTATAGGGGACCCAAAGGTGGACATTTTCTAAAACCGGGAGTCGATGTTCCCGAGTATATTATATATATTTATATATATAGATATAGTTTTCAAAACTATGAATCGAATAAGGTTTATTTAATAACTTTATTTTATTAATGAATATTATTTTGAATATTCATTCCAGGGCTTATGACTCCGTTTATTTTATTAATGAATATTATTTTGAATATTCATTCGAGGGCTTATGACTCCGTTTATTTTATTAATGAATATTATTTTGAATATTCATTGCAGAGCTTATGACTCCATTTATTTTATTAATGAATATTAATTTGAATATTCATTCGAGGGCTTATGAATCCGTTTATTTTATTAATGAATATTATTTTTAATATTCATTCGAGGACTTATGACTCCGATTATTTACTAATTAATATTCTTTATTTTATTAAAGAATAATGTGTCGATAATCAAACTCACTTTTGATTATTCAAATAAAGATATTACTTTCGTATAAGTATATCTTTGGTTATTTAATATTCATTTCAAGTATAAGTTTTACAACTTCTACTTCAATTATTTTTATAAAGATTATTCTTTATGGGAATATTATTTAAATAATAATATTTTTAGGAATATATGTGCATTAGTTTGATGATATGTTTAACAAAACACTTAAGTAGAAATCTAGTGTTTGTAGCCTCAACGGATAAGACCATTTTGGCTATCCGTTGATGGTGTAGCTTTACTTCGAAATAAGTCTAGTGTTGTAGCACATTTCAGTCTCTGAATTTGAGATATAAATTCTTAAATGTTGAGGGAAATTATAAGTCATGTTGACTTCTAGAGGATATGCAGATAGGAAGGCCAATTGTAAGTATTTCATGCCTTGTAATTTTGTATAAATGAAATGGTGTCAACGGATAACTTAAAGACCTTCAACGGATGAGAAACAAAGCTTCAACGGATGTCTCTAAAGCTTCAACGGATAACATCCTTCCACGGATGAGTGCATCAACGGATAGAGCTTCAACTGCTAACACATCAACGGATAAAGCCATCAACGGATGAAGGCTTCAACGGATGTTCTGTTAAATAGCAGTTGACAAGTGGTAGTTGTACCTACAAACAGAGGCACATGGGTTGACAGAGACAACTGAGATGTGGTAGCCTATTTCAGGAACATCAGAAAAAGCAGCCGTTCTACTCTAGTATAAAGAGGCAATAGTCAACAATGCACTGGAGTAAAATGGAGAAGAAACAAGTGGAGAACTTATTTTATTATTGTACTTTTTATCTTTGTCTTCACTTGTAAACTTGGTGATATATAAACCAAGTAGCAGCTAGTAATTAGAAAAAAAAAATCCAGAGCTGTTTAGAAAAATCTTGAGAGAAAAATTATCTAGTTTGTACTAGGACGCAGCTGTGATCAACTTCTTGAATCACAGATTTTCTGAAATACCATCTCTGGTGGAACAACAATCCACCAGAAAAGTTTTTAAGGTCTGTTGTGTTCTTTACATTAGTGTTTGAATATATATCTGTCAATATTAGCTTAAAGCAATTCATACACTTGTTTATCTTAAACACATAGCCTTTGAAACTGCTCAAAACTTGAAAAAGTTTTGAGATTTACATTCAACCCCTCTTTTGTAAATCTCATTATTGACAAAATTCCAATATTTTGTGACAACACAAGTGCCATTGCCATTACTGAAAATCCAGTGCAGCACTCAAGAACCAAGCACATTGATATCAAGTACCACTTCATTAGGGAACATGTGATGAAAGGTACAGTGGAACTTCATTTTGTTCCAAGTGAACAACAAATTGCAGACATATTTACCAAGCCACTTGATGAATCAACATTCACAAGATTGGTAAGTGAGCTAGGTATGCTTAATTACTCTTAAAATTCATGTCCTTATTGCAATTTGAATTGAAGCCTGAAATGTATTAGCTGCAAGAACAAATTTGATTTTTAACACAGATTATTCCATCAACGGATATTCCCTATCCGTTGAAAGTCAAAATTGTTCTGTCAACGGATGTTCATTATCCGTTGAAAGTCATATACATTTCTGGAATTTTTATCCGTCAACGGATAAAACTGAAGTGCTCTTCAACGGATGACAGTTTACCTTATCCGTTGAAATATCACATCAGTCGATTCAAGTGTTTCACAGCCGTTGATTTTATTGTCTTAACCGTTGATACTCAATCATACAGCTATATGTATTTGTTTTAAAGGTAGTTTTTAGAATACTTACAGTTTATTCTTAAACGGCTGAAATTCACTTACATATATTTATTGTTTAATCTCTTATATATGCTTTTTAATTTGAGAAAGTATATAAGCCCTTCTGATTTTTCATTTTTTACTTTACGCTTTCTTGAAATTTCAAAGCTTTTACCATTTTCTCTCTGCAAAACCTTCAAGTTATTCTCTGCAAATTCTACTCACAACAATGGCACTAGTAGTAAAGATTATGTCTCAATCCGGATTCATCTATGAGAAGAACAATTTCATAGCTTTGGTAGAAAAGAATGAAGCCCACTCCGATTATCACAAAATGATGGACTTCATCAAAAACTGTAAACTTAGCTATACAATGCTGGAAGCCCCAATGATTTACTGTGAAGTAGTTGAGGAGATTTGGACAACTGCTGAGTTCAACTCAATAGATATGACTATCTCCTTCACTCTCAAAGGTAAAAATCACTGTGTTAACTGTGATGATTTACTAGCATATTTTAAATTACCTGAGAACAATGCCATGACACCACACACTGATAATGATGTATCCAGCATGTTAGATTCCATAGGTTATTCTCTTAACTCTGCTAGTTTAGGGAGTATTAAAAGAAAAGGCCTTAGGAAAGAATGGAGTTTTCTTGGGGATGCCTTTATCAAGGTTTTCTCTGGGAAAATTGGCAATTTTGATGCCATAACTTCATCTCTTGTTAATATGCTCTATATGCTTGTTTCTGATAGGTATTTTAATTTTAGCAACTATGTTATGCTAGAATTGGGTACTAGATTAGGTAACAAAGCTAATAGATCTAATAACATCTATTATGCTAGATTCTTTATGTTATTGGCTAACCATGTTGCTGAAGGTTTGGTCATAACCAATGAGAATAATAAACTCAAGTGCTGGGCACAAGAGAAAAGAGTTCTTGCAGATTTATTGAGAATGGATCTCAACAGCAGTGTGCCATTGGTATATTTACCAATCATGAATGCACCTCAGGTAAGTGAGGTAATTGCTTCTACAACTCCTACTTCTTCCAACCCCTCTATTTCTTTATCTTCTAGAGTGGCCATGTAATCTGTGACAATGCCCCAATAGATTCCTACCAAGGTCACCAAAACTAAACTTTCAAAATCAAAGACAAAGAAAACTACCTCTGTTGTTTCTCAAAAGACAACAGTTGTAACATCTACCATTAACCTTGAAGGGAGTGAACAGGGTGTGAGTGGTGAGGGGAGGGGTGAACATCAAAGAAACCCCCAGGATAAGGAAGGAGAGATAAGTGCTTCCCAAGCTAGCCAAGCCACAGTTTCTCAAAAAGCTGTGGTGGTTGAAAGGGTTACTAGCATATCCCTAGCTGCATCCTCCCAAAAGGATGTAACTATTGAAAATAGTTCCCAACCAGGAACACAGAACAAATGAGGGAGGGACACTAAAGCCAAACACTCACCAACAAAAGCCTTTATTAGAAGAAAGAGAGCAAGAACCCAATCTTCTACACAGGGTGCACACACTGCACAGATACATCCATCTGTATCTATGCCTTCTCAAACTCAGTTTGATGTGGCTCCAACAAATGTGGAGTCACAGCCCCATTCTCTTACAATTAACACACATCAATCACCACACACTTCTTCACCATCTCTAGATGTGGATATGTTATTCCCATCAATTCCTGATTCTCCCTCTTTACAACTCAGGGAGGAGCCCCACTCAAATACAGGTGATCATCATCTTTTAGATGATTTATTGGATCACCCGCAAATTCTTTCAGATGTAATTGAAGGATCTGTGTCACCAAAACTCATATCAATCTACACAGATTCAACAGTTATATCACTTTCAATTTCTACTTCTTTTCCTTCTTCAACGGATATCACTCATCCGTTGACAAGTGGTTGTTCTTCAACGGATAAGCTTAACAGCAGTTATCCGTTGATACCATCAGTTTCACCTTCAACGGCTATTCCTCATCCGTTGATAGTCTCTACACACACAACTGAAACAATTCCAAGTGTAGAAGACTTGATTACTGTACAATCACTTCTAGGACTGAGGGAAGGGAGTGACAATTTGAGTGAGAGGCTGGGTTGCTCCCAGGCAAAAGGAGAGATTGAGAGCTCAAACATGCATGCTATTTTTTCCAGCATGGCAAAAGTAAGTGAGAGGAGTACCACCTTAGTAGGTGAAGGTGAGGGAGTGAGTTGTGTGAGCCAGGGGGAGCCCCTGATGCAAGAACATAGAGAAAATGAGAGAAAGGCAGGTACAGCAGAAATAAGGATGGATCCAGCCATTGCTAGTGAGTCAATGATTGTGAATGATATTGAAAAGGAAATACAATTTCAGCAACATTACAAAGCTGTTATTGATAACCTTTCCTTGGATGCTGACACTTTTACTCATCCTGTTTCAGCCTATCAATTATTGGCTGCACAGGGCAATGTGGAGGCAGAAAAGACACTACATCTAGTACATACAACAGCATCTCTTCAAAGGGACAAAGCTGCTATTAACAAGATGCCTTCAACAGCTGGTGAGTCATTTGAAGAATTTGGAGTAAATTCTGATGATGATGACTTTGTTTCTTCTGATGGAAGCATGAACTTAGGGGGAGATGAATGCCCTAGTTCTATTCCAAATCTACCTGAATGGGCCTTCACAAAGGAGTCTACAACAGGGCAATTCAATGTCTCCTTAGTCAAACAAATCAGTACTATCAAACAGGCCATTCAGAAAACTTCTCATGCTGGTACAAAGGCTATCCTTACAGCTCACTTGGACTCCCTGCATCTCATGAAGTTGCAGCAAGTAAGACAGAATCTGAGTGTGGATGAACTCAGAAAGGATATTGCTGACTTGAAATCCTACAATTCTGAAAAATTGGATTCAGTCATGCCCTATGGTACAATGCATGACATTTTGTTGAGATTGAAAAAGGAATCACATACTGAAAAGAGGCTGGCCAAATTGGAAGACAGAGTTCAAGTTATTGAAGATTCTGTGGCCACCATTCTTCACAACCAACAATCTCAAACAAATCTACTTATGCAGCTGGAAAAAGCACAGGGCTTGACCCCTCTCCTTGATGATAACAAAAAGGGGGAGAGTAAAAGGGAAGGGGAAGGAGAGCCATCTAAAAAAATCCAAATATCTAAAGTGCTAGTTCCTGCCATCACTACTTCTCCAATCATTCAAATCAAAGGAAAGCCTGATGGAATTGATTTAATCCAGCTAGCAGCAGCTGAAATTCAAGTGAAAGAGCAAAGGAGGAGAATTGATGAAAGGATGCAACAACTGTTTGGCTCTACACAAGATAAATTAATATCTGTGAAACATAGCACAAAGGTTGAACCAATCAATATGGAGCACAAGCCAGAAAGGAGAAATAAGGTTGGAGAGACTTCTTTCAAGAATCTAAAACCTATGGTTCTCAAGCCCAACACTAGATCCAGCAAGGACTCCACAAAGAACCCTCTAGACTTTGCTCAGATGAAAGAAGTGGACTTTCCTCTTCCAAAGCCTGATGAAGACAAAGTTTTGGGTACTAGCATCATAAAACACAAGGAGACCATGGATGAGGCAGTAAGGAGAAACATGGCTATTATCTTTAGAGAGGGAAAGAGCATATGTGTGATGCAAGGACATCCCAAATTTCAATAGCCAAGAGGGAAGAAACCAAAAGGTTAAAGAAAGAAGCTGAAAAACTCAAGGCTGACAAAAGAGCACAAGCAAAGCTTGAACAAAAGCTAAAGTCAAGTCTAGTTGAAAATGAGAAAGGAATTGAAGTCAGGGGTGAAGACAAGATTGCAAACTTAGATGAGGTTTTTGGGAGTATATTTGGTGAAAGTATGGAGGAAAAAGAGGAATGGCAGAAGGGAAATAGAAGAAAGGCCAAGGCACATAGAAGGAGTGAAGGCAACACTGAAGAAACTAAATCTCTACCTTCCATACCTGAACCCTTTGTTGCTGATCCCACTATAAACATCCATGGTGAACCAATCATCCCAAAAGAGGAACCTATTGATTGGGACACCATCAATTTGCCTACCTTTTTAACCACTCTTCCACTACCAAAGAAACAGAAAAGAAAATCCAAATCTACACCTCCCCTAAACTCTAAGAAATTCACTCAAAAACATAAACCTAACCCTAAGCCACCCATTTATAAAGATGATTATGTTCACATCTGTGACATAAAAGAAATTTCAGACATTGAACTCTATCTGGATGAGCTGGAGGATGTAAGGGGAATTGCTGCTTACAGACAGCTACCAGAGAGATTGGTGTTCAGATACAAAGGAGCTGGGGAAAGAACATGGCCTCTCTACAGGATTCTGAATGAAGGCTACTCTACCTTGATCAGAGTCTTTTCAGCCATACAAAAGGATTCTGGCTTTACCAGGACTGCCAAGACTGAAGTTCTCAACAAGATTGCCAACATAAGGAAAACTTGGAGGGAGCCCAATGCCTTGCCCAGAACCTTACTCATTCAACAAAGGGGAACTACAATTCACAAATCACCTCATTGGTTGATGGAATTCAGAGATGATAAAGGAGTCAGAAGATTTTTCAGACTTGAAGACCAACTCAAGATTGCTAGCAATGAAACTCTCAAAGAAATGCAATCTAAGTTGGATATCAGTGATGAAGATGAAGCTGAATTCTTTAGACAACTCCAACTCCAAATTGAGGAAAATGACAAAGGGCTAGGAAAGAAAACCAGGGATCAAAGAAGAAAAAGATGATTTGCTCAGGCTAGAGGAGCATCCTTGGAAATACTGTAAATCTTCAATTACCTTCTAGTACATACACTTTTGTAGCACTTTTGAATTTCTACTTAGTTTCAGTTCATATATTTGTTAAGTGTTTTGTTATCATCAAGTTAACCTTGAATTTATGTCTACAATTCTTATAGACATAAATAGGGGGAGATTGTTAGGAATATATGTGCATTAGTTTGATGATATGTTTAACAAAACACTTAAGTAGAAATCTAGTGGTTGTAGCCTCAACGGATAAGACCATTTTGGCTATCCGTTGATGGTGTAGCTTTACTTAGAAATAAGTCTAGTGTTGTAGCACATTTCAGTCTCTGAATTTGAGATATAAATTCTTAAATGTTGAGGGAAATTATAAGTCATGTTGACTTCTAGAGGATATGCAGATAGGAAGGCCAATTGTAAGTATTTTATGCCTTGTAATTTTGTATAAATGAAATGGTGTCAACGGATAACTTAAAGACCTTCAACGGATGAGAAACAAAGCTTCAACGGATGTCTCTAAAGCTTCAACGGATAACATCCTTCCACGGATGAGTGCATCAACGGATAGAGCTTCAACTGCTAACACATCAACGGATAAAGCCATCAACGGATGAAGGCTTCAACGGATGTTCTGTTAAATAGCAGTTGACAAGTGGTAGTTGTACCTACAAACAGAGGCACATGGGTTGACAGAGACAACTGAGATGTGGTAGCCTATTTCAGGAACATCAGAAAAAGCAGCCGTTCTACTCTAGTATAAAGAGGCAATAGTCAACAATGCACTGGAGTAAAATGGAGAAGAAACAAGTGGAGAACTTATTTTATTATTGTACTTTTTATCTTTGTCTTCACTTGTAAACTTGGTGATATATAAACCAAGTAGCAGCTAGTAATTAGAAAAAAAAATTCCAGAGCTGTTTAGAAAAATCTTGAGAGAAAAATTATCTAGTTTGTACTAGGACGCAGCTGTGATCAACTTCTTGAATCACAGATTTTCTGAAATACCATCTCTGGTGGAACAACAATCCACCAGAAAAGTTTTTAAGGTCTGTTGTGTTCTTTACATTAGTGTTTGAATATATATCTGTCAATATTAGCTTAAAGCAATTCATACACTTGTTTATCTTAAACACATAGCCTTTGAAACTGCTCAAAACTTGAAAAAGTTTTGAGATTTACATTCAACCCCCCTTCTGTAAATCTCATTGTTAGTTCATTAGGAATAACAAATATTCAGATATTTTCTAATATATTGGGACTGATTTATTTTATTAAATTAGCATCACTCCAAACATTCTTAGAAATGTTTTCGAGTCTTCAAAATGATTTTAAAGGTTAGAGCGGATCCTAAAACTCATTTTTATATTTAAGATCTTCCTTTAAAAGGGGATTTAAATACTTGCTCAAAACCTGAGGGATCCGGCTATGGGTGTATTTTATATTCGCAACGAGGTTGCTGCTTTGATAAATGAATTGATTACTTACCCAACGTTCGGGAAGTAAGTCCATCTATTGAGTCGGCATAAGCAACATGGGCTCAGTGGGCATCCATGAAAGTGTAAGTGGCTCAGTGGGAGTCCATCAAATACGTAAGTGGCTGAGTGGCAGTCCAGCATAAGGTCCTATTGCGGCCAGGGTGATCACCAGTGGGGAATTCGTCCATCTACTAGTAGAAAAGGTTACTTATTGGTATCTTTGCCTGATCAGCAAGATCTCAGGTTTATGCCAAGGTTTTCTCCTTTCCAAATTCATTGGATATTGCAACTCTGTTTATAATTTTCATAACAGAGGATTTCAAGGAGTGTATGAAATGTATATATATATATAGGTATATATATATATCAGGACTTAATGAAGTATCTCGTAACTTCATTATTTATAATGATATTTCAAGGATTGAATCTATTCAAGTCTTATCTTGTAGTCTCATCTATGTGATGAACTTTTGAAACTGATTATACCTTGAACGGTGGTAGTTCAAGTAGTATTCGGAAAAGATATAAGTATATTGGAGTATCTTGTGACTTCATCTTTTAAACTTATATCTAGTAAATGATTATCTTGTGCATGTCAAAAATTTTCAGAAAAACGTTGAGACAAGGTTAGATATATGAGATCACCTTGCAACGATATTTTTATACAGTTATAAACCGGAACTCTGCAGATGTTATACATGTCAGAGGATTTCAAATATTGTGAAAAGTATATATATATATATGTATATATATATACTGAATATTTTGCGACTTGGTCGCGTTAAGATATCAGCTTGGTTCATTTCTTCTTGACCAAGACTTTCATGAGTACTATGAGAATGCTCATATATTGTTAATCATTATACATATTATTTTGGTGGGCTTGTTGCTCACCCTTGCTTTCTTCTTTCATCACACAGCAACAGATAAAAAAGATGAACAAGACCAAGCTTCCAATTCGCAAGCGGTTAGGAAACGTTGCGCAGTTTTCTGGAAGCGTTGATGCCGCCGTAGCTGAGGTAGGAGCTACCAATAGGCTAGGTTTTCAACTATTGATGAACCAGACTTATGTATAATATGAATTGTAATAATGGCAAGGAATATGTAAATTATTCAGAAACCCTTTTAAGGTGTAACGGTTTATAATTGTGGAATAAAATGACTTGGGTTATTTTTGGCATTCATCTCTGAGACTATAACTTGTGGTGTGTGTGTATATTGTGGGGTCACAGTACTCAGTAGTCGGTTGACTGTTAAGATTAAGTATTGATAAGGGAAATGGAACTCGTGACAACCCGAATCCCCGACCCCGGATTTGGGGGTGTTACACCTTTTGCCTGGGAGCAACCCAGCCTCTCACTCATTTTACTCCTTTCCCTCAATCCTAAGAGTGATTGTACAACAACTAACTCATCTACACTTGTCACAATTGTTGAATTTTCATTTTGTATAGAGAGTACCGATGGATGAGGAACATCCATCAGGATAGTAGATAGGCTAGCCGACGGATGACTGCTGTTAGGAACATCCGTCAGGATACAATCACTAACCGACGGATGAACAATATCCATCGGAATAGAAGAAATGAATGAGTTTGGAGTGGAGACTATTGTAGACTCTGTGCATATTGATGAAAATTTGGGTACATATGTCTCAATAGATCCTGAAAGAATTGGCAAGTGAGCCAACAAATCATCTAAAAGATGATGCTCACTTGCACTAGATTTTGGCTTCCGTAACAGAGTTAAAGAAGGGGAATCCGGAATTGATGTGTTAATCATATCCACATCCAGAGAATTTGTGGGAGAGTTTGGTGTTTGAGGTGCTTCTATCACTAAAGATTTTGGCTATGACTCCATATTTATTGGAGCCACATCAAGCTAAATTTGAGATGGTGCAGTGACTGAGTCTTTTGCTCCAGTTTGCACTGTGTATGTTCCCTGTGCATCCCCAAGGGTTTTAGATCTATTCTTTCTGGCATAGGTTTGAGGTGAACTTGTGTCCCTTGCCCTCTTGGCCTGTGCTCCTGGTTGGGACCTTGTTTTAATAGTGACATCCTTTTGGGAGGATGAAACTAGAGTTGTGCTAATTTCCTTATTAATCACCACAGTTTGTTGGGAAACTGTGTTGTGGCTAGGCTTGGGTGAACTCACCTCTCCAACCTTATCCTTAGAGTTTCTTTGATTTTTATCCTGTCCCTCACCCAACTCACTACCCTGCACACTCCCTCTTTAGGTTTGGTAGATTTTGCAACTGGTTTCTTTTGAGAGAAACCAGATGGGGCTTTCTTTGTTTTGGATTTTGAAGATTTTGTTTTGGTAGCTTGGGTAGGCATCTGTTGGGTCATTGACACATATGTCATAGCTACACTTAAAGGCAAAGAAATTTGTGAGGTTGGAAGAGCAGAGACAGTGGTGTTTACCTCACTTACCTGAGGGCCCTCCATGATTGGAAAGTAGAAGAGGGGCACCTCTTTGTGGTGACTTGCTCTGTTGAGATCTGCAATGATTCTCCTTTCTTGAACCCAATAATTCAGTTTATTAGTTGGGTTCTCAATAGCAATATTCTCAATAAGATGGTTAGCAAGCATCATAAAGAATCTAGCATAATAGACACTTTTACCTCTCTTATTAATTTCCCCTAACTTATAACCTAACTCAAACATGATCATGTCACTGAAATTAAAGTAATTATCAGTAACTAGCATATAAAGCATATTAAGCATGGCAATATTAACAGAATCAAAATTACTCACTTTACTAGAAAACACTTTGGTAACTACATCACACAAATAACTCCACCCTTTTTAAGACCTAGCCTCCTAATCTCACTTAACTTAGAGGTAGGGAGAGCATAGCCAATAGAATTGAGCATGGTAACTAAATTAGCATCTGTGTGTGGAACAGTAATAGTGTTATCTAGAATTTTAAAGCATGCTTTGATAATGTCACTATTAATGCAGTGCTCATTACCTTTGATGGTGAGAGTGATGGTTTTGTCTGAAGAATGGTACACAGCAGTTGTCCACATCTCCTCCACAACTTCACAGTAGATTATGGGTGGTTCCAGCATAGCATAATTGAGTTTGCAATTTTTCACAAAATTCATCATTTTGTGAAAGTCTTTAGATGCTGGAATTTCCTTGTTCACAAGACCTACAAAATTGTTCTTTTCATAGATGAATCTAGACTGAGACATGATTTTGACTACTGGTGCAATTGTTAAAGTAGAGAAATTTGCAGAGAGAAAGAGAGTATTTTCTTTGGAGAAGAATAGAGTTAGAGCAATTGATTCAAGAATGATAAAAAAAAAGAATGAAAATGAATTTTGCTTTTATACTATCTCAGAAATAAACTGTCAAAAGTAATAAAGTGAAATAAAGTAACCAATCAAAATAGCCAAAATAGCCGTTTAAAATAAATAAACTGTTAAAATTCTGTCAATTATCCGTCATGTTATACTTACAAACTTAAAGTATATCTGATGGATAATGTTCAGAGTTCTAACGACTAAGATTGAGAAAATTCGACGGATGAGAATAAAATAATTATCCGTCGGGTATAAAATAATCCAGAATAGTAATTGATTTTTGTTAAGAAATTCTATTCCGACGGATGATCAAACTCGATGGATAATGAGCATCCGTCGGGATGTAAATTTTGACTTAGCCAAAATTTCATCTAATCAGAAAAATCAATTAAGTTTCTGGTTGCATTATAACTTGCAAGAAAATATCTGAAATGATTTAAGAATAATTAAGCATACCTAACTCCCTTACCAACCTAGAAAAGGTGGATTCATCAAGTGGCTTGCTAAAGATATCTGCAAGCTGTTTTTCACTTGGAACAAAATGAAGTTCTACAGTACCATTCGTCACATGTTCCCTAATAAAGTGGTACTTGATGTCTATGTGCTTTGTTCTTAAATGTTGTACTGGATTTTCAGTGATGGCAATTGCAACTGTGTTATCACGGAAAATAGGAATTCTTCCCACTTGTAGACCATAGTCCAACAATTTTTTTTTCATCCATAAAATCTGTGCACAAAAACTACCAGCAGCAATGTATTCAGCTTTAGCTGTAGAAGTAGAAACTGAATTTTGCTTTTTACTGAACCAGGACACAAGCTTGTTCCCTAGAAATTGGCAGGTTCCTGTTGTACTTTTTCTATATATTTTGCAACCTACATAATCTGCATATGAATAACCAGTTAGATCAAAACCAGAATCTCTAGGGTACAAAATGCCAAGTTTTGGTGTTCCCTTGAGATATCTTAAAATTCTCTTAATAGCTACTAAGTGAGATTCTCTAGGATCATCCTGAAATCTAGCACAAAGACAAGTAGCAAACATTATATCTGGCCTACTAGCTGTTAAGTACAAAAGTGAGCCAACCATGCCCTATAGCTTGAAATATCCACAAACTTTTCAGTAGTGTTTAATTCAAGTTTAGTTGCAGTGGCCATGAGAGTTTTTACAGATGTGCAATCCATTAGATCAAACTTCTTTAAGAGTTTATAAATATATTTGGTTTGACTAATGAATATTCCATCACTAACTTGCTTAACTTGTTAACCAAGAAAGTAAGTTAGTTCTCCCATCATGCTCATTATATACTTACTTTACATCAATTTGGAAAACTTTTAGCAAAGTTTTTCATCTATAGAGTCAAATATAATATCATTTACATAAATTTAAACAAGTATACTAGAGCCATTAACATTTATAAAGAATAAATTTTTATCAACAATACCTCTTGTGAAGTGATTTTTCAAAAAAAACTTTGATAAAGTGTCATACCAGGCTCTAGGTGCTTGCTTCAATCCATAAAGTGCTTTCAAAAGATAGTAGACATATTCTGAAAAATTTGGATCTTCAAAACCAGGAGGCTGATTGACATAGACTTTCTTCTCCAAATCTCCATTCAGAAAGTGTCATACCCCCAACTTAAACAGCAAATTAAATATAACTATTACAACATTTTAAAAGAAGAATACACAACCAACTCCAAGATCTTACAGTTTAGGGTTTGGAACAGCCCAACACTACCAACTATTACATCTGATTAAAAGTACCGAGTCCTCACACAAACTATTATTACTTATTTTACCTGAGCTCAAATATATGCATCAGCATCACAGGTCTTACGGGCAGTCTGCTTGAATCTAACCATAGCTGCTAGCTGTAATATCAGGGTAAAGCAAGGAGTGAGCTAAATGCTCAACAAGTGCTAACAGTACGACACAAAACATAAATCGAGATATACATTAAAGAATGACAATGGAAAGACATAGCCAATGGTAACGAGAGATAAAACTATGTGAGATGGCATCATTTTACTTGTATCAAAACAAATTTTAAAATCATGTCTTAATCAAAATCATTTTATGACGCTACGGATTACAGCCGGTGATCAGCCGCGAAGTAATCCCGTACCTCGCTGGGTTCTAAAACATTAACGGGAATCCCTAGGCAACTTTTAAGCCTAATATAAGTGTGGAAAGGACTCGCGTCTCAGTCCAGATCCACTATTCAAAGAAAACATTTATCCACCTTTGGGACTGAAAACCCACATTTTATTTATTTCAAAAACTGATGCCGAATTATAACAAAATCTCTTTTAACAGTAAACGTTTTTATTAAGGCATTATAGATCAACTCGAAACACGGGAAATATGGTACTAAATCTCAGGGCCATGATTTACAAAATTTTACTCTATTAGGGTAACCAAAAGGTTTTCATATGTCAGAACTTGGACAGGAAAATTTAGTGAGACTAATGGATAATATAAAGGGGTAATGCCAAACTGGGCTTAAAGCAATGGTTTCTCGTCAAGGTACAGGTGTTGGATCATCAAGAAGATAAGCTTCATGAATACTATGGGTGTTAAGGTATGAAGAAATGATTCTTTAGCTCAGGATATATCAGAGTTGTCAAGATTTAGGATAAGAAAGAGGGGTATCAATCAATGAGGGATCACTTTGATAAGTTTCTGACTTTCAGGGTTCAAGGTAAGGTTCTATAGGGATTCAAGTATCAGGATGAGATATCAATACTTAGGAATCATCAACATGTTAATCAAGAGGATCAATCAAGTAATATATCAACTCTTCATTTTATCATGGCATTAAACTATCATGAAAGACTTTTGAACTACTTGCAATACGTACTCGAGGGTTCATGGCATCTCTATGTAACTCAAAGATAAACAAAAGATATGCTTGATTTAAATATATCAAAATGACTCAGGATAATTGTATCGATATATATGAACTGTTTACAGTAAGTACGAAGGTCAAGTTGAATCACTTGCCTAGAGAAAGGCTGGTCTGGTCTGACTTGTAGGAGCAAGTTTTTCCTCGTCTCAAGATCCTACATAATAATAATCCTCATTATAATATATTTTTAACATCTTAACCTATTTACAACTTGAAATTAAACACGGATGGCACTTAGGCCTATACGCACTTAATTTTATATTCACTTTTAAATTACAAAAGTACACACATAGCCACATATTCACATATCATATATTAACACCAAATAACACCATATATACCATAATGCAACACTAGACTTGGATGATCTCGACTCACATCTTAAGTCACTTGGTCGCTAAACTAGACAAGGTCTTCAAATTTTGGCTTCCTAACTCGATGTGCCTTTCCTAAATTATCCAAGACCTATTGACCCTCACTTGTGCCTTTTTCTCTACTGACCTTATACTATCTTATAACTATGGTGGTCGACCTAATACTCACTTCTAAGTGTTCTAAAACTATGTGATAAGTGAAGGTGCTCACTGGTGCAAATTTCAGAATGACAACTATAGTTTCTTGAGTGCATTAGACACTCTTAAACTACAAGTTTTCCTTCAAAACTTTTACACAAGACTTTCCTGACCTAAGGGCATCTCACAAGCTTGATGTGGCTCAAGGGCCTGGCTTGGGCCTTCTTGGGCCTAAGCTAAAAGTCCAAGGTTCCCCTGTTTTTCTGGGCAGAAAACGCCCTGACTTGAATTAACTTGTGACACATGGTTCTAACTCATATCCTATGAACTATGATTGGAAAAACTTCTCTGACACTCCCTCTAACTAAGGCCCAATAGGGCCTAATGAGGGCCTACCCATGACATGGTCAAATCTCCCTATTTCTAAGTTGCAACAAAACTGTCCCCTGCTGGACAGATTTTGTTATTCTACTTGTGCACCTAACCAAACGACATGCAAACCTCCAACCATCACCTAATACCTTTTATATACTCCCAATACTAACTTCTGGTGGCTTGGACCTCAAAGTGCACATCAATGACATGGTCAAAACTCACTCTAAACCTCAGGGTACTAAACTGATTTTTTGCAGAAACTATAACTCTCATTTCTCCAAGGTTTTGACTTGACAAACTCAACTACCAACATCCCAATACTTAAACCAAGACTTATACATGGTAATCTACTGAACTAAATTCCTTATTCTCAAAATAACCTTGGGTGAGATCATCCTTACCTAAGGTACAATTATGGCAAAACAAAAGAGATCACATTTCTCAACTCACCAATCATTAAGTTTTTGAAACCACAAGATATGCATTTTATAAAAGATAACCACGAATTATTACCATGCAACAAGAAGCATAAATCAATATTAACACATTATTCCTACTGAAATTAAGGCTCACTAACAAAAATCTTTCCAAATGATCAAAATCTTACAACATTCTAAGAGAAATCCACATGCATGCATGTCCTCGGGTTTTGCAAACCAAAACAACACATTTTCTACATATATTCTACCATAAAATTGACATGCAAGCCTAGCATGAGCTATACCTAGATGATCACTTAGCATTCAAGGAGTTTTATCAAATTTTCACCACAAAATTCAAGTCATTATCACATAAAAATGCAAATTTTGAGCAAAACAACAAGAATGATCTCAAGGACCATTCATTCGGCTCCCATATGGTCATGGCCGAATGAAATGGATGGGAAGGGCCATTTAATCATCAAGAGTTTCCTTCTCAAGACTTGGCACTTATCCATTCCTTGTAGTCCTCTCAAAAACAACCTTAAATCCATAAGAATCAAGATTGTATTTTGAGTTTCACTAAAACCTTTACATGCAACTTCAAAACTTAAACTTTCTATTCAAAACTCTTTGAAATATGAATGATCATGGTATGGGAAATAACATTTACTTGTATAAAGAGTAGAAGATTGGTTGAGAAATGAAGAAAAATGGGGAGGGGTGGTTCTCGGCTAAACCCGAGAGTGAGGGGGGGGAAGGAGGGCCGAGAGGAGGGGGAAGGGAGGGAGGAGAGTGAGGTGTGGGTGGAGTATGAGAATGATCATAACATTTTCTTGTTTTTATGGTATTTGATTTGAGAAAAATTTGAGTGGAAAGGAGAATTGACAAGTCTATCCCTCCACTTATACTTGGTGCATTTTGCATGCAAGGGTAAAGAAGGAAATTGGCTAGAGAAATAAGAGTTAGTGGGGTGGGAATTATCCTCTTTGTCCTTGAAAAGAATAAGAGGGTGGTTTGCATGCAAGGGCTTTCTTATAATTTGCTAAATATGACAACTAAAATTTATAATGATTTATTTTTATAAAATAAAACACAAGTTCAAAAATTATAAAATTTATACCATAAAATAACTTGGATTTTTAGAGACTTTATAAAATCATTTTCAAAATTTGTGAACAAAATACCTTTTAAAAGAAAATTTTTCCAAGGCTTAGAATATTCCTTATAAATCAAAAATAAAGAAATTAAATAAACTCTTGCTTTGTAAAATCATATACTACATAAAGCAAATTTATAATGCAGAAATTTGCACTCACACAAACGTACAATCATTGAATATATTTTTATTCGGCTTTAATATTATACCAAATCCACAAATAATATTACACGAAGATACCGGTCATAACAGAAAGGCACTTTTGATATCCATTTGATAGACCTTGAAATTGGCATGGGCTGTATAGGCTAAGAAAATTCTGATGGCTTCAAGTCTTGCATCAGGAGCAAAAGTTTCATCAAAATCTATTCCATCTTGTTGACAATAGCCCTTAGTAACCAATCTAGCTATGTTCCTAACCACTATGCCATTTTCATCCATTTTTTTTCTGAATATCCACTTGGTGTCAATTGAATTCTTTCCTTTAGGTTTATGTACCAGCTTCCACACCTTGTTCCTTTCAAATTGTTTTAGCTCCTCCTACATAGCTAAAACCCAACCAGGAACCAACAAAGCTTCTTATACCTTCTTTGGTTCTTCCTTAAAAAGAAAGCTGCTATATAGACATTCTTCTTAAGTTGCTTTCCTTGTTTGAACTCTAGAAGATGCATCACCAAAAATGAGCTCAAAAGGGTGATCCCTAGTTCATTTTATTTGTTGAGGTAGATTAGCTCTAGATGAAGATGCCTCATTATTGTCTTGATGTGTGACTGAGTTTTGATTATGAGAAACTCCCCTTGAGTTTGTGAATCTTTGATTTGAGAAAGGGATAATATCTGTAGGTGATCTATTCTGACTCTCAGCTTCTCTCATTGTTCCGACGGATGATGCACTTTGTATCTCGACGGATGAAGCTGATTGTCTCCCGACGGATGAGGCAGATTGTCTACTGACGGATGAAGCATTCTGTAACTCGACAGATGTTGAATTATGTGCTTCATTAGTTGTAGATTTTTCTGCATTATCCTTAGCCAATATCTCTTGATAACTTTCATCATCACTATCATCACTAACCATCTCCACATTATCAAACTTGAGGCTTTCATGGAAATCTTCATCTTGCAGTCCTTCAATCTTTTTATCATCAAACACAATATGTATGAATTCCATAACAATGTTGGTTCCTAGATTGTAGACTCTATATGCTTTTCCAACAGCATATCCAACAAAAATTCCTTCATCTACTTTAGCATTAAACTTTCCATGTTGATCAGTGTAATTCCTTAAGATGTAACATTTGCAGCCAAAGACATGAAGAAAATTTAGAGTTGGCTTCCTCTTCTTGAACAATTGGTAGGGTGTCATGCACTTTGCTTGATTAACCAAAAAGATGTTTTGAGTGTAGCAGGCAGTATTCACAGCTTCAGCCCAAAAATATGTTGGTAACTTTGATTCTTCAAGCATTGTCCTTGCAGCTTCAATAAGAGATCTGTTCTTCCTTTCCACTACTCCATTTTGTTGTGGAGTTCTTGCTGCAGAAAATTCATCCATAATCCCATTCTCTTCACAAATTGATCTCATCACAAAATTCTTGAACTCAGTTCCATTGTCACTCCTGATTCTTTTTACTTTTAAGTCAGGATGATTGTTGACTTGCCTTATGTGATTGATGATGATTTCACTAGCTTCATCTTTGGCCTTTAAAAAATATGTCCAAGAGAAATTTGAGAAATCATCCACAATTACTAGGAAAAATCTTTTTCTTGAGATGGACAACACATTGACTGGTCCAAATAAATCCATGTGCAATAATTACAAAGGTTCTTCAATTGTTGAATCAAGCTTCTTTCTGAATGATGCTTTGATCTACTTTCCATTCTGGAAGGTATCACACAATCCATCCTTAGTAAACTCCACTTGAGGAATACCTCTAATCAGTTCTTTCTTGACAAGCTCATTCATGGTCTTGAAGTTTAGATGGGACAATTTCTTGTGCCATAGCCAACTTTCAGCTTGACTTGCTTTACTGAGAAGACAAGTTACCGATTCTGCATTTGATGAGTTGAAGTCAGCTAAGTACACATTTTCTTTTCTCACTCCAGTGAGAACCGCTTTGTTGCTCTTTTTGTTTGTCACAACATAGGTTTCTGAATTAAAATTAACAGAGTTGCCCTTATCACAAAGCTGGCTGATACTCAACAAATTATGCTTGAGACCATCCACTAGGGCAACCTCTTCAATGATGACATTATCTTTTGAAATCAAGCCATATCCCACAGTATAACCCTTGCTGTCATTTCCAAAAGTAATACTTGGGTCAGCTCTTTCCTTGAACTCAGTGAGCAGGGTAAAATCTCCAGTCATGTGTCTTGAGCAACCACTATCCAGATACCACATATTCTTTCTATTTCCTTGCACACATCAAAATCAAATCAAGTTGATTTTGGTACACAAGTTTCCTTGGGTCCTGCCTTGTTAGCTTTCTTCTTTGGTTTCTTGGGTTTGATCTCATTTGACTTGGGAATTTCAGATTCATCCTTAGTCATTTGAGTTGAACCTTTGAAACCAGTCATTAAAACATAATTATCATGCACATTTTGGTTTACATGAAAATGTATGCTATTTACAAACATGTTATTCCAGTAAGGCATGCTAAATGGCATTTGAGGCATACTAAATGCAACATAATAAGGATTAGGTGCAAATGGCATATTAGCAAATTGTGCATTCAGATTCTGAGTAGACATAGCATTCATAGGCATGGTAGGCATGACATTTATGTTAGGAAAAGAGGAGGGTGCAGACATGGGAGTAGGCATAATAAGTTTGCAATTAACAGACAGATGATTAACACTACCACACTTAACACAGATTTTCCTTGGTGCATATTTATTAGGTGTATAGTTGTTATGTTTTTTAATTCCTACTTTTCCATTTCTATTATTTTTCTTTTTAACTCCTATTTTAACCTTAATCTTTTCTAATATGTCATTAAATTGCTTAATAGACAGATGCCCAACATTAACTTTCTTTTCTTTTCTAACTTGACTCGATTCTCCTGGAATAAAGTTTTTACAAACTGATCCATATTTCTCATTTAACTTAGCTTGCTTAGCTTTGCTAACTGGTTTACTCACAACTGACGGATGTGGCTCATTATCTCTCGACGAATAATCCTCTTGATTATCCGACGGATGATTTTCATCATCCGTCGAATCCACATCCGTCAACAATCCTTCAACCAAATTGGACTCAAGCTTCTCTTTACTCTTCTTCCAGGCTGTAACACAAAAGTACTCAATACCTTGAACTTTAGTGATTTAAGGATGAACTTCGTTGGATGATTTCCATGCCTTGATCACTTCCTGTTATCGTTCAGGATGCTTCTTTAAAAAAATTCTTTCTTCAAGGACTCAGTTAATTCATCCTTAGCAATCTTACACTCAATTCTCAATTTCTCAAATTCAATAATAATTTGAGACTCTAGCACATTATTCCTCTCACTTAAAAACAAATTATTTTCTTTAATTTTAGCATTTTCCTTAGTGAGGGACTTAAGAGTAACACGCAGGTGATATAATTCTGTGGACATGTCATTTATTAAATCATTACACTCAACTTTAGATAAATGAGCTAGGTTAGTGGTGATTACCTGATTACTAGAAAACTTGTTTCTGTTTCATCAGATTTGGCCATTAGGGATGGATTGACATAGCTTATTCTTAATCTTCATCCAATCCATCTGCAGCCCAGTTATTCTCCTGTGTGATGAAAGCACTTTCCTTTTGTTTGAGAAACTCAAAATATTTCTATTTATAATCAACATGCTCAAACTTCTTTTTGCAGGAAACAGACTTTCTACATTCACTGGCAAAATGACCCGCCAAGCCACATTTGAAACACTTGAATTTTGACTTAACAACCATATTTCTGTTTGGCTTAGCTGCTCCAAAATTCTTCTTGAATTTGAGCTTGGAAAACCTCCTGGATAGGAATGCTAGATGTTCATCAATATCATCCATGTCATCTTGGCTCAACTGATCTTCATTTTCAGCTACCAGCCCTTTACCCTTGCTTTCACAGACCTTTGAAGTAGACTCAACAGCTTCTACCTTCATCTCTTTCCCATTTTCTAACTCAGCTACCAGTGCTATGGACCCTCCTTTCTTCCTTCCTTTCTCCATCCTTTCATCTTACTTTATTTCAAGCTCATAGGTTTTTATGATGCCATACAGTCTCTCCAAGGTGAACTCCTTGTAATCCTGTGAATTTCTCAATGAGATTGTCATTGGCTTCTACTCCTTTGGAAGAGATCTAAGGAACTTGAGGTTAGAGTCTTTTGTTTGATAGACTCTTCCATGCAACTTTAGAGTATTTAGTATCTTTTGAAATCTATTAAATATATCAGTGAGAGACTCACTATCTTCACAATGGAAATGCTCATATTGCTTAATCAGTAAATGCATCTTGTTCTCCTTTACTTGCTTAGTACCATCACAAATAATCTGAATTGTTTCACACGCCTCTTTGGCTATTTTACAGTTAATGATGTTATCAAACATATCACCATCAACTCCATTGAACGATATATTCATGGCCTTCTTATCCTTCCTGACTTGCTCAATATCAGGGTTTGACCATTCATGCCTAGGTTTTGGAATAGATGGTTCATTGCCAGTTGCAGCTCTCATAGATACATGAGGACCTCTCTCTATGCAGTCCACATAGGCCTCATCTTGGGGAAGAAGATGTAGATGCATCTTCACCTTCCAGTGGTGATAATTATCTTTATCCAGAAATGAAATTTTTACTCCAACGTCCTTTTTATTCATCTTGTTGTTTTGTTGTGATCTTTATACTCTTTGTTCTTCAAGAGCTTGTTCTGTTACCAATTGTTACTCCCTAACAATACAACAAGTATTACAGAAGGGGAGTTGAATGTAATTACGGCTACTTTTTCAAATTTAAAGAATGTTCTAACTTGATAAATATAACAGTGTTTGATTGGCAATGGTACATAATAAAAGAGTGATAGAAATCAAAATACTAAGTAATAAAAACACAAGCTTTTAAAACTTTCTGGTGGATTTAAAAATATCCACCAGATACATATATATATATATATATCAATTGAAAACCCTGTGAAGCTTTGAATAGCTCACAGCTGCTTTACAAGTTTGAACAAACAAAACTACAGAGAAATACTTACAGAATACAGCTTGATATGTTTCTCTGAAAATAAGCTTTCTTGGTTATTTGTTCTACTTGCTATACTTGATTTATATATCACCAAGTTACATGACAATAGGACAAGACAATAAAACAAAATTTATCTAGTCTAAAATCATGCTGCTTCATTACTCTTTCCAATAACTTTGACTATCTTCACAATTGCATGGAAATGGTAATGCTTCTTTGTTCTCTAACACCTGCAATTAGGCTACCACATTCCATTTGCAAACACCCAATGCATGTGACTGTGTTGTCACTGTCAACAGCTATTTGAATTAGATCATCCGTCGGGACATTGTTGATCATCCGTCGGGAGCCTTTGTGAACCATCCGTCGGGAGCCTTTTCTGTCACTTGACTCCATTTCATTTATACAGAATTACAAGACATCTTATATTTACAATTAGTCATCCTATTCTGTATATCAACTAGTAGTCAACATGACTTATATGCTCCTACAGAATCTACACATTGTTGCTTGCAAAAATGTGCTACAATCTTATTGTTACATAAGCTACACTCTCGATGGATGTCAAATTGTCATCCGTCGGGACTATAAAGTTCATCCGTCGGGACTATATTAGATCATCCGTCGAGAGATACAAAATTTCACTAAGTTAAATCTACTAAGGTGTTTTGTTTAACTTATCATCAAGTTCACAACATATTCCTAACATATATCATTACAAGAAAAATGTTAAAAGGCAATGGTTATGCACTGATGTGAAAAATGCAAAAAACCGATGTCTTCGTGGGTGTAGTAAAAGGTCCCAGTTTTTCATATCGGTTATGGACCGATGTGAAAAATAGTATAATACATCGTTTCTGGACCGATGTATTAGATATGCAAAGACATCGGTTACTAACTCATGAGAAAAACAAAAAATGATGTCAATTGTATCTATACAACACCACTTCTATAAATAGAAACGATGTATTAGACATAATAAGACATGAGTCACTAACCGATGTCTATGGTTACGATTTTAACTATTACATATATATGCACCAAAAATACTAAAAATAAAAATAAGAGGAATCAATGAAATATAAATGACCAAAACTTTGATTATCATTATCAAACCAATATAAAACATCCCAATATACAACATATACAAAATTAAAAACATAATTCTCAAATTTACTAACTTTTTTTTACAAGTGTCTGCCTTTTTTTATGTGGAAGCTTGATATAGTACTCTAATTGTTACATTACTTTCGCAGCCACAACTGATAATCTGATTCTTTATTGACAAACATTTGCCACCTACTATCCAAATTCACTTCCTTAGCAGGATTCCAGTCGAATTGACCAAGTTTCATCACAGGGAATCTCCGATTTGTGCAGCATAACCCTCACTAACCGCATGTAATATCTTCACCGGACTTATATAATGGATAGAAGCACGTTTTCGGGTCTCAATCAACTCTGTAATCGTATCATGGATGCCAAAATCATAGAAATGGTCGTAAAACACAACAGGCTGCACAAATTCAATATATGTGAAAATGATGTTATGATCAAACAATGTGTCAAACATCAGAAAAGCTCCTGGATCCAGCCAGCTCTAAATTCATACCTAATTTTTATTTTTATTTTGGATCTATATTCAATGTCAGAAGGTATATTCTCAACTAAATATAGTGTTAATCTGATTATAAGCTATGTTGGCAATAAGAATGTGTGCTTGATCTACACGTGTTCAGAGAAAAGAAGCCATGCCTAAATAAGTGGCCTCTCTATTAGACACGCACTAGAGACTTAATTTTCTAATATACTAATAATGGTAACACTGGTCAAGCTCAAGATGTAGTTTCTTTTAATAAAAAAACTGATAAAGATGTTAAAAGAAAGTATCTGCTTATTTTGTTATGTATTCAGTATATATTAATCATCACATGTCAAACATATTGAAATTTACTAAAAACCTACAAAGTCTCATTCCACATGATGCATCACAAGTACTATAAGATTTCAGAAAATTTGTACATGGTACCTTCAACGTAAAATATGGCATGTCCAAGGCGCATCCGGTGTTCCTGTAGTCAACAAGAAATGCAACATTATTTATCATTTTCATAAGGGAGATATTTATTGTATTTGTGCCGAATATCAAGTAATTTTCAAGAAAAAGGTAAGTAAATTGTAAAAAATTACAATCTTACAAATTACTGTAAATCTGACATACCCGAAGGTCACAACATAAAATATTGCATACAATACTCTTGCATAAAATCTTATCTAATTAGCTTGCGGATCTGACATACCCGATTCTATCATCAATGTCACTGCTAGTACCACCACCACGATAACAGAAATACCTGTATATCCTACGGACTGCAGATACAGTTGTTAAATACAGAAGATATTATAATAAGATAATTTTTTTCAAGTAAATTAATAGTACTGCATAAGATGTGCAAGTTATACAACTTAAGCAGCAATCAATGCATTTTTGATGGTAACTGTTTGAAGTATAAACTAGAAAGACTAAAAATTTTGTTGTAACAAATCAACTACTTATCATTATCTACATCTAGATAACACTGCACCAAAATTGGTTACTGTTAGGAAATGAATAACACACAGGGGTGAATGTGTTTTACTGATTTTGAGTTTTTCTTGAATGTTTATGGTTGAACAAAGTAAATTAATTCTTGTAGTGAAATGAGTTCATGCAGAAATTAAACTTGCAGAAAAATAACGAACACAGATCTTTAAAACTCACTTAATTTTATATTAAAATTAAGACTGTTTTGCTAAAAAATTTCTAGGCTCTTTGTTGATAAAGAACTTAACTTCTTCTTGAGAGTGTTACAAGAAATTTGATCTAAATTGTTGCAACTGACTAAGGACCAGTGTTAACTTTATAACTCAGTTAACTGCTGGTTTACACAGTATGTAATAAGACATGCTATTAGCTTTTCTAAACTGTCACTTGTCATTTCTATTTATAGAAAAGCAAATCTTCCATTTCTGGCTTAGCATATCTTTAGCATCCCGTGTTTACTTTAATCTCCCTATGTCAGTTAATCTTTGCCATTGATCTTGCATATTTTTCAAGCTGCTTTTTGTAGACTTGTCAATCCAGCTGTTGGATTGTTTGTTGATTGTTTATCTTGGATATTGAACTGATCTGCAACCTTGTACTTTGAGATTGTACATCGAGATCTCCAGTTTAGGTATATAGAACACTTGACATCTCGATAAGTATTGGCTTATCGAGATCTCTAGTACTCTATATTTAGTTTGGCTTGTAGAGGTCTTCAGTTCTCTATAAGAGAACTTTGGCTTGTCGAGATCTCTAGTCTTCACATCTTCACTTTGACTTATCGATAGTTCTCTTGTGGCTTCTTGACTTGTCGATTTCTCAAAGTTCTCTAGTCAAATTAACTTGTCGAAATCTCAGAATCCTCTAGTAAATTTTGACTTATCGATATCTCTGAGTTCTCTAGTGAAACTTGACTTATCAATAACTCAGAGTTCTCTAATGAATGTAGACTTGTCAATAACTTTGAGTTCTCTAGTGAAGAAATGACTTGTCGATATCTCCAATCTTCATGTCTTCAATTTGGCTTGTCGATATCTTTTTGAGTTCTCTAGTAGCTTTCCTGATTTCTCGATAAGCCATTCTGGAATTCTCGAATAACTTCTCTAAAATATTAAATATGTGACTTGCAGAGATCTTGACTTAGAGTATTTTTCTCCAAACAGATTTATTCAACTCCAAGCTTCTTCAAAATTCTTCTGAGGCATGATCTTCTTGATCTTCTTCCAGATAGAATTCTTTGGCTTGATACTGTTTCGAAAAAAAGACTCCAGTCTGCTCCTTTGCATTTTTACAGACTTTAAGTGTTACAAGTACGAAATACAAATTAAGATAACAATATAACTTACTTAGGGTTGTCCCCAAGTTTAACTGATTACTAAAAATAACAGTTCATTAATATCCTCCTTAGATCAGATGTCGATCTGACTTGCTTCATACTTTGATCAGAGACACTAATGATATTGTTATCTCCAGTGATCTTTGACATCATCACTTATATATTAAAATCTCCCCCAACTTGTTCATTATGGAATTATGCACAAGTTTTGATTTATGATGTCAAAACTCTAGCTAAATGCAGAATTCAATCTCCCAATCTGGTCTTCTTTTGTGAGTTACATTTAGATTTATTCTTATCTCCCCCTATGAAGAATAGAATTTTTTTATCTGGCAACATCCATCATCTATTTTGGCATTTAGATATATTCTTCCCCTTTTTGACATTATCTCCAGGTAGAAAGATCCAGCTAGATGTACATTGTTCAAGTTGTTGTCATTGTCCATTTAGAACATTGTCTGGAGCTTCAAGCTTCAGTGAGATCTGTGGTGACGAGTTTATCAAGTAGAATAGGATTTTCACTTAGATCTGAAGAAGAAGTCTGTTAGTAACAAAAGTCCTAAACTCTCTGTTCTTTTGAATAAGTAGTCTCACTACTTCTCACTGCACTAGTCTCATGACTTTTGAGAGTCAAAGTTTCCTCACAAGGATTACTAAATCCAGACACCCATCTACCTCTCCTTTTGCAAGGAAGGATCCCGCCTCTCTTACTTTCGGTTTTTCTCTCAATATTTTCTCTCATTCTCACATGAAAGGCTCAAATATTGTTTGACTTACAGAAATAAGAGGTGGCTGAGAAGAGTTGTCTATGATCATATGATTAGGGGTAATCCATATAGGTCTAAACATAATTATTTCATCAGAAGAGTAAATACCAGTTTGAGATTATAAGATGAATGAATCATCAGAAACACCTGTGACTAGGGTCACAGTTTGACTCACAAATTGCTCTGTGATTTTGACAGTGTGTTGTTCCTCACTTAAAATGGGAACCTCCAACAGAATTGGAGGGGATTTGACTGGGTTACTATCATGTACACCAGTCTCAAACCCTTGTGTGTCTTACAACACAGTGGCACATAAATGTGCTATACTTGCCCTTCTCATAAAATCATCATAGGCAATTATACTTCTAGCTTTGACTGCTAAGGCAGCTTTTGCTAGAGTTATGAGGGGAGTTATTCCTTTTTGAGGAACCTCCAATTGAATTGAAGAGGATTTAGATAGCTCCCCCTCAGGAGTACTATCCTCAAACCTTTCAGTCTGTGAAGACGGTTTTGCACATGAAGGTGCATTAGAGATATTCATGGGATATTCAGCAAAAACTGATAAATTTCCCATGTTTGTGGTGGTTCCTCTTCTCAAAAAATAAAACAATCTGAAGAACATTATGAAATTGTTGTCCTTTTGTAAAACAGGTTTCTTTTGAGAGTCACCTGAGTGGGATTGTGTTTGAGTTTGTGTTTGTGTTGTTGTGCCTGGGTGAACTGCAGTTTGGTTTAGAAATATTTTAGCTGCAGTTTAGCACAAATGCCTGTTGATTGATTATTTGAATTTCCTGTTGTTGTCTAAGTAGAATGTGTTGGACCTATAATGTATTGAACATATTTCTCTTTTTAGAGTTTTAATCAGGCATATGTATTGAGATATACAGTTGCAAGCACTATGACAGGAAAAATAATAATTAATTGAGTTGTAAACACAAGGAAATCATGACATAAACAACAAGCAACAAAAACAAATTGATAGAGAAGAAGAGAATTTTCATTAATAAAAAGATATAGTACATTAAGATATAGATTACACCAAGTGAATCCTAATCCTAACTACTCTAGTTTAGGCTTCTTCTTCACGGCCTCTATCCTCCTTGCCCAGCGCTGGTAAGCTCTGGACATGGAGTGTGCAAGAGAGATGATCCTCTCCTGCAATTCCAGAGCAGCAAGGCATTGCTGCTCAGCCACCCTGGCACGTCTCTCCTGCTCCATAGAGACTTCTCACTCAAAGAAAAGGAAGTTTATCTGATCGTCCCACGAGAGTTCGTCAAAGACATCAAGTGGAATATCAAAGGGGCTGTAAACAACCCCCTTGATACGGACACGAAGTCCGATAGGGTCAAAATAAACTTGGTTGTCAGCCAAGTGATGAACGTGTTGATAAACTCCATTAAAAAGCTTGTAGAAGACTGAGGCATCCATTGGAGAGAGAGAGAGATTAACAAGAAGTGAGTTTTGAGATTAGGGTGTTTGATGAGAAAGAAAGTAGTAATGAATAATTAAGAATGAAAGGTTTGATTTTATAGAGGGAGAAAAGAGAGAAACCAAGAGACTCTTGAATTGCCCGGTTAATAAGTGTAATAATCACACAAGCATACTTTACGAGAAACTAGATAGTTAGAAATGACTAGTTACTATTCCCCATGCAAGTACTCAAGAATCTTAGTCACTTTCTAGGATAACTATTTCCCATGCAAATAAACAAGTACTCCCTACTTAAAAAGTGACCCCTCCTATTAGCGAAATATTACACTAGCTAACTCATCAAAACAAATACTGATAAGGAATTATTTTGAATAAATTCAAAACACATAATTAGCATATAGTCAAAAAAATTTAACTATTACCAGCATTCTCAAAATATCACATATAATGTACTAATCTACTTACATTAGACTAACATATTCCACATTTAAAAAAATTGTACATAAGCAAGTAAATGTGTCAATAAGTCTGAGTAATTATAGACAAAGTATGTCAAAAGTATTTTGCTGAACATAATTTATGAATTAAATTATTTCAGTTTTTTTATACTTTTTGCTTCTTTTGAACTGTTATTTATGAACTTCATATATTTAGAATATGAATTAATAAATATTCAGTTTGCTTAGAATTTTGAGAAATTCCAAGATAAAATATGTATTCGAGAAGTCTGGGTATTTATAGTAAGAGTAAATGACTTTTCGAGAACTCAAAAATAGACATTTCGAGTTAGTCTATCGAGAAGTCATTTTGAGAAATGAAGTACATATTGAGAAGTCATTTTAAATTACTCTTTTAGAGAACTCAAACTTGACTTATCGAGATGTCAAATAAATACCCAGTTTGTCCAAGAAGAGGACTGAACTAATTCTAACTTTTATTTGAATAAATTCAAAATAAAATTAGAATAAATTTTCAAAAGTATTTTACCGAAATAATTTATTAATTTAAATTATCTCAGTTCTGAGTTATTGATAAGTCAAAAATTGTATTTACAGAGAACTCTGTAAATAAACACTACTAGAGAACTCTAAAAGGAATTTATCGATAAGTCATTTTTAAGCCTATCGAGAAGTCACTCGAGAAGTCAGTAAATTGACTTATCGTGGACTCACTCGAGAAGTCCTAAAATGACTTGTCGAGAGGTCAATTTATACTTATCGAGAACTCAGTTCTCTATATACTTTTGGTTTATGTAATTCTGCCTTGTGTTAATTTTACATATTAAGAATGTAAATTAACAACTGAGTAGCTTACTTAGAATTTGAAAAATTCCAAGTTGAATTTGAATTTGAAATACAAATATGCAGAGATTTCTAAAATATTTATAATTCATATTTCAATTAACTTCCAATAAAATCAAATTACTATTGTTTTACTGGAGATTAGTCTGCTGCAAAATATTAGCTGAGTTCTTGCCTTAGGATGAAGAATTAAGCATTCCAATTTCACCTACAAGTCTAGTAAAAGTTGCTTCATCTAAAGGTTTAGTAAAAATGTCAGCCAATTATTTTTCTGTTGGTACAAAAATGAGCTCAATGGTACCATTTTGTAGCATGTTCTCCAATAAAATGGTACCTAACATCAGTGTGCTTTGTCCTGGAATGATTAACTGGATTAGCTACTATAAAAATAGCACTAGTATTGTCACACATAATAGAAATTTTGTGTCTAGGCCATAATCCATTAGCTGATTTCTAATCAAAAGTACTTGAGCACAACAACTTTCTGCAGCTATGTCTTCAGCTTCAGCTGTAGAAGTTGATACAAATTGTTATTTCTTGCTATACCAGGATACAAGTCTTTGTCCAAGAAATTGACAGCTATTACTGGTACTCTTTCTGTCAACCCTGCATCCTGCAAAATCTGCATCTGTGTAACCAACAGCTGCAAAATCAGTCCCTTATGATACCATAATCCCAAGTTTGGAGTTCCCTTCAAGTATCTGAAAAAATCCTCTTTACAGCCATTAAATGTGATTCTTTTGGATTGGCTTGAAATCTTGCACATAGACATGTTGCAAACATGATGTCTGGTCTACTTGCTATTAAATAAAGCAATGATCCAATCATCCCTCTATAGCTTGAAATATCTACACTCTTGCCCTTATTATCTTCATCCAACTTAGTAGTAGTAGACATAGGTGTAGATGCAGGTGAACAATCAACCATTCCAAACTTTTTCAATGGATCCTTGATATATTTAGTTTGGCTGATGAAGATACCATCACTGTTTTGATTGACTTGAAGTCCAAGGAAGTAACTCAGTTCCCCCATCATATTCATATCATATTCACTTTGCATAAGCTTGGAGAATCTTTGGCAAAGCTTCTAATTAGTAGAACCAAAGATGATATCATCCACATAATTCTGAACTAGGATCATATCTTCACCATATTTCTTATAAAAGAGAGTCTCGTATATGTTTCCTCTAGTAAAACCATGCTTTAGTAGGAAATCTGATAGTGTGTCATACCAAGCTCTAGGTGCCTGTTTTAGTCCATATAGAGCCTTGAGTAACTTGTACACAAAATTTGGAAATTTTAGAGCTTCAAAGCCAGGTGGCTGTTGCACATAAACTTTTTCTTCTAGCTCACCATTCAGAAAGGCACTTTCGACATCCATTTGATACACTTTGAAGTTTGAATGTGTAGCAAATGCTAGGAAAATTATTATAGCTTCAAGTCTTGTAACTGGAGCAAAAGTTTCATCATAATCAATTCCTTCTTCTTGTGAGTAGCCTTTTACAACTAACCTTGCTTTGTTTATGGTTACTATACCATTTTCATCCATCTTAATCCTGAACACCCATTTTGTTCCAATGATGCTTCTATTCTTTGGTGCAGGAACTAATTTCCAAACTTTGTTTCTTTCAAACTAATTCAGTTTTTCATGCATGGCAGATATCCAGTCAGGATCCAGAAGAGCTTCATCAATTTTTTAGGTTCTACTTGGGACAGAAAACATGCATGTAGGCACTCATTAGCAGTTGCACTCTTAGTCCTCACACCAGCAGTGGGATCACTAATAATTGTGTCTCTAGTGTGACTCATATCACACTTCCTTGTCTGAGTTTGTTGACTGGTACCTTCATTTTTTTCTTCATTGTTGGTATGACTGCTGGATCCTTCTTCTCTTTCTCCCCCTGAGTTTGTGCTCTCAAATTCAGGTGTTTGAGATGAGTTTCCATTTTCATGATTTTCCTGTTGAGTAGTCTTTTCATTTAATGTCTGATGTGCATCAACTTCAATTTCTCCATCAGAGTCACTATCAATGTTGAGGTTTTCAAATGCCAGGGCTTTAGCTTCATTATCATCAAGGCATTTCAAGACTGGACATTTGTCATCATCAAAGATCACATATGTGCTCTCCATAATCTTCTTTTGATCAGTCACGTAAACTTTGTAGGCTGTTCTTTCCAGTGAATATCCCAGAAAAATTGCTTCAAAAACCTTTGAATCAAATTTTCCCACATATTCAGAGTTGTCTTTCAAAATATAATACTTGCTTCCAAACACATGAAGATACTTTACAGTAAGCTTCCTCTTAAACATGATTGAGTAAGGTGACTTGCCATGTGCCTTGTTAATGAGATATATGTTCTAAGTGTAACAAGCAGTGTTAACAACCTCTTCCCATAAACTTGTTGGCAACTTGGCATCTTGCAGCATTGTTCTGGCAGCTTCAACCAATGTTCTGTTCTTTCTCCCAACTACTCCATTTTGTTGAGGTGTCCTGGCAGTTGAGAATTCTTGAACAATGCCTTTGTCTTTGCAGAATTTACTTAATGTAACATTTCTGAATTCTGTTCCATTGTCACTTCTCAGTCTTTTCACACAATTATAATCTTCATCCTGTTTTTCTCTCTTCTTGATGTGCTCAATTATGGTGTGTGGAGTTTCATCTTTAGAGTACAAGAACTCTACCCAAGTGTATCTTGAGAAATCATCCATCATCACAAGTGCATATATGTTCCTTGAAATTGATAAAACATTCACTGGCCCAAATAAGTCCATGTGAATAAGCTGCAAGGGTGCACTTATAGAATTCACAGTTTTTGACTTGTGACTAGATCTTTTCATCTTTCCTTTCTGACAAGCTTCACAAACTTCAACTTGAGCAAATTTCAGTTTGGGCATGTCTCTCACTAACTCCATTTTGACTAAGTTGTTAATTGCCTTGAAATTCAAGTGAGACAGCTTCTTATGCCATATCTTGCTTTGTTCTTCTGATGCCTTGGTGTAGAAGCAGCAAATACCATCCTTATTTGTTGAGTCCAAGTCTGCAATAAACAAGCTTCCTTTCCTTGCTCCTTTCAGAACAACTTCACCAGTTTTCTTGCTGATAAAAGTGCATTCTTATTTTTTTAATAAAACTTCAAAGCCTTTGTCTGCAAATTGGCTAATACTGAGAAGATTCACTTCAAGACCAGCTACTAGTGCTACATCATCAATGACAATATTTTCGGAAATAATCTTGCCATATCCCATTATGAATCCTTTGCTGTTGTCTCCAAAGGTCACCAATGGGCCAGCTTTCTCCTCAAATTGTGATAGCAGGGCCTTATCACCTGTCATATGTCTGGAGCATCCACTGTCAATAATCTATATGACTTTCTTCACTTTGCCCTGCACACAATGAGATTCAGGTATGTTTAGTGACCCAAGCAGTGTTGGGTACTTTCTTTTTGTTAACTGATTTAGTAGAAGTAGAGTGAGTTATTTCAGATAAAATAGAGTTCAATGATTGTTGTGCATTTTCCCTTTCTGATGTAGACTCAAATTATGTTCCTTTAAGGTCTACTCTCAGTTTGTGGCAACTTTTCATCACTTTCAAGTTGCAAGGGATGCAGTCAAACTTATCACAAAATGAGTAGGGATCATTTAAATCTGCTTCATTGTATTTGCAAGCTCCTTCAATTGACTTACTAACAGCCTTTTTACAAAGGTGAGTTAGATGATTTGCAGAGCTATATTTTTCACACTTCTTTCCAGGAGCATCTGCAACTTAAGCCAGATCATTGCTTTTGTTTATCCTTATTTTCCCATTTCTATTTTTCTTCTTCTTCCTTGCATCTTCAATCTTTATTCCTTTGACAGGAGTCTTGGTGCTTTGATTGTCCAAGAGATTTTTTTTCAGCCATAGAAAATTGAGTTGAGTTTGCATTTTTCTTTTCATTATCCTCATCTGTAATTTCTTGCTTGATAATCAATTCTTCTTCACTGAGGTCTACTTCACAAGCCTTGAACACAGGTGACCCAACCTTTTTCAGCATTGCCGGAATATTTTCATTCTCTGTTACTTTTTCTTTGTCCCTTATGTTCTTCTTTTTGCTGTTTAAAGCATCATAATCAAGACCAATATCAATGTTTGCACATGGTTTGATTTTCTCATGGTATTGACCAACCAATTCAGATGCATTACTGAAGGACTTCAATTTTACTTCATTTTTCTCCAGTTTCTCTCTTAACACAGTCTCAATCTCATTTGCACACTTGAGCTTGTTCTTCAGATAACCATTTTCTTGTTTCAAAGCTTCAAGCTCCATTGTCAACAATTTAGTTCCTTGTTTTTCATTCTCAAGCTTCTCATTCAACTTTGTTAATCTGCTAACTTCTTCATTAGAAGTAACCATGCTTGTGTGGATGTGAAACATTTCTGTGCTCATCTTTTCAATATTTTCCTTATATTGATTCACATTTAAATCAGTGGTGGTAAGAGTTGGTACCTGTGATTTAGATGAGGATGATTCTCCTTGCTCCAAGGCCATGAGTGTATAGTTTCCAAGTTCTTCATCTTCATCAATTTCATAGTCATCCCAACTTTTACCTTCTGCAATATAAGATTTGCTTTGTTGTTTCTTCAGAAGAGCTTCATACTTTGCTTCAAGTTCAAGATAAGTTTTACCTTTTGTTACCTTTTTGGGTTTCCTACATTCTGTAGCAAAGTGGCCCAGTTCATCACAATTGAAGCACCTTATCTTAGATCTGTCAACAGATCCAGTTTTTTAGCCATTCTTGCTATCAGAATTGTACTTCCCTTTTTCCTTGCAGCTGCTGTCTTTGTTGAAAGACTATCCTTTATTCTTGAAGTATCTTGGCTTATTTACTCTAATATTAAAGAATTTCCTAGCCAAATAGGCCATTGACTGATCTAGCTCATCCAGTTCTTCAAGAGTATGGAACTCATCTTTTTCCAATTCCAGAATGACTTGTTCCTGTGAATCATTTATTCTTTGCTCACTTGCGGAGGCAACTGGAGTTTGCGATCTTGGTTCATCATTGGATGTTTGACTTTTATTTACAATTAAAGCACTTGAACCATCCACAACATGTCCTTGACCAGATCTCAATGATTGTCTTTGAATCTTCTCTAGTTCATATGTTGTGAGAATTTCATATAGAACTTCCAGTGTTATTCCTCTTAAGTCTCTCCCTTCCATGATTGCTGAGATTTTCTGTTCCAAATGATCAGGGAGAGTAAGCAGGAACTTTAGATTCACTTCTTCAGCTTCATAGTATTTGTCATGAAGTTGCAAGTCATTTATCAGCTTATTGAATCTTTCAAACACATCAGTAATGCTTTTCTTTGGCTTAGCCATGAAACCCTCATACTGTGAAATCAATACCCTTCTTTGGTTTGACCTAACTTCTTCAGTTCCTTCACAGAGTATCTCAATCTTTTCCCATATTTTCTTGGCAGTGTCACAGTTGACAATGTTGTTTTACATCACATTGTCAAGTGACTCAATCAATATTAATTATAAGCTACTATCCAGGGAGACTTTCTCTTTTTCAGGATTAGTATACTCAGCAGGATCTTTTGGAGCATAAAGAGCTGGGATAATCCTGTCTCCATCTGTAGATTCCTCAATTCTAACCGTAGGAATGAAAGGTCCATCCTTGAGGATCTGAATGTAGAGTGGATTGGCCATCTTGATGAACAACATCATTTTCTTTTTCCAAAGAGTGTAGTTAGCTTTGTCAAAGGTAGGAATTTTGATACTATTGATTTTATGTGTATTCATTCTTCCAAGATCTTAAATCTTTTTACTTTCAGATTTTGCTCTGATACCACTTGTTAGGAAATGAATAACACACAGAGGGGGGGTGAATGTGTTTTACTATTTTTGAGATTTTCTTGAATGTTTATGGTTGAACAAAGTAAATTAATTCTTGTAGTGAAATGTGTTCATGTAGAAATTAAACTTGTAGAAAAATAAAGAACACAGATCTTCAAAACTCACTTAATTTTATATTAAAATTCAGATTGTTTTGCTATAAAATTTCTAGGCTCTTTGTTGATAAAGATCTTAGCTCCTTTTTGAGAGTGTTACAAGAAATTTGATCTAAATTGTTGCAACTGACTAAGGATCAGTGTTAACTTTATAACTCAGTTAACTGCTGGTTTACACAGTGTTTAATAAGACATGCTATTAGCTTTTCTAAACTATCACTTGTCATTTCTATTTATAGAAAAGCAGATCTTCCATTTCTGGCTTAGCATATCTTTAGCATCCCGTGTTTACTTTAATCTTCCTATGTCAGTTAATCCTTGCCATTGATCTTGCACATTTTTCAAGCTGCTTTTTGTAGACTTGTCAATCCAGCTGTTGGATTGTTTGTTGATTGTTTATCTTGGATATTGAACTGATCTGCAACCTTGTACTTTGAGATTGTACATCGAGATCTCCAGTTTAGGTATATAGAACACTTGACATCTCGATAAGTATATTGGCTTATCGAGATCTCTGGTACTCTATATTTAGTTTGGCTTGTAGAGGTTTTTAGTTCTCTATAAGAGAACTTTGGCTTGTCGAGATCTCTAGTCTTCACATCTTCACTTTGACTTATCGATAACTCTTAGTTCTCTAGTTGCTTCTTGACTTGTCGATTTCTCAGAGTTCTCTAGTCAAATTAACTTGTCGAAATCTCAGAGTCCTCTAGTGAATTTTGACTTATCGATATCTCTAAGTTCTCTAGTGGAACTTGACTTATCAATAACTCAGAGTTCTCTAATAAATGTAGACTTGTCGATAACTCTGAGTTCTCTAGTGAAGAAATGACTTGTCGATATCTTCAATTTTCATGTCTTCAATTTGGATTGTCGATATCTTTCTGAGTTCTCTAGTAGGTTTCCTGACTTCTCGATAAGCCATTCTGAAGTTCTCGAATGACTTCTCTATAACATTAAATCTGTGACTTGTAGAGATTTTGAATTAGAGTATTTTTCTCCAAACAGATTTATTCAACTCCAAGCTTCTTCAAAATTCTTCTGAAGCATGATCTTCTTGATCTTCTTCCAGATAGAATCCTTTGGCTTGATACTGTTTCAGGAAAAAGACTCCAGTATGCTCTTTTGCATTTTTACAGACTTTAAGTGTTACAAGTACAAAATACAAATTAAGATAACAATACAACTTACTTAGGGTTGGCCCCAAATTTAACTGATTACCAAAAATAACAGTTCATTAATCTCCTTATTAGATCAGATGTCCATCTGGCTTGCTTCATACTTTGATCAGAGACACTAATGATATTGTTATCTCCAGTGATCATTGACATCATCACTTATATATTATAGTTACGCACTAGGGAGTAAACTAAACATTTTACCTAACCAAGTTTTAAAAATGAGCCAGGTTGTCATGCCTTTTTTCATACAAATCCTTATGATGACCATGGGTTAATAGCAAACTATCATAATAATTAAAACAATTAATCCCTCTCAAATCTCTTCTTGGATATTATTTTCTTCTATCTGTATATAATAATTACATCTTCTTTGTCTGTGAATGCTCTAAAGTCTCAGAAAGCTGTAGGCCAGTAACCTGCAGGTGTGTGATTTGCAGTAGCTGGACTCGAATTCCTCCACTAAACTCGAAAACAACCTAAAAATATTATTTTTTTTCTTTTTCTTTTTCGCTGTTATTTGGGTGTCTTTCCTACCTTCCGTTTTAACATACAAACTGTAGGTTTTCTCGCAACTAACAAAAGTCGATGAACCTTCCTTGATATGGTCTAATTTATTTACCAACTATTCCACAGAACTAAAACATATCGTAACAGTTAAGTGAAACCATGGTAGTACATAACAAAGCCAAACAATTAGCATCACACAGAACCTTGTAATTAATATACATAACACGTAAAATAGAAACACTCACAACCCAGTAATGCTTATTAAAATGTCCCATCTACCCTCATATTTCACTTCTGCAACTGCCCTTGATATTTTCCTTCTCCACTTCCCTAAATTTGCTTCTCCTACACGCATTACAAAACCATACCAATTGTTATAACAAAATTAGTCGAAAAATCCAATTCACTAAAATTAAACAGAAAACTAACAAATACTAGTTAAGTTCAAACAGAAGAATCATCTACAAAATTGACTTATTGAACATTTACCATCATTTACACGCACAAATTCAAACACCTAAACAGACCAACAAATAAAAACAAACTAAAATTGCTCTGTTCAAGAATTAAAAATCAGGAAAAAAAGAATAAAATATAAAAGCTAAACACTTACTAATTGCTGATGTAACAAACTCAAGAATCAATCTTTTTTACTTATACTTGTCAAATGAAGCTCCAATCTGAAAGAACAAATCAAATAAATTTAAATATGCTTACAAATTGCAAGTACACAGTACCAATTGAAGATAATAGTACCATTCGGACTTCGATTTTGCTTAATTGACTTAAATCCATCGATTTCGAACAAAAATAAAAACCAGAGTTTTGTATATACATGAAATCGGGTTGACCTCTTTCAGATCTAGGGTTCTAAAGGTTGGGAGGTGTGTTTTGATTTGTGTGGGTGTGTATTTTGAAAATTGCAATGAACAGAAGTTAGGGTTTCACCTAATTGAAAATTGACCATCTTCTTTCGATTTAGGGTTTTAGTTTAAAGAGAAAAGTTAGGGCTTGTGTGTTTGTATGTGGGTCTGAGAGTGTGAGATTTGAAAGAGACGGGAGAGATAGAGAAAGAGAGAGTTGGGAGAGGCACATGAGAAAATATTGAGTGAAGAGGGGGAAAGTTGGGAGAAATGAAAAATGGACCGGGAAATGTTTTTAAGTAATCCGGGGGAAGACACACAACTTGTTTTTTTATTTTTTAAAATGTGATTGAGGCATCAGTTATAATTGTAACTAATAGTGATGTCTATAAAATACTTTAACACCGGTTTAAGTAAAATTGATGTAAAAAACTCTTTTAATATCGGTCCTTAATGCAAGCGATGTTAAAGAGGGGATTTATATCGTCTGTTTTCTTATAGTGTATGTTTCATAATTACAGAGTTATTTTAGTGTCATAATGTAATCGAAATTGAGATTAATTTTGATTTTGAACACACATTTCTGAAATTTAAAGTCCACTTTCGATGCCTCAGCTGACATCGAAATAGAATGCTTGTCAAGCAAGAACTTGTTGCAAAATGAATAGAAAAATTCATTCAAATTTTCCCGTTTAACAGCATGAGGTAAATATGATTAGCAAACTAATGGAGACCCAGAAGTGACATGTCTAGGATCGCAATGCAACCAGTTTATGAATATTTTTCCACAAGCCAAAGTGTTATAGCATTGGCGATTAGACTGCTTGAGCTATGCCCCTGAACGCAGCCTCATCCACCTGAGATGACAGAATGTTCCCAAATTAGAATTTAGTTCATCACAAACAAGGTACTTCCCGTATCTAAAAACGTTTCTTGTTTGTGTTGGACATATTTGTCAATTCACAATTTAAATTGTTAATATCTTTAATTTCGTATTAGTATTAAATATAAAAATTTTATTGTACTAAAATACTCATAAATATGAATCCAACAAAATCACTCATTACTATGTTTGATCTTATAAATTAAACATAAATTAGTAGTCAATCATTTATAATGAACAGTACAAAAAGTCAAAAATAGGAAAATCATTATGGAACGAAGGGAGTAATTTACTTGTAGCTAAGCTCTCACGAATCTATTCAAGTACATTTAAAAATGCGGGGAACAAAATATGTAGAACAATTATTTTGCATTCGATAAACAATTATTCTTACTGTTCTCACATTGAAATTATTCTCACACTAAACATTTCCCATATAAAAATTGCAAAATGTTGGCTGATGATACAGTGTGCGGTGTTACATCAACGTGGAGGGACATTTATGCAAAATAAATAGATTCTTGAAGTTTTGGGCTCTTTGATCTCAAAATTATCCAATTTTGTTGGGTTATAATTGTTAACTAGTTAGTCAACAGCTTGTTGGATTATAATTTTGTTTGAACACAAGCAAAACAATGGCCGATTGGCTAGTCTAATGTTTGATACGACATAAGCTAGTTTAAACCAGTTGTCACACAACTAGAATTACATAAATATTGTGTGTCCGCATAAACAAGATAATTAATGTCCTAATTGAATAGAGCTAGTAAAACAAATAGCTGATCATTTCAATTCATATATGACCGGATAATCTCCATCTAACAAGCTAATATTTTATTTGTGACAATAGTTCCCAGACGATCTTACACTATTTTTAGGAGGGCATTCAGATCTAAAACAGGAGTACCGGTCCGGATCTGCCACTCGTACATCTGATTTGTATAAAGGAATAATATAGTAGAACATTGTGATTGATTTAAATTATGTAAACAAAAGAAACAGGGATAGCCAATGAGATGGGCAGATAGGTAGTCAAAGGTTATGGATAGGTAGGACTCAGCCCTGCTGGCTCAATCGATTAAATCCGGAATTTTAGCGGCTTATCATTTCATGACCTTAAGTTCGATTTTAAGTAGGGAATTACCGTAATGAGATATTGTGCTAGTTATTTTCAGGATTAATCGAGATGCGCGTAAATTGTTCCGCACACGTAATTATTAAAAAAAGAGAGGATATGAATAGGTAGGAGCAGTGTTCTAAAAATTAATTTAGATGGCCGCTAGGCAGTATCTAGGGTGCTAGGCGTTAGCAAAACGTCCTGATTCTCCGTTAGGCGATTAATTAGTATTTTTCATAAAATCGGCATAAAACGGGTTAGCCGGTCAAAATCGGGATTAACTGGTCAGTAACTAGGCTAAAATAATCGGAGATTAATCGGTTAAAAAATTAAGAACAGTCAAATTAATGATAAAAATTGTTAAAAAATATTTGTTTAGTAGGAAATAAAACTAATATATGAAATGAGAATATTTACCTACTGGATTTAATAATAAAATGTGAATATTTATATTTTACTTATATAAAATATTTTTTAATATTAAAATAATATAAATATAATATAATATTTAGATTTATTCCAATTAATCTCTATCTGATAAACTAATAAACTAGGCACTACATCGTACCCAACGGCCCTCTTCTGCCTAGCAATTTTTACAAACAATGGGGAGGGGAGACGAGACGTTGCTGTCAGCGAGGCTGGCATAGTCGTTGGACAGCTTGTTTCCAATTAATCTTCATGTCTCATTTGGTAGACTGCATGTAAACAGGACTTGTCCCAATTTATCGGTCTTCTTTAATTTTTTATGGTTAAAGTGAAGTTGAGTCATTTTAACCATAAATAAAAATTTATTCATTTATTATTTTGAAAACTTGAAATATATATATTAAAATAGATTAAATATATTTTATAATAATATAATTTTTAGAAATATTTTCAGTTATATACTATATAAAATTTTAATTCAAAATTATGTGAGTTTGACCGTAAAAAATCAAACGGAACAAATAAATTGGGACGGAAGGAGTATTTTTGTTTAACGTGCATGCTCCATCTATCTATGTTGATTTAATAGAGGAATTTCAAGGTTCACGTGCACATGTACCGTTATTTGCAACTCTCAAATGAGTGAAATCTCAATCTTTGTACATCTCGGTTTATAATTTTCAGTAAATACATATCAGTCACTAACTCCAATAAAAATGGACTCATTTTAATGGTTGAATTGATGTAAATGCAGCGGGGTCATTAACATTTATTATTCAACCACCGATAAAAAGAGCTCATTTATATGAGAGTTAGTGACTATTGTGTACACTTGGACACACGTAGAAAATCTCTATAATTTTATCCCTTCAGGTAATGATCCCGTTAGGTAAACGGGATGTAAATGAGCTAAATTATTTCTGAGTTAGTCGAGCTCGGCTCGTAAAAATCGGAGTTTGGCTCGTAAAAATTCAAGCTCCGCTTGCTTAAAAATAATCGAGCCGCGTTTGAGTTTTTCGAATTTCTAACCGAGCTCGAATTTTTCGAATTTTTAACAGAGCCGAGCTCGAACTTTTCGAATTTTTCGGCTCGTAAGGTTCGTAAGTTTTATCGAGCCTCTATTATTTTTTATTTAATCGAACTCGAGCTGAGCCGATCATATTTCGAGTTTTTGAGCCGAACTTGTGCCGAACTCGAGCCTACCAAACTTTTTAGCAGCCAAGTTTTAAACATAAAATAATGGCTCGGTCGAGTTCGAGCCGACCTGGTAGTATTCGGCTCGGCCCGACTCGACTCGACTTGATTATACCTCTAGTATACCTCGTTGCGTTAAATAACCACACTAAAGTGTCACATAATGACTTGATAATGATCTTATAATTTTTAATACTCCTACTTCCCCTAAATCGTAAGATACGTTTCGCTACAATTAATAACGACAAACACAACCAATATTAATATCAATACAAATATCAACACTAAATATTTAAATTGAAATTAAATATGTAGGAGTGGGAGTCCTCACACACGAGTCTCTTCCTAATCGAGCTCTAATATCATATATAATAATCAATCATATTAAAATCTTAAAATAAGAGAAAAAAGTCGGAACATGATATTATATTTTTTAACATTCTCACGACATACCGATGAGAAGAACCCTACAAAATGTGGTCGGTAACATTAATTTTACTAAAAATGAATTTAAAGTTTCAAATGATGTTATTTACTTTTAAACATTTTGATTAATCAAAGTACTTGTATTGAATTTTAGCTATTCCAACAAACTATAATAGAATCATTCGAATCTCTTGATGAAATTTAAATTCAATCACCTGACGAATAATTATACCATTTTTTTATTGTGTATTCATTGGCAAACATTAAAAAATTAATTGAAAATTTTGATTAACTACATTCTTATTTTTACGAGTGAATCCCCCATATGCACACAAAATTTCCCCAGTTAAAATCAATCAACTCTTAAAAATTTATTATTTTAAACGGGAGAAATACTAGAATTCCCAAAAAAAAATTTGAAATCGTTCATAAACATTGAGTTTTTTTTTTGACAGGTTGTTATCATCTAATTGGCTATACTCTTAATATAAAACATTATGTTTTGGAACATAAGTTTATCCTTTGTCAAAAAAACTTAGAAGTTCATCAAATTTCTTTCCAAAGCCTAATGTGGTGAGTGCACCACATACATGCATGGTTGGTCATGCATCTCCATATGATTTTGGATCCTTCCATGAACGAAACAGTTGTTGTCCTTAGTTACCGTCCATATTAAAAATTCCAATAAAACGAAACCAATCAGAAATTTCAACTTCTTGTATCAATCATGTGCATTACCCATATCCTCCCATTGTAATTGCCACTCTATACCTTTGTCCTTTATTAATATCCACTCTTTTTCCTTCTGTCCATCTTGTTATGCAAGGATGTAATTTCATTTTTCATCTTTTTTTTTAATTTATTCTTAAAATTCTATGTTTAAGCACGACTTAACATTAAATAAAACTTATTTTAGGGGTGGTCTACGTGCAGACGAATAAATCTTGCCCCTAAGACCTGAAAATCTCAAAATTTTCAAATCTTCTAAACTGATTTCGACTTAGCTCACTCAAACCTTACATATATTTAATGTTTTGAAATTTTCAGCGTATGTAAGTAAGTAAGACTTTATATTGTTTGCAGTATTCCGTAGGATTGGCCTGGCACACAAGATATCTAGAAGTTCTACATGTACCCTTGGCTTTCAATACAAATAATTCCACTAATTATATTTGTAATGCGAGTATAGGATTATATATCCCTTTTTAATTGTCACATTTGATTTTGACCCAGTTAAATTGATTAAAATTTAAGCGAAGTTAATTAATATTTTATATTTGAAAAAAATAAAAAAAATTATATCACCGCAAAGTAGTTTTAATCTACTTTAATATATAATTTTTAGTTTTTTAAATAATATAAGTTTTACAAGATATTTTATTTGCAGAACGTAGATGGACTCCGACGACTCCGACAAAAAGGTGGACTCCATAGAACTCAACCCATAAGAGCAATGTTAAATCTTTGGTCAAAAATTGGTCAATTTAACTTCTATAAAAGAAAATGTGACAACTAAAAAAGAGACGGAGAGATGTCTAATGCAAGTATAATATTATAAACAAATTATTGCAGAGTAAAACCTCAGTCAGAGCATGCCATACAGCTGCTTTCTCTCCCTATATAACCCACAATCTTATTCTACAAGATCATTCCTTTCTAATCTCCATCAATACACATATAGACATACCTTAGTGATGGGCAACTTGTGTTCTTCCAACATTATGAGCAAAAATGAAGTCTTGAATTGGCCATCCACAGCTAAGGTTATTCACATCAATGGGAGCCTCCAAGAATTCAGAGGGTGCATAAAAGCCAACCACATTCAGTCCCAACATCCAGACTCCTTCCTTTGCAGCTCAGAGTCCATGTACATTGGTTCACATCCACCTCACCTTCCGAAAGATCAAGAACTACAGCTTGGTCATATATACTTTCTCATTCCAACATCGAAATCACATGTACCGCTTTCTTTACAAGATTTATGCTCACTAGCTATCAAGGCTAGCACGGCATTACAAAAAAGAAGCCTCAACATAGTCCCGGTGACTAGAAGCGGATACTCAGGGGCTAAATCCAAGCAGAGCAGGAACCCACTGGCTGGATTTGAAATGCTCGGAAAAAATTCTTTGGTTGCTCATGGCAGCCGGAGAATTGAGATTTGTGATTGATCACTAAAAATGGTACATAGATCGCCCAACATTTTGGGACTATAATTCTTTGAAAATATATTCAAATGTTGCACAGTGACAGCAGATTGGTACTCGATTAATTTGTAGCATAATGTTCAGATTTTCCTCTAGTTCATGGGTGATTTGCTTAAACGTATGTACAGATGATTAAAGGGTCATGGTCTCTAATAATCGCGTGTCAGGAACCATTTATATAATACAGATCGGTAAAAGAAACGCTTCAATATGGACCCTTAAAATAAAGACCCAATAATTATGGAGTAATGTGTTAGATAAGGCTTACATAAACCTGACACGCGGCTGTTAGGGAACAAGACCCATGATTAAATACTCCAAAGACTTAATTTTCTTTGTTCTTAAATTTAAGTGGTCACTGGCTCTGTTAGTCTGTTCTAAAGGTATCGATACCTATAGGCTATACTATGAAGTCAGGTTTTTATCAACCAAAGTATTGTAAAAAATTGCTGTAAGTTGCAAACCCACAAAACAACTTTTTTGATTAATTAATACAAAATCACTCTACAGGGACCGCATGATCCATCAGAAATCTAACCAAATATTACAATGCAATATAGGAAAAAGGTATCATAATATTTATTCTACAACTAAACTAATACATTATAACGACTCTAATCTTAAAGAAGTTAACATTAAACGGGATGTAAATATGGTAAGATGGAAGGACCATCTTATCCATATCCATAACTCACATTAGGTGTCGGATCAACCAACCTGAATGGAACTTCAACTCTTTCTTTGACGAGGCATCGAGCTTCACCATCTTCCACCGCCAGGACTTTCCCAGGAGGGCACTGAACCATTGGTATCTTTTTTTCTGTCCCTTGACTTTGAATAAGACCTGAAACCTTGAACTGAACATTTCTTTTTCTAAACTTAGGGTCAAAACCAGCTAAACTCAGGACCCCTACTACACCAACTAGAACAAGTACTGTCTTGGTTGCCAAGTTCATGAGATGTCTAAATGGGCTTTTAGATTCAGATTGCACTCTATATCTTTCAGAATCGTGGAGATTAGCTTCCATTTCATTAGGGGGACACCATTTCATTAGATTCAGATTGCACTTTATATCTTTCAGAATCGTGGAGATTAGCTTCCATTTCACTTTGGCCGTCCGTCTGTGTGTGATAAGCTGTACTCATATTCAATTTAGTTCCCAAACATTCTTGAAAACTTCTCCAAAATCTTAAATTGAATCATGGATCTTGATTGAATATAATAGACACAGGGACTCCACGACGAACTACTATTTACTTCAAATACATGTGAACCAATTTGTCTAATGAAAATCTTTCATTAATAGGCAGGAAATGAGCTGATATGGTTAGTCTGTCCACTATAACTCAAATAACATCGTGATTCGCTTTCGTCCTTGGTAATCTGACTATAAAATCCATAGTAATGTGCTCCCACTTCCATTCTGGAATCTCTAATGGTTGCAATAATCCACCCAGTCTCTGGTGCTCCGCCTTAACTTGTTGACACATATAACATTTGCTAACCCATTCCGCAATTTATCTTTTCCTCTCTGGTCACCAATAATTCTTCTTTAAATCTCTGTACATCTTGGTACTGCCTGGATGGATTGAATATCTTGAATTGTGAGCTTCCTATAGAATTTCATTCTTCAATCCTGTCACTGTTGGAATCCAAATTTTGGAAGAAAATATGAGAATACCTTGATCATCCTTTTGAGTGCATAACTCTTCTCCTACCAAACGATTAATATCTTGGTCCATGATTTCCTCTTGATATTTCTTTATCTTCTCCAACAATTCTGGTTGAAAACTCATACTATACATCCTTGTTTCATTAGGCTTACAAATTTTGACTTCCAATTCCAACTTCTGAAATTCCTTATATTACTCTTTTGGTATTGTCAACACATTTAGTGTTTCCTTTCTGCTCAACGCGTCTGCTACTACATTCGCTTTTCCTAGTTGATAGTTAATCGTGGAATCATAGTCCTTAATCAACTATAGCCATCTTTTCTGTCTCATATTGAGTTCCTTTTGCGTGAATATATACTTCAAACTCTTATTATCCGTATAAATTTCAAATCTTTCTCCATATAGATAATGTCTCCAAATCTTTAAGGCGAATACTATTGCTGTTAGTTCCAAGTCATCAGTAGGATACTTTTGCTCATGAGGTAAATAACATCGTGGTTTACTATTGTCCTTGGTAATCCGACTATAAAATTCATAGCAATGTGCTCCCACTTTCATTCTGAAATCTCTAATGGTTGCAATAATCCACTCGGTCTCTGGTGCTCCGCCTTAACTCATTGACACATATAACATTTGCTAACCCATTCCGTAATTTCTCTTTTCATGTCTGGCCACCAATAATTCTTCTTTAAATCTCTGTACATCTTGATACTGCCTGGATGGATTTAATATCTTGAATTGTGAGCTTCCTGTAGAATTTCATTCTTCAATCCTGTCACTGGTGGAATCCAAATTCTGGAAGAAAATCTGGGAATACCTTGATCATCCTTTTGGGTGCATAACTCTTCTCCTACCAAACGATTAATATCTTGATCCATGATATCCTCTTGACATTTCTTAATCTTCTCTAGCAATTCTGGATGAAAAGTCATACTATACATCCTTGTTTCATTAGGCTTACAAATCCTGACTACCAATTCCAACTTCTAAAATTCCTTATATAACTCTTCTGGTATTGTCAACACATTTAGTGTTTCCTTTCTGCTCAACGCTTCTGCTACTACATTTACTTTTCCTGGGTGATGGTTAATCGTGCAATCATAGACCTTAATCAACTCTAGCCATCTTTTCTGTCTCATCTTGAGTTCATTTTGCGTAAATATGTACTTCAAACTCTTATGATCCGTATAAATTTCACATCTTTCTCCATATAGATAATGTCTCCACATCTTCAAGGCGAATACTATTGCTGTTAGTTCCAAGTCATGAGTAGGATACTTTTGCTCATGAGATAAATAGTATCGTGGTTCACTTTCGTCCTTGGTAATCCGACTATAAAATCCATACCACTTTGCTCCCACTTCCATTCTGGAATCTCTAATGGTTGCAATAATCCACTCGGTCTCTAGTGCTCCGCCTTAACTCGGTGACACGTATAACATTTTCTAACCCATTCCGTAATTTCTCTTTTCATGTCTGGCCACCAATAATTCTTCTTTCAATCTACGTACATCTTGGTGTTGCCTGGAAGGATAGAATATCTTGAATTGTGAGCTTCCTGTAGAATTTCATTTTTCAATCCTCTCACTGGTGAAATCCAAATTCTGGAAGAAAATCTAAGAATACCTTGATCATCCTTTTGAGTGCATAACTCTTCTCCTACCAAACGATTAATATCTTGGTCCATGATTTCCTCTTGACATTTCTTCATCTTCTACATCAATTCTGGTTGAAAAGTTATACTATACATCCTTGTTTCATTAGGCTTTCAAATTCTGACCTCCAATTCCAACTTCTGAAATTCCTTATATTACTCTTCTGGTATTTTCAACACATTTAGTGTTTCCTTTCTGCTCAACGCGTCTGCTACTACATTCACTTTTCCTGGGTGATGGTTAATCGTGCAATCATAGTCCTTAATCAACTCTAGCCATCTTTTCTGTCTTATATTGAGTTTCTTTGGCGTGAATATGTACTTCAAACTCTTATGATCCGTATAAATTTCAAATCTTTCTCCATATAGATAATGTCTCCAAATTTTCAAGGCGAATACTATTGCTGTTAGTTCCAAGTCATGAGTAGGATACTTTTGCCCATGAGGTAGATAGCATCGTGGTTTAGTTTCTTCCTTGGTATTCTGACTATAAAATTCATAGCAATGTGCTCCCACTTCCATTCTGGAATCTCTAATGGTTGCAATAATCCACTCGGTCTCTGGTGCTCCGCCTTAACTCGTTGACACGTATAACATTTGCTGACCCATTCCGTAATTTCTCTTTTCATGTCTGGCCACCAATAATTCTTCTTTAAATCTCTGTACATCTTGGTACTGGCGGGATGGATTTAATATCTTGAATTGTGAGCTTCCTGTAGAATTTCAATCTTCTATCCTGTCACTGGTGGAATCCAAATTCTAGAAGAAAATCTGAGAATACCTTGATCATCCTTTTGGGTGCATAACTCTTCTCTTACCAAACGATTAGTATCTTGGTCCATGATATCCTCTTGACATTTCTTTATCTTCTCTAGCAATTCTGGCTGAAAGTTCATACTATACATCCTTGTTTCATCAGGCTTACAAATTCTGACTTCCCATTCCAACTTCTAAAATTCCTTATATAACCCCTTTGGTATTGTCAACACATTTAGTGTTTCCTTTCTGCTCGACGCGTCTGCTACTATATTCGCTTTTCCTGGGTGATGGTTAATCATGCAATCATCGTCCTTAATCAACTCTAGCCATCTTTTCTGTATCATATTGAGTTCCTTTTACGTGAATATGTACTTCAAACTCTTATAATTCGTATAAATTTCACATCTTTCTCCATATAGATAATGTTTCGAAATCTTCAAGGCGAATACTATTGCTGTTAGTTCCAAGTCATCAGTAGGATACTTTTGCTTATGAGGTAAATAGCATCACGGTTTACTATTATCCTTGGTAATCCAACTATAAAATTAATAGCAATGTGCTCCCACTTCCATTCTGGAATCTCTAATGGTTGTAATAATCCACTCGGTCTCTGGTGCTCCGCCTTAACTCATTGACACATATAACATTTGCTAACCCATTCCGTAAATTCTCTTTTCATGTTTGGCCACCAATAATTCTTCTTTAAATCTCTGTACATCTTGATACTGCCTGGATGGATTTAATATCTTGAATTGTGAGCTTCCTGTAGAATTTCATTCTTCAATCCTGTCACTGGTGGAATCCAAATTCTGGAAGAAAATCTGAGAATACCTTGATCATCCTTTTGGGTGCATAACTCTTCTCCTACCAAACGATTAATATCTTGGTCCATGATATCCTCTTGACATTTCTTAATCTTCTCTAGCAATTCTGGATGAAAAGTCATACTATACATCCTTGTTTCATTAGGCTTACAAATCCTGACTTCCAATTCTAACTTCTGAAATTCCTTATATAACTCTTTTGGTATTGTCAACACATTTAGTGTTTCCTTTCTGCTCAACGCTTCTGCTACTACATTTGCTTTTCCTTGGTGATGGTTAATCGTGCAATCATAGACCTTAATCAACTCTAGACATCTTCTCTGTCTCATCTTGAGTTCATTTTGCGTCAATATGTACTTCAAACTCTTATGATCCGTATAAATTTCACATCTTTCTCCATATAGATAATGTCTCCACATCTTCAAGGCGAATACTATTGCTGTTAGTTCCAAGTCATGAGTAGGATACTTTTGCTCATGCGATAAATAGTATCGTGGTTCACTTTCGTCCTTGGTAATCCGACTATAAAATCCATAGCACTTTGTTCGCCCTTCCATTCTGGAATCTCTAATGGTTGCAATAATCCACTCGGTCTCTGGTGCTCCGCCTTAACCCGTTGACATGTATAACATTTTCTAACCCATTCCGTAATTTCTCTTTTCATGTTTGGCCACCAATAATTCTTCTTTAAATATACGTACATCTTGGTGTTGCCTGGACGGATAGAATATCTTGAATTGTGAGCTTCTTGTAGAATTTCATTCTTCAATCCTCTCACTGGTGAAATCCAAGTTCTGGAAGAAAATCTAAGAATACCTTGATCATCCTTTTGAGTGCATAACTCTTCTCCTACAAAACGATTAATATCTTGGTCCATGATTTCCTCTTGACATTTTTTCATCTTCTCCATCAATTCTGGTTGAAAAGTTATACTATACATCCTTGTTTCATTAGGCTTTCAAATTCTGACCTCCAATTCCAACTTCTGAAATTCCTTATATTACTCTTCTGGTATTTTCAACACATTTAGTGTTTCCTTTCTGCTCAACGCGTCTGCTACTACATTCACTTTTCCTGGGTGATGGATAATCGCGCAATCATAGTCCTTAATCAACTCTAGCCATCTTTTCTGTCTTATATTGAGTTCCTTTTGCGTGAATATGTACTTCAAACTCTTATGATCCGTATAAATTTCAAATCTTTCTCCATATAGATAATGTCTCCAAATTTTCAAGGCGAATACTATTGTTGTTAGTTCCAAGTCATGAGTAGGATACTTTTTCCCATGAGGTAGATAGCATCGTGGTTTAGTTTCTTCCTTGGTATTCTGACTATAAAATTCATAGCAATGTGCTCCCACTTCCATTCTGGAATCTCTAATGGTTGCAATAATCCACTCGGTCTCTGGTGCTTCGCCTTAACTCGTTGACACGTATAACATTTGCTAACCCATTCCGTAATTTCTCTTTTCATGTCTGACCACCAATAATTCTTCTTTAAATCTCTGTACATCTTGGTACTGGCGGGATGGATTTAATATCTTGAATTGTGAGCTTCCTGTAGAATTTCATTCTTCTATCCTGTCACTGGTGGAATCCAAATTCTAGAAGAAAATATGAGAATACCTTGATCATCCTTTTGGGTGCATAACTCTTCTCCTACCAAACGATTAGTATCTTGGTCCATGATATCCTCTTGACATTTCTTTATCTTCTCTAGCAATTCTGGCTGAAAGTTCATACTATTCATCCTTGTTTCATCAGGCTTACAAATTCTGACTTCCCATTCCAACTTCTAAAATTCCTTATATAACCCCTTTGGTATTGTCAACACATTTAGTATTTCCTTTCTGCTCGACGCGTCTGCTACTATATTCGATTTTCCTGGGTGATGGTTAATCGTGCAATCATAGTCCTTAATCAACTCTAACCATCTTTTCTGTATCATATTGAGTTCCTTTTACGTGAATATGTACTTCAAACTCTTATAATTCGTATAAATTTCACATCTTTCTCCATATAGATAATGTTTCGAAATCTTCAAGGCGAATACTATTGTTGTTAGTTCCAAGTCATGAGTAGGATACTTTTGCTCATGAGGTAAATAACATCGTGGTTTACTGTCGTCCTTGGTAATCCGACTATAAAATCCATAGCAACGTGCTCCCACTTCCATTCTGGAATCTCTAATGGTTGCAATAATCCACTCGGTCTCTGGTGCTATGCCTTAACTCGTTGACACATATAATATTTGCTAACCCATTCTGTAATTTCTCTTTTCATGTCTGGCCACCAATAATTCTTCTTTAAATCTCTATACATCTTGGTACTGACGGGATGGATTTAATATCTTGAATTGTGAGCTTCCTGTAGAATTTCATTTTTCAATCCTGTCCCTGGTGGAATCCAAGTTCTGAAAGAAAATATGAGAATACCTTGATCATCCTTTTGGGTGCATTACTCTTCTCCTACCAAACCATTAATATCTTGGTCCATGATTTTCTCTTGACATTTCTTTATCTTCTCTAGCAATTCTGGCTGAAAAGTCATACTATACATCCTTGTTTCATCAGGCTTACAAATTCTGACTTCCAATTCCAACTTCTGAAATTCCTTATATAACTCTTCTGGTATTGTCAACAAATTTACTGTTTCCATTCTGCTTAACGCGTCTGCTACTACATTCGCTTTTCCTGGGTGATGGTTAATCCTGCAATCATAGTCCTTATTCAACTCTAGCCATCTTTTCTGTCTCATATTGAGTTACTTTTGCATGAATATGTACTTCAAACTCTTATGATCCGTATAAATTTCACATCTTTCTCCATATAGATAATGTCTCCAAATCTTCAAGGCGAATACTATTGCTGTTAGTTCCAAGTCATGAGTAGGATACTTTTGCTCATGAGGTAAATAGCATCATGGTTTAGTTTCGTCCTTGGTAATCTGACTATAAAATCCATAGCAATGTGCTGCCACTTCCATTCTGGAATCTCTAATGGTTGCAATAATCCACTCGGCCTCTGGTGCTCCGCCTTAACTCGTTACCACGTATAACATTTGCTAACCATTGCGTAATTTCCCTTTTCATGTCTGGCCACCAATAATTCTTCTTTAAATCTCTGTACATCTTGGTACTGCCTGGATGGATTTAATATCTTGAATTGTGAGCTTCCTGTAGAATTTCGTTCTTCAATCCTGTCACGGGTGGAATCCAAATTCGGGAAGAAAATTTGAACCTTGATCATCCTTTTGGGTGCATAACTCTTCTCCTACCTAACGATTTGTATCTTGGTCCATGATATCCTCTTGACATTTATTTATCTTCTCGAGTAATTCTGGCTGAAAGTTCATACTATACAACCTTGTTTCATCAGGCTTACAAATTCTAACTTCCAATTCCAACTTCTGAAATTCCTTATATAACTCTTCTGGTATTGTCAACACATTTAGTGTTTCCTTTCTACTCAACGCGTCTGCTACTACATTCGCTTTTCTTGGGTGATGGTTTATCATGTAATCATAGTCCTTAATCTACTCTAGCCATCTTTTCTGTCTCATCTTGAGTTCCTTTTGCGTGAATATGTACTTCAACCTCTTATGATCCGTATAAATATCACATCTTTCTCCATATAGATAATGTCTCCACATCTTCAAGGCGAATACTATTGCTGTTAGTTCCAAGTCATGAGTATGATACTTTTGCTCATGAGATAAATAACATCGTGGTTCACTTTCGTCCTTGGTAATCCGACTAAAAAATCAGTAGCTCTATGCTCCCACTTCCATTCTGGAATCTCAAATGGTTGCAATAATCCACTCGATATCTGGTGCTCCGCCTTAACTCGTTGACACGTATAACATCTGCTAACCCATTCTGTAATTTCTCTTTTCATGTCTAGCCACCAATAATTCTTTTTTAAATCTCTGTACATCTTGGTACTGCCTGGATGGATAGAATATCTTGAATTGTGAGCCTCCTGTAGAATTTAATTCTTCAATCCTGTCACTGGTGAAATCCAAATTCTGGAAAAAAATCTGAGAATACCTTGATCATCCTTTTGAGTGCATAACTTTTCTCCTACCAAACGATTAACATCTTGGTCCATGATTTCCTCTTGACATTTCTTTATCTTCTCTAGAAATTCTGGCTGAAAAGTCATACTATACATCCTTGTTTCATTAGGCATACAAATTCTGACTTCCATTCCAACTTCTGAAATTCCTTATATAACTCTTCTGGTATTGTCAACACATTTAGTGTTTCCTTTCTGCTCAACGCGTCTGCTACTACATTCGCTTTTCCAGGGTGATGGTTAATCGTGCAATCATATTTCTTAATCACTCGAGTCATCTTTTCTGTCTCATATTGAGTTCCTTTTGCGTGAATATGTACTTCAAACTCTTATGATCCGTATAAATTTCACATCTTTCTCCATATAGATAATGTCTCCAAATCTTCAAGGACAATACTATTGCTGTTAGTTCCAAGTCATGAGTAGGATACTTTTGCTCATGAGGTAAATAACATCGTGGTTTACTTTCGTCCTTGGTAATCCGATTATAAAATCCATAGCAATGTGCTCCCACTTCCATTATGAAATCTCTAATGGTTGTAATAATCCACTCGGTCTCTGGTGCTCCGCCTTAACTCGTTGACACGTATAACATTTGTTAACCCATTCCGTAATTTATCTTTTCATGTCTGGCCACCAATAATTCTTCTTTAAATCTCTGTACATCTTGGTACTGCCTGGATGGATTTAATATCTTGAATTGTGAGCTTCTTGTAGAATTTCATTCTTCAATCCTATCGCTGGTGGAATCCAAATTCTGGAAAAAAATCTGAGAATACCTTGATCATCCTTTTGGGTGCATAACTCTTCTCCTACCGAACCATTAATATCTTGGTCCATAATTTCCTCTTGACATTTCTTTATCTTCTCTAGCAATTCTGGCTGAAAAGTCATACTATACATCCTTGTTTCATTAGGATTACAAATTCTGACTTCCAATTCCAACTTCTGAAATTCCTTATATAACTCTTCTCGTATTGTCAACATATTTAGTGTTTCCTTTCTGTTCAACATGTCTGCTACTACATTCCCTTTTCCTGGGTAATGGTTAATCGTGCAATCATAGTCCTTAATCAACTCTAGCCATCTTCTCTGTCTCATCTTGAGTTACTTTTTCGTGAATATGTACTTCAAACTCTTATGATCCGTATAAATTTCACATCTTTCTCCATATAGATAATGTCTCCACATCTTCAAGGCGAATACTATTACTGTTAGTTCCAAGTCATGAGTAGGATACTTTTGCTCATGAGGTAAATAGCATCGTGGTTCACTTTCATCCTTGGTAATCCGACTATAAAATCCATAACACTATGCTCCCACTTACATTCTGGAATCTCTAATGGTTACAATAATCCACTCGATCTCTGGTGCTCCGCCTTAACTCGTTGACACGTATAACTTTTGCTAACCCATTCCGTAATTTCTCTTTTAATGTCTGGCCACCAATAATTCTTCTTTAAATCTCTATACATCTTGGTACTACCTGGATGGATTTAATATCTTAAATTGTGAGCTTCCTGTAGAATTTCATTCTTCAATCCTGTCACCGGTGGAATCCAAATTCTGGAAGAAAATCTGAGAATACCTTGATCATCCTTTTGGGTGCATAACTCTTCTCCTACCAAACCATTAATATCTTGGTCCATAATTTCCTCTTGACATTTCTTTATCTTCTCTAGCAATTCTGGCTGAAAAGTCATGCTATACATGCGTGTTTCATTAGGCTTACAAATTCTGACTTCCAATTCCAACTTCTGAAATTCCTTATATAACTGTTCTGGTATTGTCAACACATTTAGTGTTTCCTTTATTCTCAACGCGTCTAATACTACATTCCCTTTTCCTGGGTAATGGTTAATCATGCAATTATAGTCCTTAATCAACTCTAGCCATCTTCTCTGTCTCATGTTGAGTTCGTTTTGCATGAATATGTACTTCAACCTCTTATGATCCGTATAAATTTCACATCTTTCTCCATATAGATAATGTCTCCATATCTTCAAGGCGAATACTATTGCTGTTAGTTCCAAGTCATGAGTATGATACTTTTGCTCATGAGATAAATAGCATCGTGGTTCACTTTCGTCCTTGGTAATCCGAAAATAAAATCCATAACACTATGCTCCCACTTCCATTCTAGAATCTCTAATGGTTGCAGTAATCCACTCGATATCTGGTGCTGCGCCTTAACTCGTTGACACGTATAACATTTGCTAACCCATTCTGTAATTTCTCTTTTCATGTCTGGCCACCAATAATTCTTCTTTAAATCTCTGTACATCTTGGTACTACCTGGATGGATAAAATATCATGAATTGTGAGCTTCCTGTTGACCTTCATTCTTCAATCCTATCACCGGTGGAATCCAAATTCTGGAAGAAAATATGAGAATACCTTGATCATCCTTTTGGGTGCATAACTCTTCTCCTACCAAACGATTAATATCTTGGTCCATGATTTCCTCTTGACATTTCTTTATCTTTTCCAACAATTCTGGTTGAAAAGTCATACTATACATCCTTGTTTCATTAGGCTTACAAATTCTGACTTCCAATTCCAACTTTTGAAATTCCTTATATTACTCTTCTGGTATTGTCAACACATTTAGTGTTTCCTTTCTGCTCAACGCGTCTGCTACTACATTCGCTTTTCCTGGGTGATGGTTAATCGTGCAATCATAGTCCTTAATCAACTCTAGCCATCTTTTCTGTCTCATATTGAGTTCCTTTTGCGTGAATATGTACTTCAAATTCTTATGATCCATATAAAGTTGACATCTTTCTCCATATAGATAATGTCTCCAAATCATTAAGGCGAATACTATTGCTGTTAGTTCCAAGTAATGAGTAGGATACTTTAGCTCATGAGGTAAATAGCATCGTAGTTTACTTTCATCCTTGGTAATCCGACTATAAAATCCACAGCAATGTGCTCCCACTTCCATTCTGGAATCTCTAATTATTGCAATAATCAACTCGGTCTCTCGTGCTTCGCCTTAACTCGTTGACACGTATAACATTTGCTAACCCATTCTGTAATTTCTCTTTTCATGTCTGGCCACCAATAATTCTTCTTTAAATATCTGTACATCTTGGTACTGCCTGGATGGATTTAATATGATGAATTGTGAGTTTCCTGTAGAATTTCATTCTTCAATCCTGTCACTGGTGGAATCCAAATTTTGGAAGAAAATATGAGAATACCTTAATCATCCTTTTGGGTGCATAAATCTTCTCCTGCCAAACAATTAATATCTTGGTCCATGATTTCCTCTTACATTTCTTTATCTTCTCTAGCAATTCTGGCTGAAAAGTCAAACTATACATCCTTGTTTCATTAGGCATACAAATTCTGACTTCCATTCCAACTTCTGAAATTCCTTATATAACTCTTCTGGTATTGTCAACACATTTAGTGTTTCCTTTCTACTCAACGCGTCTGCTACTACATTCGCTTTTCCAGGGTGATGGTTAATCGTGCAATCATATTTCTTAATCAACTCGAGTCATCTTTTCTGTCTCATATTGAGTTCCTTTTGCGTGAATATGTACTTCAAACTCTTATGATCCATATAAATTTCACATCTTTCTCCATATAGATAATGTCTCCAAATCTTCAAGGACAATACTATTGCTGTTAGTTCCAAGTCATGAGTAGGATACTTATGCTCATGAGGTAAATAGCATCGTGGTTTACTTTCGTCCTTGGTAATCCGACTATAAAATCCATAGCAATGTGCTCCCACTTCCATTCTGAAATCTCTAATGGTTGTAATAATCCACTCGGTCTCTGGTGCTCCGCCTTAACTCGTTGACACGTATAACATTTGTTAACCCATTCCGTAATTTATCTTTTCATGTCTGGCCACCAATAATTCTTCTTTAAATCTCTGTACATCTTGGTACTGCCTGGATGGATTTAATATCTTGAATTGTGAGCTTCTTGTAGAATTTCATTCTTCAATCCTATCGCTGGTGGAATCCAAATTCTGGAAAAAAATCTGAGAATACCTTGATCATCCTTTTGGGTGCATAACTCTTCTCCTACCGAACCATTAATATCTTGGTCCATAATTTCCTCTTGAGATTTCTTTATCTTCTCTAGCAATTCTGGCTGAAAAGTCATACTATACATCCTTGTTTCATTAGGATTACAAATTCTGACTTCCAATTCCAACTTCTGAAATTCCTTATATAACTCTTCTCGTATTGTCAACACATTTAGTGTTTCCTTTCTGTTCAACGTGTCTGCTACTACATTCCCTTTTCCTGGGTAATGGTTAATCGTGTAATCATAGTCCTTAATCAACTCTAGCCATCTTCTCTGTCTCATCTTCAGTTACTTTTTCGTGAATATGTACTTCAAACTCTTATGATCCGTATAAATTTCACATCTTTCTCCATATAGATAATGTCTCCACATCTTCAAGGCGAATACTATTACTGTTAGTTCCAAGTCATGAGTAGGATACTTTTGCTCATGAGGTAAATAACATCGTGGTTCACTTTCATCCTTGGTAATCCGACTATAAAATCCATAATACTATGCTCCCACTTACATTCTGGAATCTCTAATGGTTACAATAATCCACTCGATCTCTGGTGCTCCGCCTTAACTCGTTGACACGTATAACTTTTGCTAACCTATTCCGTAATTTCTGTTTAATGTCTGGCCACCAATAATTCTTCTTTAAATCTCTATACATCTTGGTACTGCCTGGATGGATTTAATATCTTAAATTGTGAGCTTCCTGTAGAATTTCATTCTTCAATCCTGTCACCGGTGGAATCCAAATTCTGGAAGAAAATCTGAGAATACCTTGATCATCCTTTTGGGTGCATAACTCTTCTCCTACCAAACCATTAATATCTTGGTCCATAATTTCCTCTTGACATTTCTTTATCTTCTCTAGCAATTCTGGCTGAAAAGTCATGCTATACATGCGTGTTTCATTAGGCTTACAAATTCTGACTTCCAATTCCAACTTCTGAAATTCCTTATATAACTCTTCTGGTATTGTCAACACATTTAGTGTTTCCTTTATTCTCAACGCGTCTAATACTACATTCCCTTTTCCTGGTAATGGTTAATCATGCAATTATAGTCCTTAATCAACTCTAGCCATCTTCTCTGCCTCATCTTGAGTTCCTTTTGCATGAATATGTACTTCAACCTCTTATGATCCGTATAAATTTCACATCTTTCTCCATATAGATAATGTCTCCACATCTTCAAGGCGAATACTATTGCTGTTAGTTCCAAGTCATGCATATGATACTTTTGCTCATGAGATAAATAGCATCGTGGTTCACTTTCGTCCTTGGTAATCCGACAATAAAATCCATAACACTATGCTCCCACTTCCATTCTAGAATCTCTAATGGTTGCAGTAATCCATTCGATATCTAGTGCTCCGCCTTAACTCGTTGACACGTATAACATTTGCTAACCCATTCTGTAATTTCTCTTTTCATGTCTGGCCACCAATAATTCTTCTTTAAATCTCTGTACATCTTGGTACTGCCTGGATGGATAAAATATCTTGAATTGTGAGCTTCTTGTTGACCTTCATTCTTCAATCCTATCACCGGTGGAATCCAAATTCTGGAAGAAAATATGAGAATACCTTGATCATCCTTTTGGGTGCATAACTCTTCTCCTACCAAACGATTAATATCTTGGTCCATGATTTCCTCTTGACATTTCTTTATCTTTTCCAAAAATTCTGGTTGAAAAGTGATACTATACATCCTTGTTTCATTAGGCTTACAAATTCTGACTTCCAATTCCAACTTCTGAAATTCCTTATATTACTCTCCTGGTATTGTCAACACATTTAGTGTTTCCTTTCTGCTCAACGCGTCTGCTACTACATTCGCTTTTCCTGGGTGATGGTTAATCGTGCAATCATAGTCCTTAATCAACTCTAGCCATCTTTTCTGTCTCATATTGAGTTCCTTTTGCATGAATATGTACTTCAAATTCTTATGATCTGTATAAATTTGACATCTTTCTCCATATAGATGATGTCTCCAAATCATTAAGGCGAATACTATTGCTGTTAGTTCCAAGTCATGAGTAGGATACTTTAGCTAATGAGGTAAATAGCATCGTAGTTTACTTTCGTCCTTGGTAATCCGACTATAAAATCCATAGCAATGTGCTCCCACTTCCATTCTGGAATCTCTAATTGTTGCAATAATCAACTCGGTCTCTCGTGCTCCGCCTTAACTCGTTGACACGTATAACATTTGCTAACCCATTCTGTAATTTCTCTTTTCATGTCTGGCCACCAATAATTCTTCTTTAAATATCTGTACATCTTGGTACTGCCTGGATGGATTTAATATGATGAATTGTGAGTTTCCTGTAGAATTTCATTCTTCAATCCTGTCACTGGTGGAATCCAAATTCTGGAAGAAAATATGAGAATACCTTAATCATCCTTTTGGGTGCATAAATCTTCTCCTGCCAAACCATTAATATCTTGGTCCATGATTTCCTCTTACATTTCTTTATCTTCTCTAGCAATTCTGGCTGAAAAGTCATACTATACATCCTTGTTTCATTAGGCATACAAATTCTGACTTCCATTCCAACTTCTGAAATTCCTTATATAACTCTTCTGGTATTGTCAACACATTTAGTGTTTCCTTTCTGTTCAACGCGTCTGCTACTACATTTGCTTTTCCTGGGTGATGGTTAATCGTGCAATCATAGACCTTAATCAACTCTAGCCGTCTTTTCCGTCTCATCTTGAGTTCATTTTGCGTAAATATGTACTTCAAACTCTTATGATCCGTATAAATTTCACATCTTTCTCCATATAGATAATGTCTCCACATCTTCAAGGCGAATAATATTGTTGTTAGTTCCAAGTCATGAGTTGAATACTTTTGCTCATGAGGTAAATAACATCGTGGTTCACTTTCATCCTTGGTAATCCGACTAAAAAATCCATAGCACTATACTCCCACTTCCATTCTGGAATCTCTAATGGTTGCAATAATCCACTCGGTCTCTGGTGCTCCGCCTTAACTCGTTGACACATATAACATTTGCTAACCCCTTCCGTAATTTCTCTTTTCATGTCTGGCCACCAATAATTCTTCTTTAAATATCTGTATATCTTGGTATTGCCTGGATGTATTGAATATCTTGAATTATGAGCTTCCTGGAGAATTTCATTCTTTAATCCTGTCACTGGTGAAATCTAAATTCTGGAAAAAAATCTGAGAATACCATGATCATCCTTTTGAGTGCATAACTTTTCTCCTACCAAATGATTAATATCTTGGTCCATGATTTCCTCTTGACATTTCTTTATCTTCTCCAGCAATTCTGGTTGAAAAGTCATACTATACATCCTTGTTTCATTAGGCTTACAAATTCTGACTTCCAATTCCAACTTCTGAAATTCCTTATATTACTCTTCTGGTATTGTCAACACATTTAATGTTTCCTCTCTGCTCAACGCGTCTGCTACTACATTCCCTTTTCATGGGTGATGGTTAATCGTGCAATCATAGTTCTTAATCAACTCTAACAATCTTTTCTGTCTCATATTGAGTTCCCTTTACGTGAATATGTACTTCAAACTCTTATGATCCATATAAATTTCACATCTTTCTCCATATAGATAATATCTCCAAATCTTCAAGGCGAATACTATTGCTGTTAGTTCCAAGTCATGAGTAGGATACTTTTGCTCATGAGGTAAATAACATCGTGGTTTACTTTCGTCCTTGGTAATCCGACTATAAAATCATAGCAATGTGCTCCCACTTCCATTCTGGAATCTTTAATGGTTGTAATAATCCACTCGGTCTCTGGTGCTCCGCCTTAACTCGTTGACACGTATAACATTTGCTAACCCATTCCGTAATTTCTCTTTTCATGTCTAGCCACCAATAATTCTTCTTTAAATCTCTGTACATCTTGGTACTGCCTGGATGGATTTAATATCTTGAATTGTGAGCTTCCTATATAATTTCATTCTTCAATCCTGTCACTGGTGGAATCCAAATTCTGGAAGAAAATCTGAGAATACCTTGATCATCCTTTTGGGTGCATAACTCTTCACTTACCAAACCATTAATATCTTGGTCCATGATTTCCTCTTGACATTTCTTTATCTTCTCTAGCAATTCTGGCTGAAAAGTCATACTTTACATCCTTGTTTCATTAGGCTTATAAATTCTGACTTCCAATTCCAACTTCTAAAATTCCTTATATAACTCTTCTGGTATTGTCAACATATTTAGTGTTTCCTTTCTGCTCAACGCGTCTTCTACTACATTCCCTTTTCCTGGGTGATGGTTAATCGTGCAATCATAGTCCTTAATCAACTCTAGCCATCTTCTCTGTCTCATCTTGAGTTTCTTTTGCGTGAATATGTACTTCAAACTCTTATGATCCGTATAAATTTCAAATCTTTCTCCATATAGATAATATCTCCACATCTTCAAGGCGAATACTATTGTTGTTAGTTTCAAGTCAGGAGTAGGATAATTTTGCTCATGAGGTAAATAGCATCGTGGTTCACTTTCGTCCTTGGTAATCCGACTATAAAATCCATAACACTATTCTCCCACTTCCATTCTGGAATCTCTAATGGTTGCAATAATCCTCCCGGTCTCTGGTGCTCCGCCTTAACTCGTTGACATGTATAACATTTGCTAACCCATTCCGTAATTTCTCTTTTCATGTCTGGCCACCAATAATTCTTCTTTAAATCTCTGTACATCTTGGTACTGCCTGGATGGATAGAATATCTTGAATTGTGAGCTTTCTGTAGAATTTCATTCTTAAATTTTGTGTCACTGGTGGAATCCAAATTCTGGAAGAAAATCCGGGAATACCTTGATCATCCTTTTGAGGCATAACTCTTCTACTCCCAAACGATTAATATCTTGGTCCACGATTTCCTCTCGACATTTCTTTATCTTCTCCAACAATTCTCATTGAAAAGTTATACTATACATCCTTGTTTCATTAGGCTTACAAATTCTGATTTCCAATTCCAACTTCTGAAATTCCTTATATTACTCTTCTGTTCTTGTCAACATATTTAGTGTTTCCTTTCTGCTTAACATGTCTGGTACTACATTCGCTTTTCCTGGGTGATGGTTAATCGTGCAATCATAGTCCTTAATCAACTCTAGCCATCTTTTCTGTCTCATATTGAGTTCCTTTTGCGTGAATATGTACTTCAAACTCTTATGATTTGTATAAATTTCACATCTTTCTCCATATAGATTATGTCTCCAAATCTTCAAGGCGAATACTATTGCTGTTAGTTCCAAGTCATGAGTAGGATACTTTTGCTCATGAGGTAAATAATATCGTGGTTCACTTTCGTCCTTGGTAATCCGACTATAAAATCCATAGCAATGTACTCCCACTTCCATTCTGGAATCTCTAATGGTTGCAATAATCCACTCGGTCTCTAGTGCTCCGCATTAACTCATTGACACGTATAACATTTGCTAACCCATTCCGTAATTTCTCTTTTCATGTCTGGCCACCAATAATTCTTCTTTAAATCTCTGTACATCTTGGTTCTACCTGGATGGATTTAATATCTTGAACAAGTGCACAACGTGTTCCACGTGTCCATGTTAAGGAAGTACCATGCAGATGCACGACACGTAATAGAATAGGAGCAGGTAGATTTACAACCAGACCTGACCTACATCGAGCAGCCAGTAAGGATAATGGACCAAAAAGAACAAGTGCTGAGGAACAAGACTGTGAAGCTGGTTAGAATCTTGTGGTGGAATCAAAATGTCGAGGAGTCAACTTGGGAACTTGAAGACGCAATGAGGAATAGATATCCCCACTTATTTTCTAATTGATTCCGGAACGGAATCCTTGTTAGAGGGGAAGACTGTAATAACTCGAATTTTTGAGACCTTTTAAAATGTTTAATGTATAGTAACCCTGACGGACGGGGAAAAGTTTTTAGCCCACACTATGTAGTGCATGAAAAAATGAGTTTCGGAGTTGATATTATGATTATACGTACCAAATGAGTGTATATAAACGCTATTAGTTTTCGAAGAAAACGAACTTTGAAAAACGACCATATTTATAAATCATCAAGGATTACGGGAATCACAATATAATTACAAAATTAAAACCCTACGGATTTATATCCAAGTATGATAATTCAAAACATAAGAAATAAATACGAAAGGAATTACGTTGCGAACCATTTACGAGGAAGTATTACGAAAACGTTTAAGCGACCGAGTGAACACGTAAACGATTAAATAAACGTAACGCACTAACTAACCATGGTAATAAAGTAATCATGGTTACTTTATCAAATAGTGAGCTAAGGAGTAGGATGATCAACCAAGGCTATCAAATAGTAAGCTAAAGAGCTAAACAAGTGGCTTAGCTTGTAAACTAGGAAGCTAGTTGGATTTGTCCCCAAGATTTGCAACAAGAATAAAATCCTAGGATCTAAACTAGAGAATAACGAATCAATATAATATATCACAAGCTATCACTTTCATCATTCCAAGAAGCAACCAAGAAGCAAACACAAAAACTCTCTCCCCACTTCTTCTTTAGCTCCATTCGGCTATTTCTTCAAAAGCCAAGAAACCAATTTCAAATCTTCAAGCTCTAGCCATGGATAAATCCTCTCATTAATTTTCAAGCTTCCTAACAACCAAACTAAGGTAAGATAAATCTTTGAGCTCTTTTTATCAAGGTTTGATGGGTGAAATATAATCAAGAAAGTTGATAATGAATAGTGTGAATAGTAACTCTTATTTGGTTTCTTGATTTCAATGGTTGTTTTAGGTTCCAAAAACCATACTAAGCACTCCCAAGACTTCACCATCATCAAGAACACATCTCAAGCTCTCAATAAAGGTAAAAATCTTTGACTGAACTTTATTTAAGATTTAAGTTCAAGATCCTTTTAGTATGTAGTTGTAAACCTAGTTTTAGTGGTGGTATTGTTGAAATCTTGATGTTTAGCTAAGTAGATTTAAGGTTGATTGTTCTTGCCTCAAGAATATGATGTTATTTAGAGGAGTTAGTATGTTTATGATGATATGTTGATTGTTGGTGGTAGTATAAATATTTAAGGCATAAACAAAACTCCGATCGTAACCATAATCTCGTTAAAACGAACAAAACATAACTTTATGTTTCTGCAGAAAGTCCCGAGGGATTTAAAATGTATTTTCTTAAAAAATTAACCCTCGATTATGATAGACAATTTTATAGGGATCGTTTAGGCGCTTGAATCGCTTGATTCCGATTTATGGATCAAAAGTTATGGTCGTTTTACTAAATGTGATTTACACGACAAAAACTGCTACGAATTACGAACTTTGAAAATATAAAGGATCGACTTAAGAATGTTCATAAATCATGAAAATTTTACAGAGAGTAGTATATTGAGTTTCCTAACTGATATAGATATTTCAAGTAAAAATAATAATTTTTCAATTTTATAAAAATATCGGAGCCGAGATCGCGCGATTAGAAACCGTAGAATCCATAAGCGGAGTCGACGACGAAAATGAAAATGGACTTAAGATACTTTGAAAAAGGAAGCGACCATAATGTGAATAAGGACTTAAAGAAATAATAAGGGTAATATAAGTTGAGAGGGTGCATAATAATTAGCGCATGAGTGCGGGTAGCCGTAAATTAGAACGGGACCTAACGAAACGACTTGTGTTTATGATTATAGATTTTCGAGCGGAACCTAGAGCATCCTCCACCTCGAGATACTCAGGAAAGTTTACGAACCCAACTCCATTTACTGTTGTATTGTGAAAGGATTGTTTTATTATCATTGCATAAATACCATGCTTGCCATGATACGTAGTTATTGAATTTTCGCATAATGTAGCGATGTTGTACGATAAGTATATATTGTGAAATGTTTTATTCCGCTATAAGCATGACGTATTAATAAGACCGAGAGTCGGTCATGATTTCAAGATAAAAACCCGGGAATCATTCCGGTGATATTATAGGACGATTACAAGTCCATAGTAGTACGTTTTAAAGGGACTCAACGTCCACTTACAAAATACTAAATACCTCAAACTTTTATTAAAACGATTTCCAAAGATCGTATTCCCTCAACTATACTTTATCGTTCAGACAAGAAATATTTATCTACCATTTATTTATTATGGAGAGGTATTCTCCAGTAAATATTTACTTCAGTCTCGATTAAATATTAAAGTTCATTAAATTATTTAAACATAGCTTAGTTGAGGAATATTATTTTAAAAAAGTAAACTCCGTCGAGGTTTAATTATTTATCGATTATCAGTTAAATTATTATTATTTATTAAAGGGTTTATTTACGATTTAAAAATCAAGAACCGGATTTAAAATACTTTCTGATTTTTGAAAATCATTCGAATAATTTCAGATCATCGGAGAATATTATCCCGACTTATTTTAATATTTTGAATATAGTTTCAGGGAGAAACTTTCCCCCCTTATTTAATTATCTGTTGACAACGGTCAACTCACATCCTTAGTACTTCCTCCAAAAATTTTGGAAGTACGTATATATATATATATTCTAGTAAGATAAGTTGTTTCTATCAACAAGTAAAACACTTGGGGAACTTCGATGTGGTTCGAGTTCTCGATATATTATAGAATTCTTTTAAAGGACAAGGGAGGGGTAGACTCTGGCACTATGTGTGCTAGATGGACTACCAAAGGTACCGTAGGCAAAGGTACTCTGTGTACTCAGGAACTTATGAAGTATGTGTATACCCAAAAATGGGACACGTAGCCCGAATGAGGCAAGGGTGATAACCGAGATACGAAGGTGTCGTCCTTCTACTAGTAGAAAAGGTTACTATTATCGTATTACGACTGATCATCGTATGCGGTGGCTCCAACGAATGTCCTATTCTTCCAATTGGAATTGTGATACAATACCGTAACCCAAGCCTAGGTGCTGGGTTTACTATTAAGGTATTTGCAGGATAATAAAATCCACTAAAGAATATCATACAGTCATTTTCATACTGTACATTATTATGTTGGGTATTATAGCTCACACTTGTTTTCTTAAATTGACATAACACAACAGTGGATCAAGATGCCTACCATGAGAACCACAGCCAGGAAACGGGTAGGAAATGGCCAGCTGTTTAGTAGGTTATTTGGTGTTGTACCGCGGGTAGTCCGAATAAGCTGGATTGATTTTCAGTTGTTTTTAGTTCGGCTTATTTATAAGTATAACTTATGTAAGGTAATAAATAAAAAACATATATTTGGCTGACGGACTAGCCTTACTTAAAGGTTATTCCCCGGTAAGACTTAATTACTTTTGGGTTGTAATAATTATCACCTTGTGGTTTGATTTACTCTAGTAGTGAATGGTTCGTTTCCAAGACAATAACCTGTAAGTGTGTGTGTGTGTGATAAGTGTGGGGTCATAAAGTATGAGTACTTATATATTGTGATGTGAGGTATATGGTTTATAGTGCTTTAGATGGCGCGGCCTCCGAGATTTCTGACCCCGGATTTTGGGGCGCCACACAAGTCATGAGTAGGATACTTTTGCTCATGAGGTAAATAACATCGTGGTTTACTTTCATCCTTGATAATCTGACTATAAAATCCATAGCAATTTGCCCCCTCTTCCATTCTAGAATCTCTAATGGTTGCAATAATCCACTCGGTCTCTGGTGCTCCGCCTTAACTCGTTGACACGTACAATATTTGCTAATCAATTCCGTAATTTCTCTTTTCATGTCTGGCCACCAATAATTCTTCTTTAAATCTCTGTACATCTTGGTACTACCTGGATGGATTTAATATCTTGAATTGTGAGCTTCCTATATAATTTCATTCTTCAATCCTTTCACTGGTGGAATCCAAATTCTGGAAGAAAATCTGAGAATACCTTGATCATCCTTTTGGATGCATAACTCTTGTCCTACCAAACGATTAATATCTTGGTCCATGATTTCCTCTTGACATTTCTTTATCTTTTCTAGCAATTCTGGCGGAAAAGTCATACTATACATCCTTGTTTCATTAGGCTTACAAATTCGGACTTCCAATTCCAACTTCTGAAATTCCTTATATAACTCTTTTGGTATTGTCAACACATTTAGTGTTTCCTTTTTTCTCAACGCGTCTGCTACTAAATTCGCTTTTCCTGGGTGATGGTTAATCATGCAATCACAGTCCTTAATCAACTCTAGCCATCTTCTCTATCTCATCTTGAGTTCTTTTTGCGTGAATATGTACTTCAAACTCTTATGATCCGTATAAATTTCACATCTTTCTCCATATAGATAATGTCTACACATCTTCAAGGCGAATACTATTGCTATTAGTTCCAAATCATGAGTAGGATACTTTTTCTCATGATGTAAATAGCATCGTGGTTCACTTTCGTCCTTGGTAATACGACTATAAAATTCATAGCACTGTGCTCCTACTTCCATTCTGGAATCTATAATGGTTGTAATAATCCACTCGGTATCTGGTGCTCCGCCTTAACTAGTTGACACGTTAACATTTGCTAACCCATTCCGTAATTTCTCTTTTCATGTCTGGACACCAATAATTCTTCTTTAATTCTCTGTACATGGTACTGCCTGGATGGATTGAATATCTTGAATTCTGAGCTTCTTGTAGAATTTCATTCTTAAATTTGTGTCACTGGTGGAATCCAAATTCTGGAAGAAAATCCGGGAATACCTTGATCATCCTTTTGAGTGCATAACTCTTCTCCTACCAAACGATTAATATCTTGGTCCATGATTTCCTCTTGACATTTCTTTATCTTCTCTAGCAATTCTGGCTGAAAAGTCATACTATACATCCTTGTTTAATTAGGCTTACAAATTCTGACTTCCAATTCCAACTTCTGAAATTCCTTATATTACTCTTCTGGTATTGTCAACACATTTAGTGTTTCTTTCTGCTCAACGCGTCTGCTACTACATTCACTTTTCCCAGGTGATGGTTAATCGTGCAATCATAGTCGTTAATCAACTCTAACCATCTTTTTTGTCTTATATTGAGTTCCTTTTGCGTGAATATGTACTTCAAACTCTTATGATCCGTATAAATTTCACATGTTTCTCCATATAGATAATGTCTCCAAATATTCAAGGTGAATACTATTGCTATTAGTTCCAAGTCATGAGTAGGATACTTTTGCTCATGAGGTAAATAGCATCGTGGTTCACTTTCATCCTCGGTAATCCGACTATAAAATCCTTAGCAATGTGCTCCCACTTTCATTCTGGAATCTCTAATGGTTGCAATAATCCACTCGGTCTCTGGTGCTCCGCCTTAACTCGTTGACACGTATAACATTTGCTAACCCATTCCGTAATTTCTCTTTTCATGTTTGGCCACCAATAATTCTTCTTTAAATCTCTGTACATCTTAATACTGCCTGGATGGATTTAATATCTTGAATTGTGAGCTTCCTGTAGAATTTCATTCTTCAATCCTATCACTGGTGGAATCCAAATTCTGGAATAAAATTTGAGAATACCTTGATCATCCTTTTGGGTGCACAACTCTTCTCCTACCAAACGATTAATATCTTGGTCCATGATATCCTCTTGACATTTCTTAATCTTCTATAGCAATTCTGGCTGAAAAGTCATACTATACATTCTTGTTTCATTAGGCTTTCAAATTCTGACCTCCAATTCCAACTTCTGAAATTCCTTATATTACTCTTATGGTATTTTCAACACATTTAGTGTTTCCTTTCTGCTCAACGCGTCTGCTACTACATTTACTTTTCCTGGATGATGGTTAATCGTGCAATCATAGTCCTTAATCAACTCTAGCCATCTTTTATGTCTTATATTGAGTTCCTTTTGCGTGAATATGTACTTCAAACTCTTATGATCCGTATAAATTTCAAATCTTTCTCCATATAGATAATGTCTCCAAATTTTCAAGGCGAATACTATTGCTGTTAGTTCCAAGTCATGAGTAGGATACTTTTTCCCATGAGGTAGATAGCATCATGGTTTAGTTTCTTCCTTGGTATTCTGACTATAAAATTCATAGCAATGTGCTCCCACTTCCATTCTGGAATCTCTAATGGTTGCAATAATCCACTCGGTCTCTGGTGCTCCGCCTTAACTTGTTGACACGTATAACATTTGCTAACCCATTCCGTAATTTCTCTTTTCTTGTATGGCCACCAATAATTCTTCTTTAAATCTCTGTACATCTTGGCCATCAATCTCTTCTTCAATTCTTGGAAACTTTATTCACATTTCTCATTCCATATAAACTTTTCATTTTTCCTGGTAAGCTTCGTCAGAGGTGCTGCAATCTTCGAGAAGTCTTGAACAAATCTTCGATAATATTCTGCTAATCCCAAGAAACTTCTCATTTCTGTTGGTATTTTATGGCCTTTCCCAATTCATAACAGCTTCAATCTTTGCTGGGTCCACTTTGATCCCTTCATTACTTACTATGTGTCCTAAAAATTGAACTTCTTGTAACCAAAACTCACACTTGGAAAACTTGGCATACAATTTCTCCTTTCTCAAAATTTTTAAAGATATCCTTAAATGCTCTACATGGTCTTCCATTGACTTCGAGTAAATCAAAATATCATCGATAAATATAATTTCAAACTTGTCCAAATATTCCTTAAAAATTTTGTTCATCAAGTACATAAATACTGTCGGGGCATTGGTCCATCCAGAAAACATCACTAAGAATTCATAATGACTGTATCTTGTTCTAAAAGCTGTCTTTGGTATGTCCTCGGGTTTAATATTTAGTTGATGATATCTAGATCTCAGATCAATCTTATAAAAGTACTTGGCTCCTTTCAGCTGATCAAACAAATCATCGATTTGAGGTAATAGGTACTTGTTCTTAATCGTAATCTTATTGACTTCTCGATAGTCGATGCATAACCTCATGCTTCCATCCTTCTTTTTAACAATTAGTACAGGTACACCCCATGGGGATACACTAGGTCTAATCACTCATTTTTCTAACAACTCTTGCAGTTGTTTTGTCAACTCTTTCATTTTAACGAGCGCCATTCTATACGGGGCCTTAGATACTGGTTCCATTCCAGGTTCCAAGTCGATCGCAAATTCGATTTCTCTATTTGGAGAGAGTCCTGATAACTCGCCTGGAAACACGTCAAAAAATTCATTTACCACTGGAATGTCTTTAAGTTTTGCTGGCTCCTAATTTCTCTCTATCACATAAGTAATGAAATGCTCGCATCCTTGTCGCAGTAACTTCTTAGCTTGAATAATCGTTAAGAACTTCTTTGCTTGCTTTTGACCTTTAAACATCACTACCTTTTCATCTGGCGTCTTCAAGATTACCTTATTATTATGACAGTCAATTTGAGCTTCGTGCTTAAATAGCTAGTCCCTTCCTAAAATAATATCAAACTCTCCTAACTTAAATGGTATCAAGTCAGCACCAAACTTATTACCAGATATCTCAATCTCTCAGTCCGTACATACTTGGTTAACAGATACATGCTCCTGATTTGCTAATTCTACAGTCATAATCTCGCTTAACATTTCAACTGGACAATTCAACTTATCAACAAAATCTTGAGAAATAAATGATCGAGTTGCTCCCGAATCTGTTAACACTTTGGCACATAAAGAGTTCACAGTAAGCGTACCTGTCACAATATCGGTGTCCATAATAGCGTCCTTCACAAATATGTCATAAACTCTAGCTCTGGGAGGTTCATTCTGTTAGTGTTTGTGCCCTAGAGACAACACTATGATGTTTTAGTTTAAGACATTAGGATTATTAATGTTTATGTTCTATCAATTATTCTCTTTATAATTTATTAATTCCTAATTTACTGCGATATAAATGTTAGATTAATAAATGTCCTTAGAATATGATATGCAATTCTATATCTCTAAGTACGTGACTTAGAAATGAGATTATGAGAATAGTATCAATATTCCTAAAGGTCCCTAGTCGAGTATTATTATTAAGGGACAATAATAATGCATTAAGACTGCTGTGTTTGTTGACTGATGATCACATCTCATTGATCATAGGTATAGTGATACTAAATTAAAAAACACAGGCATATGTGTATGTACATGGTGCTGGACAGACCAAATGTGAGATTCTACATGTCTGTTGTGTCATAAGTAATTCTCACAGTGATAATGATGTAATGGTCCTTAGATCTAAGTCATTATATTTCTATACGAGAATTAATATACATTGATTCCATTAAAAGTTATCCTTGATCGGGTAATGATAAAAGTGGATATTGGGTATATTATGAATCTTATGAGAAATATGAATGATCTAGATGGGATTTAACCCTCCTATTTTAGGAGTGATATTATTGGCCTCTTGTGTGAGCTAGACTATAAAATGCGTGGCCACACTCAAATATTGATTTGATATGATAGTCTACTCATTGATCAAGGAAACTTGGATTAAATTATGATGAGGATGACACATTACATGCCTCTAGTTTAATCTATAATATTTGGTTAAAGGGATTATATATACATTGTACATTATTCACAAAAGGTTTAATCGATCACCGATTCAATTATTATTACTTGGGTAGCAATGATGTATTACTAGATGCCGCTCATTGTTTACGATTTTAAATTAGATTTAAAATTCATTGCCAACGTAATAATAACCTATAGGGTCACACACTAAGAATGCTTGAAGGATTATTTAATTTAAATTGGATTAATATTATATTAAAGTAATTCAAATTATTTATAATATTAATTAAGTACAACTTAATTAATTAGATAAATATTGATATTCGAATTTACTAATATTAATTATTAATTTATTTGTTAAATAATTAAGTGAAACTTAATTATAATACAAATAGGAATTTTGAATTAATAATAACTCCTAATTAGTTAAGAGTTATATTCGTTTTTCTACTCTCTATATAATATCTCTCATGTGGCTGATTTTGCAAGCAAGACTTTTACTAAAACCCTAGCCACCAAGGGAGAAGATGGAGAGAGCAAGAAGAAACGAGTTTGTGCCTTGAGTTCAAGCATTCGTGTGGATACCGATAGAGCGTAGATCGCGAGAGCGGGATGCGTGGTGATTGAACAAGATTTGGATCTCCATTAGTCAACCAATTGGTAAAGTTTCTTAAGGTAAACAATCTGATTTACAAATTAAATATATGTTTTTCGCAGGATCCTGCGGTGGGTTTCAAAAATTCTGATTTTTTACATTTTTAATTATTGTTTCCGTTGCGTTTATGTGCTCGAAACCCAACAATGGCATCATAGCTACTTGCTAAAAGTGTTTAATTAGTTTATGTGTTTACTGGTTTTATGATGATAACATGTATACAATATTCCATGACTGTTATGTATGCGATTTTGTATGTTTTACGTGTTGTTATGTTTATATATGTGTATAGATATATATTTTTAATATATGATATTCATGAGAGTTTTATAATCATATGATGATTATATAATATATATATATACTGATATACACATATTTTGTATTTGTTTTTATTATAAGAATCGTATTTGATATAGTTCTCAATCAGATGCAGCGGATTTGCTGAAATCTGTGTCCGGTGTCCAATTTTGGCGGACGAATACGCTATTTCATATGGAATCGTGCGTCTGAACGTAACTAATAGCTAAAGCTATCATCGACTGATCTTTAAGGCGTTTGACGTCGTTTAGGCCCTGTAATCTGCGATTTAATGTTATTAGATTTAATTTCGAATTTTGTGATTATTTCAATATTTGGTTTTTATGATTAGATCATGATGGGTATGATATGTTAAGATCCGATTATGTGTTTTAACATGTTATTTTGTGTTAATTGAGCATGGTGGATGGTTATGGCTTATGACCTTAGGTTAATGGTTTTCATTTTTCCAATACGGGTTGCGTGTCGTTTAATCTTGTAATTATTAAATCTCGAATGTAACTCGAGTTCTTCTTGTAATTTCATTAGATTAGTTTTCATATTTCAATATTGTAATGTACATGAAGACATGAAGATTTGAAGATCGAGGGTAATCCCACACGGAGGCCATCCAAGGAAGCAATACAAGAAAGAAGACATGTAATAGTTAGCCTATATTTATTTTCCACCTTAGATTGACCTAGATCTTTGTCATTAGCTTGATAAAGATCACATAGGATGAAGCCATTACCAACCACATTTATTTATTTCACTTTACATATATATGCGCATATGATGAATTTATGTGTAGAGTAGTTTATAAAGATGCATACTTAATTAGAATAAGGATGTATGTATTAGATACGACACCCATGCCATGCTTGCTAAACAAGATAAAATCTGTAACGACTCAAGATTTTAAAATGAACAAATGATTATGAGATTCTCGTGTTTATGAAACACAGAATAAAATACAAATTTTATTTATTTATGACATGGGGCGATTTTGTCAAAAGCGAGTTCATTGAACTTGTAAGGTTGTGGGTTTTAAGCGAGATCGTTGTGACTCCCTCAATACCTGGAAATCAAACCATTGACGAATATTGATTTGAATTATTTTATTCAAGGAAAAATTGGGAATCTCTTTATGATGGGATCATGATCGTTTTAAAATTAACAAGATCCTAAAGTTAATATTAAGTTAATTAGATGTCTTCCAATGAGTCCAATGCGTTAACCCCTAGATCGACCAGGAGTGGGTTCGCCAAAGAGAAGTATTCCTATCTATCGTGGGAAATGTGTTGAAGTATATTGATACTTTTTGACTATTGGGTTTAACTTAACTAAGTTATCACAATAGGATTGTGAACTTAGAGGCATAGAGTTTGGCGAGATTTATTAGATAAATATGAACAAATATTGTTCCACCAAGCTATCCAAGATTTATATACTTGATATAATTGACAAATGTTGTCTACCTAAATAATTATATTTTAGGAGAAAAGCCAAAGCTGACCTAACGCATGGTGAAATATGGATCTTGGCTCACTAGAAAGGATATAGAAGATATTTTTTCTGAATTAATAGTTAAGGCTATTGATTTGATAAAAATAGTGGGAGATATATATTGTGAATATATAATGAATAATCACTTGAACATAATTTAATGATCATCTGTAGACTAAGTCATTTTATGCACTTTAATATTGTAGATAGCAAATGACAAATAACACAAATAACTTCTCTATGTAATAGTCCTTGAGAAGGACAAGCTGACATGAAATAATTTCCTCAATTGACATGAGAACTTGAGGATTGTCCTCAGGTTCAAGGATGTCACTTAAACCCCTCCCTTATTTCTTCTAGATGAGAATGAAACATGTGCTGAATAAAATGCTTACCAGAAGAAAATTGATTATGCAACTGATGTTTCATGTCTCATGCTTGTAATTATGAGTGCTAGGCTTTAGAAGCAACAAGAGCATAATGATGCTTATGATATGATTGAGCACCTTCAAATGATGTTTGAAGGATAGGCTCGTCAGAAAGATTTGACAATAATAAGGCACCATATTTTTGCATTAATGGGAGAATGATATTCGGTTGAACCACATGTTCTAAAGATGATAGGTATATGTACCTTGATATTTTGGGTTTCAAGAATAGTCTAGAGACTCAGCTTGATTTGATCAAACAATCTTTGAACAACTTATATTCTTAGTTTGTTAAGAACAAAAGGAATGAGATAAACAGAACATTCACTGAGTTGTTAAGCATGTTTAGAACTGCTGAAAATAACACGGTAAAAGCATGAATTACGTCCATATTAATGATGTACACATGGAATGCAAATGGGAAAGGAAAGTGGATAGGTAAGGTGAAGAGTTGATCTTATTTGGTGCCAAACCAAAGTCCAATCCTAAAGGGCTTTTGAAGCCTCATAGTGGTGATGCTAAAAGAGATGATTGTCATTTATGTGGAAATAACTGGATGAATGGAAGTTAAATTGTCAAGTTTATTTGGAAGATCTAAAGAAGAAGACTAGCAATTGTCAAGCTTCAGGTATAGGGTTAGAATTGGAGCAAAAGTTGTTGCTCTAGTTGAAGGAACTCGATACCTAATTTTGCCCATAAGGCGAGATTGAGAACTTGATAAATTGTTATTACGTGCCTGCCTTTAGCGGATACATTAAGTCAATTTCTTGTCAGGACAAGAAAGGTTTTCATTTTAATTAAATAAATAATAGTTGTTTATTCTATTTCAATGATAAGACTTATAATGTTGCACAGTTAGTTAACAATTTATATATTCTAAGTTGACTCAAATCAAACATTACCTCTAGCATTGTCGTTAAGTCATATTAATGAGAAACACATTTCTGAGTTACATATAGATGAATACTTAGATAAGTTTGATTTTGAATCATACGAAAGATGCGAACTTTGTCTCATTGGAAAAATGACTAAAGCTTCTTTTACCTGATTAGGTGAAAGGGCCACCGAATGATTATGACTTATACATAATGATGTATGTGGTCGAATGTGCATGATGGAAAGGGCGGCTTATACTACTTCATAACATTTACTGATGATTTCAGTAGATATGGATGTGTGGTTCTTATGAAGAACAAATCCGATTCTTTTGAAATGCTCAAAGAATATAAGGCCGAAGTAGAAAATAAAACAAGGGAAAAGTATAAAAGTTTTACGATCAGATCGTGGAGGAGAATACTTAAACCTCAATTTCAAGAGTTTCTTGAAGGAGTGTGATAGTGTATCATAATTTACTCCTTCTGGAACACCTCAATGGAATAGAGATTCTGAGAGGATAAATCGTACCTTGTTGGATATAGTGCGATCGATGATGAGTCAAGCGGATCTTCCATTCAGTTTCTAGGGTTATGCTCTAGAAACGGCTGCATATACACTTAACCAAGTTCCGACTAAACCGGTTCAAAATACTCCGTATGAGATATAGAGCGATGAATGTCATAACATGTCATTTATGAAAATTTGGGACGTGAAGCGTTTGTAAAACGTTTAACCTCTGACAAGCTTGGACCAAAATTAGATATATGCTATTTTGTGGGATATCCAAGTGAGACTAGGGTATAGTTTTATAATCCTTTTGAGAACAAAGTGTTTGTTGCTCGGGCCACTATATTTTTTGAGGGAGAACTACTTTCTAAGAAAATCAGTGGGAGGAATAAGATCGAGAACCACATGATAACATTGAACCAGAGTTGGAATAAGATCGGGATGTACATCAAAATGTTAGAAGTAATCCTGTTTAGGAAACACATGTTATTCGTAGATCTAGTAGGATTCACCATGAGTCCGGGAGAAATTATGGATTTCTTTTGACTCAAGATGGTGATGTGATGCTTACAGATAAGGATAAGCCTCACACCTACCAAGATGCTATGAACAGTCCAGACTCCGAGAGATGGCTGGAGGCCAAGAAATCCGCGATGGAATCCATGTATCAAAATAAAGTATTGACTTTAGTTGATCCACTCAAAGGGGTAAAACCTATAGGGTGTAAGTGGGTTTTCAAGAAGAAAACTGACATAGATGGTAAAGTACAGACCTATAAGGTGCGACTAGTGGCAAAAGGTTTCAAACAAATTCATGGTATAGACTATGATGAGACTTTTTAACTAGTTACTATGGTCAAGTCCATCTGGATTTTGTTAGCAATAGTTGCTTACTTTGACTATGAGATTTGGCAAATGGATGTCAAAACTGCTTTCTTATATGGGAGCCTTGAACAAGATGTATATATGATATAACCTGAGGGTTTTGTTGATCCAAAGTTTGCTAAGATAGTTTGTAAGTTGCTTCTATCTATTTATAGATTGAAGCAAACCTCAAGGAGAATGCATATTCATTTTGATGAAAAGGTCAAAGAGTTTGGATTTATTCAAAATAAAGATGAACCATGTGTTTAAAAGAAGGGTTAGTGGGAGCCATGTGGCATTCCTAGTATTATATGTAGATGACATATAACAGATATGGAATGACATACCTTCTTTACAGGCTGTTAAGACTTGGTTGAGAAATAGTTTTTCGATAAAAGACTTAGGCAATGCTACCTATATATGAGGGATCAAGATCTATAGAGATAGATTGAAAAGATTAATCGACCTAGTTAGAGTACATACATTGATAAAGTATTACATCATTTTATGATGCAAGAGACAAAGAAATGATATGTTTCGATGTCTCATGGGATAGTGATCTCAAAAGATAATTGCCCCCTAAATCATTAGATGATAATGGCCGTTTGAGAAAGTTCCAGATGCGTCAGCAATTGGATCTATAATGTACAACGATATGTATTTATCCTAATATTTCGTTTTTATTTGAGCATGACGATCAGATACCAGTCTAATCCAGGTAAGGGTCACTTAACAGTTTTCAAGAATATTCTTAAGTACTTAAAGAGGACTAAAGATTTATTTTTGGTGTATGGAGAAGATAGGGAACTGGTTGTAAAGGGTTACACTGATACTAGTTTCTGAACCTAATTTTTGGACAGACAAGGATGATTACGAGTTTATGTCTGTTTTGTGTTTTGTCTAAAAATAATTGATGTTAGCTTGAATAGTTCACAGCAAGAACATTGATGATTCTATGGAAGTCGATATATTAATATTTTTTTAAAACAACCATTGAGACTTTTTAGGCATGTCCTTAGGCAATATCGCCTTATTAATGAGATTAATGATTAATGAGATATAAATGTAAAGTGCATAGTAATGATAGTTTTGCAGACCCACTGACGAAGGCTTTGTCGCAACATAAGTATGATGGTCATACTAGTTCCATGAGTATTAGATACATGGGTGATTGGCTTTAGTGCAAGTTGGAGATTGTTAGTGTTTGTGCCCTAGAGACAACACTATGATGTTTTAGTTTAAGACAATAGGATTATTAATGTTTATGTTCTATCGATTATTCTCTTTATAATTTATTAATTCTTAATTTACTGCGATATAAATGTTAGATTAATAAATGTCCTTGGAATATGATATGCAATTCTATATCTCTAAGTACGTGACTTAAAAATGAGATTATGAGAATAATATCAATATTCCTAAAGGTCCCTAGTCGAGTATTATAATTAAGGGACAATAATAAGGCATTAAGGCTGGTGTGTTTGTTGACTGATAATCACATCTCATTGATCATAGGTATAGTGATACCAAAGTAAAAAACATAGGCAGATGTATATGTACATGGTGCTGGACAGACCAAATGTGAGATTCTACATGTCTGTTGTGTCATAAGTAATTCTCACAGTGATAATCATTTAATGGTCCTTAGACCTGAAGTCATTATATTTCTATACGATAATTAATATACATTGATTCCATTAAAAGTTATCCTTGACCGGGTAATGATAAAAGTGGACATTGGGTATATTATGAATCGTATGATAAATATGAATGATCTAGATGGGATTTAACCCTCCTATTTTAGGAGTGATATTATTGGCCTCTTGTGTGAGCTAAACTATGAAATGCGTGGCCATGCTCAAATGTTGATTTGATATGATAGTCTACTCATTGATCAAGGAAACTTAGATTAAATTATGATGAGGATGACACATTACATGCCTCTAGTTGAATCTATAATATTTGGTTAAAGGGATTATATTACATTGTACATTATTCACAAAAGGTTTAATTGATCACCGATTCAATTATTATTACTTGGGTATCAATGATGTATTACTAGATGCCGCTCATTGTTTACGATTTTAAATTAGATTTAAAATTCGTTGCCAACTTAATAATAACCTATATGGTCACACACTAAGAATGCTTGAAGGATTATTTAATTTAAATTGGATTTAAATTATATTAAAGTAATTCAAATTATTTATAATATTAATTAAGTACGACTTAATTAATTAGATAAATATTGATATTCGAATTTACTAATATTAATTATGAAATTTATTTGTTAAATAATTGAGTGAGACTTAATTATAATACAAATAGGAATTTCGAATTCATAATAACTCCTAATTAGTTAAGAGTTATAATTCGTTTTTCTACTCTCTATATAATATCTCTCATGTGGCTGATTTTGCAAGCAAGACTTTTACTAAAGCTCTAGCCACCAAGGGAGAAGATGGAGAGAGCAAGAAGAAACGAGTTTGTGCTAGTACACATTCAATCCTTATGTTCAAGCATTCATGTGGATACCGATAGAGCGTAGATCGCGAGAGCCGGATGCGTGGTGATTGAACAAGCTTTGGATCTCCATTAGTCAACCAATTGGTGAAGCTTCTTAAGGTAAACAATCTGATTTACGAATGAAATATATGTTTTTTGCATGGATCCTGTGGTGGGTTTCAAAAATTCTGATTTTTTACATTTTTTATTACTATTTCCGTTGCGTTTATGTGCTCAAAACCCAACACATTCACTGTTGGAGTAGCTCCCATGATTCTCAGTGTATTATTTGTAACACCCCCAAATCCGGGGTCGGGGATTCGGGTTGTCACGAGTTCCATTTCCCTTATCAATACTTAATCTTAACAGTCAACCAACTACTGAGTACTGTGACCCCACAATATACACACACACACACCACAAGTTATAGTCTCAGAGATGAATATCCAAAAATAACACGAGTGATTTTATTCCATAATTATATGCCATTACACCTTAAAAGGGTTCTGAATAAATTTACATATTCCTTGCCATTATTACAATTCATATTATACATAAGTCTGGTTCATCAATAGTTGAAAACCTAGCCTATTGATAGCTCCTACCTCAGCTACGGCGGCATCAACGCTTCCAAAAGACTGCGGAACGTTTTTTAACCGCTTGCGAATCGGGAGCTTGGTCCTGATCATCTTTTCTATCTGTTGTTGTGTGATGAAAGAAGAAAGCAAAGGTGAGCAACAAGCCCACCAAAATAATATGTATACTGATTAACAATATATGAGCATTCTCATAGTACTCATTAAAGTCTTGGTCAAAAGAAATGAACCAAGCTGATATCTTAACGCAACCAAGTCACAAAATATTTAGTATATATATACTTTTCACAATATTTGAAATCCTCTGACATGTATAACATCCATAGAGTTCCAGTTTATAACTGTATAAAAATATCGTTGCAAGGTGATCTCATATATCTAACCTTGTCTCAACATTTTTCTGAAACCTTTGTCATTCATAAGACAATCATTAACTAGATATAAGTTTAAAAGATGAAGTTACAAGATACTCCAATATACTTATATCTTTTCCGAATACTACTTGAACTACCACCGTTCAATGTATAAATAGTTTATCCCATAGATTAAGCTACAAGACCAAACTTGTATAGAATCAATCTTTAAAATATCATCAAAATAAAATGAAGTTACGAGATACTTCATTTGATGCAAACATCATTTTGAAAACTTGACCCTGCCAACACTCAACAATCGCCCAACCGTAGCCTTTCTATCGAAGTGCTCTGGGTAGTATTGCAGAAATATCCAATTGGATGATGAACTCATTACGGGAGTTTGCCGCGCCAGGAAGACCACTTACGAGGATCAGTCGTAGTAGTGCAACCCCACCATTTTCTACATGTAGAGGAGAACCTGTCGGATTTACTTGTCAACCGAACACTGGACTCCTAAGGAATGGACCGTCTTAGCGGAACTTCCAGGCCATTTGGGCCAATATAATAAGGCTGGGCCGGCGCCACTCGACCACTTACGCCACTCCTAGTTCAGATGAAATCCATGACTCTGAAATGTAAAGCTCGTCCCCCCTTTCCCCAAGTAGAAACTTGTTGATACGGCTCCACCAAGAAGTCGTATCTAGTTGGAAAGGAGAACTCACCGATATTTCCCAAGCAATGCCTGTTAATGGATTAACTTGTTCCAAGAATTTTACTTCCCGAGTGTTGGGTAAGTAATCAAAAACTCTTTTATCAAAACAGCAACCTTGTTGCAAATATAAAATACACCACAGAGCCGGATCCCTCAGGTTTTGAGCGAGTATTTAAATCCCCTTCGAAAGGAGGATCTTAAATATACAATTGAGTTTTGGGATCCGCCCTAACCTTTAAAATTATTTTGAAGACTCGAAACATTTTTAAGAATATTTGGAGTGATGCTGATTTAATAAAATAAATCAGTCCCAATATATTAGAAAATATCTGAATATTATTATTAAGATAATATTCCCATAAAGAATAATCTTTATAAAAATAATTGAAGTAGAAGTTTTAAAACTTATACTTGCAATGAATAATAAATAACCAAAGATATACTTATACGAAAGTACTATCTTTATTTGAATAATCAAAAGTGAGTTTGATTATCGACACATTATTCTTTAATAAAATAAAGAATAATAATTAGTAAATAATCGGAGTCATAAGTCCTCGAATGAATATTCAAATAATATTCATTAATAAAATAAACGGAGTCATATGTCCTCGAATGAATATTCAAAATAATATTCATTAATAAAATAAACGGAGTCATATGTCCTCGAATGAATATTCAAAATAATATTCATTAATAAAATAAACAGAGTCATATGTCCTCGAATGAATATTCAAAATAATATTCAACAATAAAATAAATGGGGTCATAAGCCCTCGAATGAATATTCAAAATAATATTCATTAATAAAATAAAGTTATCGAATAAAACTTATTTGATTCATAGTTTTAAAAACTATTCATATATATATATATAAATATATATATATATATATATATTATACTCGGAAGTATCGACTCCCGGTTTTAGAAAAATGTTCACCTTTGGGTCCCCTATACTAAGGGTATATGCAAATTACCGCTTATCTCTAGCATAGGTATTATCAACTGAATCAACAGATATATGTCAAGAATACGAAACACGCATGCATATATACCATATCACATGCTATAATATATCACAAGAATTTGCTAATTAACCATCATGCATCTACCACAAGATAATGCATATACATATGTATACATCACAACAACAGTATAACGGGTAGAAAACTTGCCTGAGTGCTCCCGGATAGACTTAAGCTTAGAGTGGGTACGATAACCTATGAACAATAACATAAGTCGGAATTAAACCCCGGTCTCTTAAGAAACTAGACTTTAACCAATTGAACCCTAACGTTTGCTTTTGCGCTTAACGATTTACTTACGTCGCTCGAGTACCCTCGGCTCCACCATTTTTAATAAATTAACCATTAAGAATTTTAAAGCGATTCTTCCGCGAGTACCTTACCAACTGCCTAATCCACTTAACATAATTGTTTCATACCCCAATTAGTCAAAAGTCCTTAACCAAGGTTTCAAAGTAAGGCGAGGGGTAATGGTTCGGTCGCGGAACGCCGTTACTTAAAACGGTCGTTTCTCCTAAACCGTACATCGGATTCAAGCGTACCACATATCAAAACGAAGCTCGTAACATGAACTATCTAAAAATGGCAATGGTCAAAACCTAACAGTGAGTTTAAGGGTTCTGATGTTAAGAACAAAAACAGTCTACGGTAAATCGGGCATTACGACGGCTATGTTTACGCGATTACCCAAATTTATACCACTCCAAATCAACCCACAATCAACCCACAATCAACATCACAACCAAAATCCATCCATACTTCACCATAACAGCCCCAAAAACTAAATATTATCAACTTATACTACTTCCCAATCATGAACTAAAAGCTTACTTAAGTTCTTTAACTAATTATCAAGATTTACAACTCCAAAAATACCACAAAACCAACTAATCTCTGCATACACAACAATCAAGCCTCTCATGAACTATAATACTTATATTATGCTCTTAACATTCAATAACAAAGCTAGGTTAAGAGATTATACCTTCCTTGTGAGTGGGAGTAACTAATTAGCTTGGAATCACCCTTGAAAGTCCTTATCCAAGCTTAATCTAAACAAAAATTTAAGTTCTTGAAAAACACTATTCACCCTCTTCTTCCATGATTTTTAGGAAGAGATTGTGAAGGAATTTGAAGCTTAGATTCATGGGATAGCTATATCTATGTATAAGGAACCTTGGATAATTACCTCATGATTTAACAATGCTTGGATCTTGGATTTTGATTTTTTTCTCCTTGAAAATGAAGGAAAGCCGAGAGCTTGATGAAGAAAGTGAAATATCTTTGTGTTTTTGGTGAAAATGAATTGTTGGTTGGCTTGATTGATTTGTTTGTTTTGATTTATTACCTTTTACCAAGGTAACTTTTGTGTGGTTCTTAATCAACCAACAACACACCTTTCTTTGTCATGCTTATGTCACCTTGCTATGTCACCTTCTCACACTTGTCCTCTTCTTGTTGGTTTGATGACATCATCATCCCTAACCTCCTTGATTAACTCTTAATTGCTTGCCTAATGACCGCTGATCTGTTATACGGTTCGCTTAACTTTCGTTCTCGTTTATCGTTTGAGGGATCATACCCGGGATCTTATTACTTGGGTTCCCTTAACCTTTCTCAATACATTATATTCCTTTTATGTTCCTCTTTTAAAATCATTGAATTTAAATCCTTTTTATCCTGTTACCTTATACTAAATTCCTTCGGTATCTGGTGGATTTTCGGGAAAAATCAAAGTGTTCGGATTTGGATTCTGACGATCTTTACATACACTTATATACCACATAGAGTACTAATAATATCCCAGAAGATCAATAAAAGAACCCCTACATAGTGTGGCATGAAAAGTTTTCTTATTCAGCATAATCAGCAAAACACTATTGATAAGGGTTTCAAAAATTCCAAAAATTGGGGTTATTACATTATTGACTGAAACTGGTGCTTTACAATCCCTTTATATGTGTCCTGGCTTTCCATACTTGAAACATGTAAACCCAATTGCTGGAACCTTGCTTGCCTGATTCCTGATAGGTTGATCCTTATTTGTTGGCTCTCTGGTTGGCTGATTATGGCACTCCCTTGAATAGTGCCCCCTCTGGTTGCATCTATAGCAGACCACATTCAGCTTGTTGCAAACTCCTCCATGCTTCTTTCCATATACCTGGCAGTCTGGTAAAACTGGCCTCTGATGGGTTGGATGGTTCCCAGTGGCTGAACGGTTACCTTGTCCTCCGTCGCCTGTGTTCTGCCTTTTGAAATTAAAATTCCTTCCTGGATGGAAGTTGCCTTTTCTCTGATTAAAATTTGGAAACTTCCCTGCTTGGGACTGTCCTTCATTTCCCTCAAACTTCCTTTTCTTACCTTTATTCTCCTTTTATGATATTTCACTTTCCGTCTCCGCAATCATAGCCTTTTGCACAACTCCCGCATACGTATCCAATTCAAATATGGCCACTTTCTCTCGGATTCAAGGCTTAAGACCTTGCTGGAACCTCTTAGCTTTCTTCCTATCGGTGTCCACATATGATGGTACGAACCTAGACAATTCCTCAAACTTACTTTCATAATCTGCCACTGACACATTTCCTGCTTTAACTCCAAAAATTTCAATTCCATTTGATCCTGAACAAACTGAGGGAAATACTTCTCTAAAAATAACTCCTTGAATCTATCCCACGCAACATCATCTGTACCTTCCAATGTCTTGACAGTTTCCCACCAATAGGTGGTTTCATTTTTCAAATAGTAACTAGCAAACTCCGTTTTCTGTTTCTCTCTCACCTTAACTAAAGCAAAGGCCTTCTCAATTTCCTTAAACCAAACTCTTGCCTCAATAGGATCTACAGAACCTTTAAATTCCGATGGGTTCACTGCCTGAAAAGTCTTAAAGGTTACCTGAGGATTGGTCTGCCTCCGTTGTTGTTGAGTCAGATGGACTATTTGTTGAGCCAAGATCTGAATAATCTGGGCTACATTTGGGTCTATGGGACTTAGATTTGCATTCTGGTTATTGTTGTCTTGGTTGTTGTTGTTGGTTTCTTCATTCTGGTTGGTGGAACAGTTATTTCTTCTGTGAGGCACTTTCTGTAAAGAATCAAACAACTTATTTAGCCTTTAAATCAAATCATTTTTATGAAAAGATTTTTGTAAAATAGAAATATCTCTTTTTGAAAACATTTTCAATTGTTGAACTAAGTAAATTGCATGCTTCTTCACAGAATGTAAATAATTAGGTGATAGGGTACATGTTATCACAAGAGTGTATAACTGGTGCAGTAAGTAAATAAAACAGATACAGTAAGATAAATGAAGATACTGGAAAAGGAAAGAAACTGATATATATATATATATCAAAGTTTGGTAGTACAAGCATGAAATCATTTCTTGAAAAGTAAAGGTACAACCGGCCTATCTATTATTTAGTAAGTCTAGTTTATTTATATACCCATCAAAAGTCTGATGATACACAATACACACCATTATACATATATCAGCTGTCACATCATTTCTGTCATCTATTTTCAGGGAAACTCTGGTCCACCAAGCCTCGCAAAATCCTCCAATACCTCTCTGGACCACCCCATAAGAGCATATGGGGCTGCATACTCGTAAGTAGCTCCATGAAGTCTAGCCTCAAGTATTCTCCGGGTTACCTGAATCTCATTCCGAAGCTCCCTCACATTCCTGTCAACATCTATAGTCCTTATAATGTGTTTTAGCTCCTGAATCTGAGCCAACAAAGCCTCTCGCTCTAAAAGAAGAGCATAATACTTATGGTATGGAACAAGGTGTGGAGTAAACTGAAAAGATGCACCCGCAACCGAATGTCTGGTAGAGTCAGAATCAGCAGGTTGGGTTCCACGAATAGATGGTCTCACAGCCGGAGGTAGAATAGCTCGTAATGGTGCAACCGTCACAACTGGTATTATAGCTGACACTGGTGAAGGGCAGGGCGTGGATCCAATGACGGTCTTCGAACTGAAGCTCTGAATGATAAGATGATATCAAAATAAAGGAATCTGCCATTGCTGCTATCTAAAAATCACGTTGCAAGATAAGAATATCGAATCTCATCACAATGCATACTAAAATCTACCGTATAGCCATACTCAACCTTTCAACATCCTATTTCTCTAATTCTTATTCCTAATCTTAACCCTCTACCCATTCCTGACAATCTAGGCTTGTGGAAGTGACTTTTAAACTGTAGCTCTGATACCATACTTGTGGTGCCCTCCAAACCCGGGTCAGAAGTTTGGGGTCCACAACACACACATCTAATATAAACTTGTTTATGAAAATAATATATACCCAATGACCCTACTTACCATAATCCATGGATCGCAACAGTTTAAAGTATTTCCACAAGCCACAACCTTATTTATATTACAAACGTACCAAATCCCAATTTATTTATCTTATAACTGAAAGTAAAACAGTCTTACAAACTTTAAACACAACTAAGACAAACATTCTCTGCTAGCTTATTCCATCTTAACCTAGAAACCTAGCTCATACACTTGTCTGGGGATCCTCGCTACCACCAATTTCTTTTTTAACTGGAAAAGAACATAAATAGATTTGCAAGAGTGAGTTAACTAGCTCAGCAAGTCACAATGACAATACTAAGATTAAACAATGATCAATGGAAATGATATAAGGAATTAAGTTTCCTAATAAGCAATGATGAGAATTGGATATTCACTTTCATTTTTAAAAATAAAGGTTAGGCTGCTGATCAGTCACAGACTAACCCCGAGAAAGGCTCACGACTCTGCTCTTTATACTGGATCCAATGCACACATTGGCCTATCATGACCACGAATATGGTCCATATTTAAAAACAATCCAATTCCATAATATCAACATGATAAACAATGTAAATAATAAAGATGAATCATAAACAATATTTATCTCGAAGCATAGGGTGATTCTTAATACCATGAAGGTATAACAAGGTACGTATGAAGATTGGCTTTCAACCAAGAAAAGAATCAGAAAGTAGAAGACCAAAAGTTCAGTGGTTACAAGGATTGGTCCTCTTTTATACAAGGTATAAGAGTTTGTATGTTAAACAATTCCATATTGGGGATCTGTATGTAGTATATATGTATTTGTGGAGTAGTATCGTATATGGGTGGTTCATATCTGGAAATTCAACAATCAATGGTTTACAAAGAAGTACTTGCAGTATAATATATAACTATCTCAATACATATCAAGATGGTTCAAGAAATAATTACAGTATATCAAGAATGAACGGAAATATTTGCCTTATTTCAATCCGCTTTCACTTTACTTGTACTTGTCTATTGATTCTCTCTCACTGACCACTTGATTTCCCTTTCTACGTCTCGCTTCCTCTGTTAGACATTACAAGTATTTATCAATACATATTTTCATCTCCTTCCACTAATTACAAGCTTCTATCTACCCTTCGTTTCACCCAAATCCGACTTATGGATTGAAAGTTACGATAACAATAGTCAAACAATGCACACACAAGCATATTATACATCAATCGGATCATGTATAACACATAGCACATAAGATATTTGATCAAAATAATTTTCCAAAGAAGATTCGGGGTTAAAATGATTTTCCAGGTATTTAATACGAATTTTTGAAGATTTTTTAGAATTAAAAGGGTCTTCGAATCATTTTATAATTAAACAATAAAGTTCGAACACCCAAATCTGACTTTAAAATCATTTAATAATAATTATCGAGCCTTAAAAATAATTTAAAATAATATTTTAAAGCTCGAAACTATTTTTGGAATTTTTAAATAAAAACAAATAATTAAATCTAATTAAATAATCAATTAAAATTAATTAATAACTAATTAAATTAATTAATCAATTAATTTTTAAATTAATTCACTAATTAAAAAATTAATTACCAACTAAAATTAATTAATTAAATAGTTATGATTTATTTTTGAATTAAAAATAATTTTTGAAAAAATAAATAATGAATTTTTTAATTTAAAATAATTAAAAACAATTTATGAAAATTATTATAAAAAGAGAATACTATTTTTGAAATTATATAAAAAAGAAATCCTATTTTTTAATATTTTAAAACAATGGAGACTGAAATGTAAAATTGGGAAAGTTAGGTGGCAAAACTAATGTTTCACCACCTTCCTCCCTAACCACCGGCTAGTCGCCATTAATGACGACTGGAGCTTTTCCGGCCACCCTGTGACTTGCCCAAAATGACTCTAAAATGTGCAGAATTAAAGAGTATCTTGCCAGGAACTCTTCTGCAAAATCAAAACAATTAAACAGTTAACGATTTGAATGGAAAATCCGCCTGAAAATTCCGATAAAGCCCTTCCCGTTATCGTTTGATCATCATATATACACCTTTCGATTCATTTTTCAACGATCTACACACTGGTGTAATCAACTTTAGCTAATAACCCTTAACAAAGAAACACCTAAATTTCAATTAAGAACATTCAAAGTATATAAACCCTAATTTCAATAATTCGAAAATTAAACTCACTTTTATACATGTTATTGAACTCCAAATTCATCATATAATATACCAAAATGATCAGGACAAAATTATCTACAAGATACAATCATCAATAGGAAAATAATAATCAAAATTTCATATAATAATCATTAATTAATTCGAATTAAAATAAATAAATAGGAAAATAACCTTGGTTTCTGCACTGAAACTGATGGTTGATTCTGAAAGAACTTTTCGAGAGCTTCAATTTGGTATATGGCACGCTTGATTCCGAGTTCGGTAATGCCTTCGTTTTTAGGTTCGATTCTCAAGAACGCGATGGGTTTTTGGGTGTTTCTCTGTAAATTATCGGTTTTAACTGTTTGTTTATGATTATACGAATAAAATAGAATAAGAAAAAGGCTATTTATACTTATGGATTATTAATATCCGTTGTATTGTATTGGATTTGAAAATAGGTTACTTAGCCGCTAAGTAACTGTAAAAATGATCCGATTTGATATCAGTTTTGGATAATTATCAAAACCGGGCTTCTTATAAAACACTTCATACGAAGATAATGTAATAATATCCCGTCTCTCGAGAATACGGGTTTTATTGATCTATCAAAATGATTACCGTATCGAAAATTTTGCACCGGGACTCGTACGGGTCAAACCGTACTCCGAATCGAAAAAGTCAAAACACGGAAAATGTTCAGAATAATCAGATTAGGTTATGAAGGAGTTTTCCGAACAGTTTTGGGTTGTAAAAAATGCAAAAACGGTTGAAGTTGGACAAATCCCGGTTTAATAAAGTAGTTTTATAATTATACAGAAAATAATTATTAAATCCATAAATCAGTTATAAATCATATGACAACCTAAAAATTACCAGAAAAATATTACAATTATCTATATTTTATTCTAGACATAGTAAAATTAACATAATCACATTTTATCACATATAAATATCTAAATATCAAAATCAATCATCAGATAATTCACCAAAATTTACATACTAATCACATAATAATTATTTATTGATAAAAATAATTACACGATATATCCCGAATATTACATGTCCCATCATATATTCTGCTCAGGTATTCAGGATCTGTTGCTTCCAGAGACATGGCCATCTTTACCTTCCAGATCGGATATTCATGAATCTTCAGGATTGGAACTTTGATAGCCTCATATCTGCTCATATTGTTATTGATAGGTTGATTGGGTGGTGGAGGAGGTGGGGGATTAGGTTAAGCTTCTTTATCTGCCATTATAGATTGATTTTAGACCTTAAACCATTTTGTATATCAGCAGCAAGCTCTGATACCAATTGTAACATCCTTAATACAACTGTAGGGAGTTAATATAATTTATACAGATAAATCAAATTACACACTAAATAGTATAAACAACTTTCTATTTATTGATAAAAACTGATTACAAACTAATCTTTCAAATGATGAATATATATCCTTGAGAGCTGCTAGGTTACACAAAAGATATATCAATTCGCGACACCTAAAGTGTTAACCTAATTTGTGCTTATATACTGCACACCTACACAATCAAATAAAGAATCATATTCTATTACAATAAGGAATCATAAAACATATCCTTAATTTGATCGCCATCGACTTGAACTTTACAAACTATTTCCATCTTCAATATCTCCTGATCTTTAGATGTAGTGACCAAATACTGATGTCAATCACTGATCAACAAATGCTGATAACAATTGTTGATGACATCACCTTCTGCTAAAGTCTGATATCAAATGTTGATTATAATCTCTAATAGTTTATAAACTTACATCATCAATTTTTCTAACATTTTTTTCTTCATTCAGATATCCAGTCGTGTTCTTGGACTCATTATTTTACTCTTTTTTCAATTATGCATTTTTTTATATCCGCATATGAGCCTTTCACTCATTGTCGGTCCTTTGTTCTCTTTGTTTTTCTCCGGGACGAATTCTTACTTAGATGGGCAACTTAGAGGAAATAGTTTGAGTAACAGACTTAGAAGAGTTTGATCTTTTTCTTAGATTTCTGTTAGAGTTTGTTATTGTTTTTGTAATTTAGTTGATTTTTATTTTAAGGATTCTAAGTATTGGATTTTCGGGAAATTGTAAAGTTTTATTGGATTTTAGTAGAGTTTAACTTATGGAGTATAGATTTATTTATCATTTTGAGGTACCTAATTATGTAGGGTTATTAAAACTGAAATCCTGCAATTTTTTACTGTTCACGTTATTATTCATCAACAAAATCCCTATTCACCAATGTTTTCACTATTCATCGCCGGACTTCCACAACAGTGCCATCTCTATACCACCCTTTCGCTACCCAACTTCAAAACTATCAGTCTCTACCAGAAAAATCACCAAAAACTGCCTAAATACTCAAATTTTGAACCCAATTACATTCTACACCCGATTACAATTTATAAATCATTAACCCTAATTGCATGCTTATATAAACACAATATATATCCATCAAATCTAGAATAAAATTAAACGATAAGGAAAAAAGGATCTGAAAGTACAAAAAGGCTGATGCATCAAAAAAGAGGCCCCTGAAGATTCAGAACAATTAAAATTAATCCCGAAGTCACAATCTAGTCCATGAATCTTCCAAAATTGCATAAAATTCCATGGGCTTTCCTCATATTATTCGATGTGTTCCTGAGCTTCAAAATTTTCATTGTACATGTCCTATAACTTTTGAATTTTGATCATTTATGCGCTTTTAACTCTTGAAATCTGCATGTCATGAACTATTCTTCCATTTTGCTTTTTATTTCATGTTCTTAAAATATGTCATTTACACTAAACGATAAATTGATTTTTTGGAAGATAACATCTATTTTCTTGAGTGTAAACAAGATGTTTTATTATGAACACAATGTTTGTCATCGTGACCGTTGGTTACTTCAATATAAAATTACAATAAATGAGTTAAATAATCAACACGATGAACTTAAAAGGTTGGAAAAGAGATACGAAGTTAAATTGAGGAAAGAAAGTTACAAACATGCGAGTGAAGAACGAGAGAGGTTTTAATGAATTATAACATCGCAACTTCAACGTTTTGTGCATTTGGAATATGAGAAGATGGTTAAATGTGAGATTAAAAGTTGAGTATATTGAAGATGTTATGAAAAATTCAATTAACGAGGCTAAAGAAAGTGAGGATATAAAGGTTGCAAGTGATTAGCAACTAGTAGAAACCAAGCCTTACCCGACTATTATCCAATTTTTGAGGATCATAAAAGTAGTTGATGATATTATTGAGGTTGAGTGCATCGACTTCATTATTCCGGAGTATTTGCCTAAGCTACCTTCGATTGCTTGTCAATTTTCAAAGGTCTTTGCACCTTAACCATTTTTCCAGAAGAGCATGAAGTTTGTATTGAATTTAAATAATCCTTCCATGATTTTTTATTTTTACAAAACTCATGGTTTTTTAGCAAGGGGAGAATGGAAAGTGATTGTTATGGATTAAAACTAATATATATAATTGCTATATTTAATACTAAGGAACGTGAGCTTCAAGACTCGATTTTGACTGCTCTTGTGTTTCGTGACTCAATCTGCCTTAACAAGATGCCTACGTACCTTGCTGATTGCCAATGATCAAGTCAAAAAATATAGTTCTGATCTGTGGGGTGAGGCCCCTTATATAGATGTTGGGAGTCCTTGAATTGGACTTGGTATAGGAGACTTGGTGGTCAAGTCTCTGAATTAGGATAGACTTAGGAGTCCCAGGGAGTAGGAAGTTGATTCCTTATCCCATGAGGTTCCTTGGAGGCCAATCTACAAGGATTTATATCCTCACTAGGACTTATCTTAATAGCTGTTTTTCTCCCTTATTTATTAATTATGATTTTAATAAATAATCAGGGTTTTTGGGCCTTCTTTGTTCCATCAGGCCTGATCTGGTCCATCAGGCCTGATCGACATATTAACCTTTCTGGTCTGAATATTATACATCTTCTTATTGGGCCTTGCAGCTCAAACTGTAACATTTAATTATGTAATCAGGATTTATTTATCCCTATCATTTGCCCCCCAACTTTTGGGAAACATTGATTAGGTTTCGCAGAAGTTAAGTCTATTCATTCCCTTACAGGGTTTTGTTTTTGCGTAAAGTGTGGAGCGACCTACACGTTTACAACGATTTTTCCTTTTATTCAGGAATTATCTTAATTTCCATGAATTTTTCCCTTCATTCCGGGATTTTTCCCTAATTTTCTGGATTTTTCCCTTATTTTCTGGGACTTATCCTTGATTTTTGGATTTTTCCCTTATCTTCTGGGATTTATCCTTAATTTTCTGGATTTTTTCCTTATTTTCTGGATTTTTCCCTAATTTTCTGGGATTTATCCTTAATTTTCTGGATTTTTCCCTAATTTTCTGGGATTTATCCTTAATTTCTGGATTTTCCCTTATCTTCTGGGATTTATCCTTAATTTTCTGGGATTTATCCTTAATTTTCTGGATTTTTCCCTAATTTTCTGGGATTTATCCTTATTTTTTTTTGTATAAATTTCGACCAGGATTCCGATTCGACCAGGATCCTGGTCGAATTAACCTCCATTCAGCCCTGGTCGAAGGCTTTTCGAGGAGAAACCATTCGAGTAAGAATCCTGGTCGAATTTCGGCCAGGATTTTTTCTAATAATTTTTTTTTTGTCGACTAGGAATTTTTCGACTAGGATTTTCGTCCCTTTCGGTCAGGATTCTTATTTTTCTGACCGAATTAACCATCCTTTGTTGCTTAGGTCGACTGGATTTCGAGCAGGGTATATTCGATCAGGAATCCTGGTCGAATTTCGGCCAGGATTTCCTCCCTTCGGTCAGGATTCTCTTCGATCAGGATTTTCGGTTAGGATCTCCACTTTTGACCGAATTATCCCCTTTTTGGTTGTCCAGGTCGACGCCAATTCGGGCTCGAGGATTTCGATCAGGAATCCTTTACAATTTCTGGTCGAATTGGTTCCGGTCCTGGTCGAATTAAGGCCATTTTTTAGTCCTGATCGACAAGGTTTCGACCTCAGGCCATTCGACCAGGACTTCTTCGTGTTTTCTGGTCGAACAGGTCAGGAATATACACATGGATTTGGGCCCTTAAACCTGGGCTGATCTTTGGGCCTTATCTAGTGGGCTTTATCCCTGACCCTCCAACTTCAATTATATAGGCCCTTTCCTGGGCTCGTTTCTTATTGGGCTATCCTTTCGACCCAATATTTTCAACTGGGCTACCCTCTAAAATAATTTGGGCCTCATTCATGGCCTTTTTTAAACACTTGGGCCCTTAACTGGGCTTTTGTTTTCTGAGTTAAGAAGTTTCTGGAATTTTGAGGAATTTTCCCAAAAATTTCTGGATTTTTCCAGAAAAACCTTCTAAATTCTTCCAACATCTTGTAGATCTTTCCAGAAGATTCCTGAACTTGGGCCCAAATGGGCTTTTTCTAGGCCCATTTCCCCTCTTTCCTCCTATATAAAGGTGGGGGGGAGTGTTCCTACTCACACTCTTCACTCCTCATTTCATACATTTCTCAAACTTTCCAACTTCCTCCTCTCTCAACCTTCCTCCCCTAGTTTCCAACCTCATTCCTTTCAAAGTTTCTAGACTTTTCCCAGCTTTACTAATGGCTGACAAGAGTTCCGAGAGGGCGGCCAAGATAGCCTCGGCTTCAAAACGAGGTAAGGATATCGAGATCCGTTCTTCGTTTATGTCTTTAATCGATATGATTAACACTAGGGGGGATGAATATCCCTCTACTGCACATCTCGATTCTTTTAATCATTGTAATACTTGGCATAATATAGATTTTGATAAACTAAATGCACGTTATAACGTCCTTCCTCCTCTTAGATTAGTTCCAGTCTCTGGTGGTGACCGTACTTGCCATTGGAGACCCGACACTCTCTTTATTTATACAGATGCCCTTAATGCTGGGCTTAGGTTTCCTTTCCACCCTTTTATTCCTCATCTTTTAGCTGATTTACAAATTAACCCGTGTCAGCTTCCTCCAAACGCCTGGAGGAACATTTTATGTTTTATGGTTTGTTGCCTTAGGGAGGGCTTTCCTCTTTCTGTAGCTATTTTTAGGAAGGTCTTTCAGTGCTATAATAGCTCTTCCAGTATTTGTGGCTGGGTCTATGTCAAGCAAAGGCCCCAAAGTAAACACATCTTTAACATCGCCTCCATTCCTGATAACAATCAAAACTGGAGGAATAGTTTCGTTGGGTTACGTTGGGAGAATGGTGACTGGGGCACACTCTTCCGATCTTCCTTCGGGAAGGTCAGTGATGGTAGCCTCAAATCCATTCACTTAACTCCTGAGGAAACTATTATTTATAATGGGCTTACTCAGGACAACGACACTACTACCAGCTGGACTCTCTTAGAGGAGTTCTCCGTCATTCACGTGGGACTATCCTCTGTTTCTCAACAGGGTATTTTTCTTCCCTTATCATCTTTATTTCATTTCATGCATTATTAACATCACTTATTTTGTTTTTTGCCTTGTTTTCAGCTGCTAAGGAGATTAACGAGGACAATGTTCCTCCTGTTGAAGAGACTGCTAGGATGAAGAAAGCTCGGCTCGCAGGCCTAGACACCCGGGGAAAGGCGACAGAGCCTATCTTCTTGAGAAAGCACAAGGAGCCTATGGGGAGGCTTCGACTGAAGGAGCTGAGGGCCATAATGCTCCTATCACCGCTGCTGCCCCTACTGCTGCTGCTACAGGCGCCTTTCAGCCTCTCTGGGGATTCCGCCGAGGGGATACCGTGGTTGGTTCCACGAAGCATGCTTGGGATTGGTCCTACCATAACGTGACTCCCAAAGACTTTACTGACGTGGTGGCCACCCCTGACCTTGAGAGGATTAAGATCATGGGAGCCCATTCTCTGGCTTCGGTATGCCTTCTCTCTTTTGAACTTATGTTTCATTCTTGTAGCATTTTCTTGCCTTATACTTTGTTGATTGCTTTGTTTCAGTCTAACGCCTATTTTCAAGGCGCTGTGAGGCAAGCCGAGTCATGGAAGCGGGCTTCTGATAAGGCCGATAATGCCCTCAGGAGGCAACAGAAGAAGTATGCTACCCTGGAGAAGAAGCTCAAGCGCAAGGAGGAAGAAATCGGAGAGTCTAACGCCGAGCTGGTGGTACTTCGGGCGGAGAAGGATAAAGCTATAGACAACTATCTGGACTCGGAGGAGTTTGCCCAATCCATGAGGATTAGGGATGATTCAGTCTTTCCCGGGTTTTTTAGGACTGGTTGGGACACGAACCTTGGGACCGTGAACGAGGCTTTTCCTGATATTAACCCGGCGGACTATGTCTGCCCTGATGACGAGGCTTTGCTACAGAGGTTTCGTACCCGAGTAGTTATCTCGGATCATGTTCCTCAGGATCCACTCCTTCCTCCTCCCGAGTCTTCTTCCAGACCTGCTGAGGACGATAGCTCTTCCTCCTCCTCCGAGATGACAGAGACATCCAGCGAGAGCGGAGAGGACGATGATATGGATGCCGAGGGTACCTCAGCTCCTTAGAGCTTTTTCAGCCCTGTGTGGCTTGTCTTATTTTCGAGACTTTATTTATCGAACTTCTTGTAATATTTATTAGATCTATTTTATTTATCACCTTTTATGCTTGCATCCATGCATTTGGTTTTTTACTTGTTAGGCCATAAACATACTTTGAAGAACTAATGAATTTTCATACATTGTCTGGGATTCGTCCCTTACACAAGTCTTAATAAACTCCATATAAATCCTAAGCAAGCAAAGCTTCAAGGTGCTTTTCAACCTACTCGCCATCTTGATAAGTGAGAATCGTATCCAACTACCCTACACATAGTAAACCTTCAGGTTTTGTGCATGCCAAGTTCTCGGGACTTCGAAACCATCCATAGTCTCTAGCTTGTAGGTTCCTCTACCCTGAACATTCTTGACTCTGTACGGCCCTTCCCAATTTGGGGCAAGCTTCCCTTTTTGTCCTACACCAGATGCTTCTATCTTCCTTAAGACTAGATCACCTTGTTTGAAAAACCTTTCTTTAACCCTTAGGTTGTAGTAGAATGAAGCCTTTTTCTGATATTCTACTATCTTTGCATGTGCCTTATCTCGCACTTCATCAATTAGATCTAGGGCTAACCTCTGCCCTTCTTCATTTTCTTCTGCATTGAAAGCCTGAATTCTTGGAGAGGAATGTGATATCTCCACTGGAACTACTGCTTCTGCCCCATATGCCAACATGAAGGGAGTTGCTCCTATTGTGACTCTACAAGTAGTCCTATAGGCCCATAATACGGGAAGTATCTCATCCACCCAATTATTTCTTGACTTCTCGATCCTCTTCTTTAGTCCATCCAGGATTATTCGATTTGCTACTTCCGCTTGCCCATTGGCTTGTGGGTGAGCCATAGAGGTGAACCGTAACTCAATTTCATTTTCTTCACAATACTTCTTGAATTCCTCGTTGTTGAATTGTGTTCCATTGTCAGTGACGAGGATACGGGGAATTCCATATCGGCACATAATGTTTTCCCACAGGAATTGTGCAACCTGCTTAGTTATGATTTTGGCCAAGGGTTTGGCTTCAAGCCACTTGGTGAAATAATCAATGGCTACAATCAGAAACTTCCTTTGTGCCGTGGCCATAGGGAAAGGCCCCAGAATATCCATCCCCACATAGCAAAGGGAATGGGCGAGTTGATAGATGTCAGCATCTCGGGAGGTTGTCTAACAACATGTGCATGCTTCTGACAGCGGTCACACTTCTTCACATATTCTTTGGCATCAGCCATCATTTCTGGCCAATAAAAGCCTAGACGAGTTATCTTATGAGCCAAGGCCCTGCCCCCCAAGTGTTGTCCACAAATACCTTCATGCACTTCTTCAAGAGCCAAGCGTGCCTCATCGGGCCTGAGACACCTCAAGTAAGGAACCACGAAAGATCTTTTGTAAAGAATCCCATCTATCAAAGAGTACCTTAGTGCTCGAACAGTTAACTTCCGTGCTTCAGTTGCATCACTTGGCAACCAACCGGTTTGAATGTGAGCCTTGACGGGATCAATCCATGACGTCCCCAGGCCTATGGGAGCCACAAGCTTAACATCTATGCTTCGTGTCTTCAAAACACGGAAGTACACACTTCCTGAACTTTCTTCTATCTCAGATGAAGCAAACTTTGATAGCGCATCTGCCTTAGCATTTTCTTCCCTTGGAATGTGTTCAACATGGCATTCATTAAATTGGGTCATCACAGCCCTTACTAGGCGGACATACTTAGCCATCGTATCATCCCTTGCCTCAAATTCTCCCTTTACCTGGGATATGATCAGCTTCGAGTCTCCACGGACCTTTAAGTTTTTGACTCTAAGTGTCCCAGATAGACCAAGGCCAGCTATCAAGGCTTCATATTCTGCCTCATTATTTATGGTTGGGAAGTCTAGCTTCATAGCATACTTAATTAAGAACCCATCAGGGCTTTGCAAAACCAATCCTGCTCCACTGGAGTTTGATGCTCCATCAAAATAGAGAACCCAATATTCTTTTTCTTTATCATCCTTCTCTTTGCCCCCATTATCGACTCCCTTGTCTTGAGGTATGGTATCTTCCTACCCCTCGACTTCTTGGTTGGGTATGGTACATTTCACCACGAAGTCAGCTAGTGCCTGGGCTTTTATTGCCGTATGTGGCTTATACTTGAGATCGAACTCTCCCAGCTCTATTGCCCACTTAATCAATCTCCCACTTGCCTTGGGACTGTGAATGATATTTCTCAAGGGCTGATTTGTTAGCACCTCAATCTGATAAGCCTAAAAATAAGGACATAGCTTTCTCGAAGCCATTACCAAGGGTAAAGCGAATTTCTCAATAGTTGAATAATTCAACTCAGCACCATGCCGAATTTTGCTGACATAGTATACGGGTTTCTGGACTTTCAGTTCCTCCTTAACCAACACCGCGCTCAAGGCGCTCTCTGAAACAACCAAGTACAAGAATAAAACTTCATTCAAAGATGGTTTGGCCAACAACGGGGCCTGAGCCATATACTTCTTTAACTCTTCGAATGCCTTCTGGTTTTCCTCATTCCATACAAAGTCTTTGATGTTCTTTAGTGACTTGAAGAATGACAAGCACTTGTCTCCTGACTTGGAGATGAATCGTCCTAGCGCAGCGACCCTTCCTGTGAGCTTCTGAACATCCTTGACAGTTTTTGGTGGTTCCATGTCTAGGATTGCCTTTATTTTATCGGGGTTAGCCTCAATTCCTCTCTTTGAGACCATCAATCCCAGGAATTTTCCAGATCCTACTCCGAAAGCACACTTCGTAGGATTCAACATCATCTTGTGGTACCTCAGGACCTCAAAAGTTTCCCTCAAATGGGTTATATGATCAGTCTTTACTAGACTCTTGACTAACATGTCATCAACATAGACTTCCATAGTCTTACCAATAAGATCCTTACAAATTTTATCCACCAACCTTTGATAGGTGGCTCCTGCATTCTTGAGACCAAACGCCATAACAAGATAACAATAAACACCAAAGTCAGTGATGAATGATACCTTTGGAATGTCATCCTTATGCATTTTGATCTGGTTGTATCCGCTAAATCCATCCATGAAACTCACCATCTCATGCCCAGCAGTGGCATCAATCAATGTATCAATCCTTGGCAACGGAAAACAGTCTTTAGGGCATGCATCATTCAGATCAGTAAAGTCTATACACATCCTCCACTTTCCATTAGCCTTCTTCACCATTACAGGGTTTGCTAACCACTCCGGAAATTGGATCTCCTCAATGAAAACAGCCTCTAAGAGCTTTTCTACTTCCTGTTTTATAGCCTCTTGTCTTTCCGGGGCAAAATTTCTTTTCTTTTGTTTCACTGTCTTCCATCTTGGATCCATGTTTAGCTTGTGAGTAATCAGCTCCGGGTCTATGCCTGGCATATCAGCTGCTGACCATGCAAATACATCACTATTTTCTTGCAAAAATTTTACCAACTCCCCTCTAAGGGGCTCCTCTAATGTGGCTCCAATGAAAGTCATCCTCTCAGGATTCTCGGGGTCTAAAGGAACCGAAATCAAGTCTTCTGCTGGCTTTCCTCTCTTCTCGTCATTTTCTCGGACATCCATATCCTCAATAGGAAGAACCTTCCCCCCGACTCCATCTGCCCTCAAAGAGGCCACATAATAGCTTCTAGCCATTTTTTGGTCCCCTCTCTCTTCTCCAATCCCGTTTCGGGTGGGAAACTTCATAACTGAATGGTAGGAAGAGGGTACTGCCTTAAAGGCATGTATCTCTGTTCTCCCCATGATAGCATTTTAAGTTGAACTGGCCTTTACCACCACGAAATCCAACATCTGCGTTGCTTGCCTTGGTTTCGTACCTATGGTGGTTGGCAATTTGATTATCCCTTCCACAGGACATTCTACTCCAGCAAATCCATATATCGGCATGTCGGTTGGTGTCAACTGGGAGTCGTTATACCCCATCCTTAGAAAGGCGTCGTGGAGCAATATATCCACAGGAGCACCATTATCCATAGAGCCCTCTTAACCGGGCTGTTTCCTATTATTGGTGCTATGACCAGCGGGTCGTCATGAGGAAACTTTACACCCTCTAGGTCAGAATCATCAAAAGCCAATGTTACTTCTATCCTGGCCCTCTTCGGGGCTTCTCCAACAATATGCATAGCCTCTCTAGTATATGCCTTTATGGAATTTTTTGGACAATCTAGCAGCAGTTGGACCTCTAAAGATCGTGTTTATCACATGCCCTCGAGGTCGCGGCCCTCCAAAAATTGCATTTATAATCGGCCCTCTAGGTTGGGGATTCCGCCCCTGATCGTCTTGGTCCCTCCTACGATCTTTAAAGTTCTTCCTTCCATTATTATTCCTGTCCCCTCCTTCTCCAGTATACTTGTTCAATCTTCCTTTTCGAATGAAAAACTCAATTTCGTCTTTCAATTCCTACATTCATCGGTGTCATGGCCAACATCTTTGTGGAATATGCAATACTTGCTCTTATCTAGCTTGGCGGGATCATCCTTCAAGGGCTTAGGCCAATGAATATCTTGATCTTTCTCGATTTCCATCAAGATCTGGCTTCTAGGAGCATTCAGCTTAGCGTATTCGATGAACTTTTGCCCAGGTCCTCCCTTCTTGGGGGTTGAATCAGGGTTTTGTTCGGTTCTAGGATACTTGTCCTTAGCGATATACTCCAGATCAGTTTTTCGCTTCTTGCCTCCAGTGGGCTCATTACTTACTACGGTCTTTCTCATGCTTTCTTCAACCTTGATATACTTCCCTGCCCTCTCTTAGAGCTGCAACATGCTTTCAGGGGGACGTTTGGCCAAGGACATCTTGAAAAACTCATCCCTAGTTCCTTGTTGCAGTGCTATCATGGCTACCTTATCATTAAGGTCTGGGACTTTTAAAGCCTCCTTTGTAAAACGATTCAGGTAATCTCTCAAAGATTCCTTAGCTCCCTGCACAATACTCATAAGAGATGCTGAACTTTTCTCATGGACTCTCCCACTGATGAACTGCTTAATAAAAGCCTGACTTAACTCTCTGAATGATCCAATAGAGTTTGGGGGCAAGCGACTGTACCATCTTTGAGCCATACCCGACAGGGTTTGAGGGAAGGCCCGACACTTTATAGCATCATTCACGGGTTGCAGCAGCAGTGCATTAGAGAATGTCCTAACATGATTAGCGGGGTCTCCCGTGCCATCATAGGCTTTGATAGTGGGCATCTTGAATTTCCTTGAGATATGGGCATTCATTATCTCTTCTGTGAAGGGTGGAGTTGGATCATCAGGATCTCCAAGGGGAAGGAGATTGCTTGGATCAGTTCTTGGGACGACAACCCTTCTTCGTAACGGACCATCCAGGTCTATGACAGGAGGAGGATTTCTCCCCCTAGGAGGTATCTGGGGTCTGGTGGCCTGGTGAGCCTCCAAATCACGCCTCAGCCTTTGGATCTCAGCCTCATGAGCCCTGATCCTTTCCTGCACTTCTTGGGGATTCGCCCCTTGGGTGCTTTGAGGGCGTTGCCTTCCATCGGCCATTGGCTCTTTGCCAGAACGCCTCCTTCTTGGGGCCACTTCATCATCCGAAGATTCGGAGTCTCTCTCAGTGTAAGGACCAAAAAATTCCCGATCCTCGGGGATAGGAGCCAAACCTCGTATATAGGGGGCGATTTCCCTCGTGCTTCACTTCGCCCAGCATATCCACTTCCTCCAACCTCGAGGTGAAGGGGCATCCCATAAGGGGGGTTAGTAGTAACAACAGTTGAATATTCATACCCGACGGGTCGAGAATTCACAGGTATATGTACTTGTTGAACTTTAGGATTCGTACCTTGAATAGTCGGGGGAGTCGTCCCTTGTGGCTGAGGTTGAGTTGCCCCTATATGGGTTTCCGCTTGAGTAGATGCATAAGTTGAGTGGGGAGGTATCTCCACGGTGGACGAAACCATCGGGGTTGTTCCCGATGGTGTTCCTTCCTCCAGAGCTCTAGTTGTTCTCCGTGTTCTCTCCATGGTTGTTGTTGTAGTTTCCCACAGACGGCGCCAAATGTTATGGATTAAAACTAATATATATAATTGCTGTATTTAATACTAAGGAACGTGAGCTTCAAGGCTCGATTTTGACTGCTCTTATGTTTCGTGACTCAATCTGCCTTAACAAGATGCCTACGTACCTTGCTGATTGCCAAGGATCAAGTCAAAAAATGTAGTTCTGATCTGTGGGGTGAGGCCCCTTATATAGATGTTGGGAGTCCTTGAATTGGACTTGGTATAGGAGACTTGGTGGTCAAGTCTCTGAATTAGGATAGACTTAGGAGTCCTAGGGAGTAGGAAGCTGATTCCTTATCCCATGAGGTTCCTTGGAGGCCAATCTACAAGGATTTATATCCTCACTAGGACTTATCTTAATAACTGTTTTTCTCCCTTATTTATTAATTATGAAATTATTAAATAATCAGGGTTTTTGGGCCTTCTTTGTTCCATCAGGCCTGATCTGGTCCATCAGGCATGATCGACATGTTAACCTTTCTGGTCTGAATGTCATACATCTTCTTATTGGGCCTTGCAGCTCAAACTGTAACATTTAATTATGTAATCAGGATTTATTTATCCCTATCAGTGATGAGGAATGAAAATAAAGAATAAATATACATATATATATATAACATGTCATATAGAACACATACAAATAATTATACAAAACTACCGATTATGGGATACACAACTTCATAACTTTACCGAACACGTAATTTTTTTCTTTTAAAAAAATACAGAGCACACAGTATGCCCATTATTTTTAAAAAAGGTGCTTTTAAATTTTGGTATATAATGACTTATATTATTTTATATGCGTTAATTATTGAATGGTACAAATGACTACGTAAGATACGGAGAATAAATGCAACTTTGCTTTGCTTGCATTATGTTAATATAGATCGTTGTTTTATTTAATCTAAAGGTGTATATTTGGTTACTAGGTTACTCGATTAAAAAGGTTCCTCATTGAACCCTCTTATATATATATATTTAGTTAAAATTTATTTAGTGTGAAGACAAATAATGTGTTTATCTATACGTTTTATATATGGGGCTTGGAGTATATTATTAACTAGTTTATGAATAATAAAGCCCAATTGTTTGTGGGCTTTAGTCCATAATGTTATTTTATTAGGGTTTCCGTTCACTATATAAGCACGTAATCCCTCACATATTACTAAATTTTTATTATATATTTTTAGGATTAATTGTAATTGTATTCTTGCGATTCGTATAATGATCTTTTTCATAATTTTATCGTGCATCATGACCCTGTTGCCCAGATCTGACCCGAAAGCCATACCTGAGTCTCACTCGCTTCTGGGAACCGGTGATTTAATTGTTTCTGAAAGTAGTTCTAAGGGTACTAAGGCGAAACGGGCTAGAAAAAGAAGTAATGATGGAGAAAAAACTTCCGTTTGGTTGCCCGCGGGCTGGACGGTCATTTACAAAACCCGGGCTAATGGATCTACGGCCGGAACTGTTGATAAGGTACGATTTGTCAATTTGATTCCAGTGTTAAATAGAATGTTATTTAAAATTGTCTTAATTGATGTGTTTGATTGTTGTTTTATTTTTATTAAATATTAATTATTGAGATTCAGGCATGTATGTGTTAAAAAGGTAGGTTGCCTCGTAGAATTATGAACGGTAAATTCGAGAATGCCTAAAGAGTAAAAAATATAATAATATGTTCAACGTAATTAAAGTTGATTGATAGTTAAAAGTAGTTAAAGGGGGAAGCGTGAATTTGGTAGTGCGGAACAAGGAATTGGATCATAAGTTTTTTTAACCTTTTATGCTTTACACACGCGTCTTCAAAGCGTATTTTAATACGTTATTACATATTTTTTAGTGGTTCAAGATCATTGGTATAAAATAGTAATTTTATATGATCGAATTCCCACAAAAGCACATACTTAACACTTAATTCATTTGGGTTATGTACAACAAAATCGAATGTGGATAGTGAAATCTTCCAAACTAAAGTAATATTTCCTAGATAAATTAATTAATGGGTCTTTAGCATCCAACACAATAGCTAATTCTATATATGTATATGTATTCAGATGAATATAAAATTATTCAGGAATCCATATGAGATTAAAACAAAGAGATTAATGATTTTGAAAGAGTATAGACCTATAGGGGATGTGTAAATTTGTGGACTCGTGGAGATTTCTAAATTAATTTGACTAATTCTCAGTTGATGCTCGTGTTGAGATTGAGTGAGACGGAGAAGAAAAATAAAGAGTCATAACGTGAATTAATTTGGTGTTTTTAGGATTTACTGATTATTATATATATGATTTAGTTTCGGATAAAATAAACTTGTAATTTTCTTAATTTTAAAAAATCTAATAAGATTGTCCCAATATGGACCAACTCCCATTAAGAACCAAATCGAATTATAAAATTCTTCTGAATTAAGAACCAAATCCAATTATAAAATAGCCCAGTCGGTGAGATTTGCATTTACATATACATATATAAATAAAACTATATACATACTCTTGTTGTATATCAAATACAATATGTTTAAGAATTGTAAGTTTCCTGTAAAAGTTGTCTATTGATCTTAAATTGTGTTTTTGCAGTATTATGTAGAGCCAATAACAGGCCAAAGATTCCGGTCTAAGGTTGCGGTCAAACGCTACTTAGAAACAGGAAGTCAAAATAAATCAAAATCTGATGACAATGCACAGGTGAAGGAATGATTTTTTTTTTCATTTGATTATGTATGAAGTGGAAGGAACTTTTATTCAATATATTAATTGCCTTTACAACTTGCAGCTTTTCAAAAAGACAGGCGCTGAGAAAGAGGAAGCTGCATGGAGCTTCAATTCTAAATATCCACCAGAAGAAGTTACCCGGTCCCTCGTGGATGAAGATAAGGACTTATGGACACCATCAATTGGTGAAGAAGAGGTTCCTGAAGCAACTGTCCTGGAGTGGGAAAATACTTACCAGCGGATGTGTCGAGTAGAACCAAAACTTCATAATTTCATTTAAGAATACCAAACATGCTTTTTTGTGTTAAAGTAAGAACGTTAATTATTTCTGTGATTTACCGTGGCTACCAGTGATGAGCTTAGATCTAAGTCTGTCATTAGCGTAGCTAGGTACAAATTTTATGTTCACCATTTTATGATTCTATGATTATCATAGTGGAGTTGGATTTTAGGAATTTATTCAAAATTTTCAATTATATTTCGCTTTTTCTGTTGAATATCAGGGTACTTATGCGTGATATGGCTAAAAGAAATTTTGTAGCCTTGTATATATCTATTTTCTATATACAGTACTCCATCGAGACATTTTATTCCAGATAATCAGCCACTGAATCAGCCAGGTAAGAGAGCATCGTCGAATCGATAAACACTTTGCATGATGTTGTTTCCTACTTCCCATCATCACATCCACCGCTTCTGTAACCCCCCTGTAACAGAGTAACAGAGTTTCAATAAATCTTATCCCCCTTTGTATATATGCATAGTACATCATTATCAATTTGCAATTAATTGAGTTATTTGCTTCACCCACCAAGAGACCCTTATCCAGGCAGCATGCAAAGCGTTTATCTCTCTCGTCTTATCAATGATTGAACTCCTCCTTCCAAGATGTAACCCCATATAAATCTGTGTTGTTAAAGTTACTAAATGTTTCTGACAATCTTTAACTATTACCGTATTACCTCATTTGGTAAGCAATTATTTTTTTCTAGCACTATATTATTATTTGTTCATTGTTCCTTATGAGTCGTGACTATTATTCTATAAAGCTGATTTTATTTACAGCTAAGACATTCTGAATAGTTGTGACTACTGACTGGCAACTGTTCTGTTACGACCGGTATTTCTAAATCTTATATATATAATTGTGTGTTTATAAATTAGATTTAAATTGTGTGGAATTATAAATATGAGTGATTATTGTGTTGAGTGCCTATAAATTAAGTGTTTAATGTATTAGTATATATATAAATTTTTTGAAAGGAGAATCTTATTATTTAGTATTTTTTTAAATGATAATAAAAAGTACTTCATTTTATATGAAAAATCAATTTTAAAAATATTTTAACAACAAATTTTCAAATCTTATATCATTAAATTTCTAAAATCATAAGCTATTTTATGATATATATTTTGTGATTTATGGAAGTGTATTTATATTTATATAAATTGTTATACATAAATTAGTTGAATTTTAATTTGCAATTTACTTAGTTTCCCATGCATGCATTTTAATCCCAATACAAGTTAAGGGCAAACTTGGAAATTCCAACCCCACTAACTCCCACTTTATTAGCCAAATTACTTGTATATCCTTGCATGCAAAATGGCACAAGCTTGCTAGAAGGTTGTTTTTGTCAATTTCCAACTCCACTCACATTTTAGTCAAATCAAACCATAAAAACAAATACAAGTTTTCATAATCACTCCACTCCACACTCCACCCTCACCTCTCTTCTCCCTCATCCCTCCCCTCTCTCTCGGCTATCCCTCTCTCTCGGCTCCTTCCTTAGCCGAAGCCTCCACCCCCTTTCTTCTTCATTTTCATTCAAACATTCATCTTCCATCAAAGTAATCTTACTTCCTATATCTTGTTTATATCCAAAGAGTTTAGGGTGAAAAGTTTATGTTTTGATCTTGCGTGGTAGTGTTTTGTTAAACTCAAAGTGAACACCCTTGATTCTTTTGAATCTAAGGCCTTCACCATTAGATATATTATCACAGTGTTGAGAATGGCTAGATATGGGTGTGTTACACTCATGCAAATGTTATTTTCACCCTAATCCATTCGGCCATGACTTGTTAGGAGCCGAATGGATGGTGTTTTGTTGCCTTGTTTGATTTTTGAATGTTTATGTGATAATAGCTTGGTTTTGAAAATAAAAACTTGATAAACTCTTTGCATGCTAAGTGATCATATAGTTATGGTTAATGCTAGGCTTGCATGTTGATTCTATGATGAAATTTATATGGAAACCATATTGTTTTTGGCTTGTAAGTTCGAAATCATGCATGCATAGGTCCAACTAATGATTTTTGAAAGTTCTTGATCATTTGGATTGATTTTTGTTAATAATCTCTAATTTCAGTTGAGTTAAGATAATAATTATGATTTGTGCTCCTTGTTATATGATTTTAATTCATATATATATGAAGGATTTAAGTTGTTATTTTCAAAGTATGATGACTTGTAATTAGTGTATTGTGTTAACTCTTGTTTTGCTATATTGTGTGTGGGAGTTTTAGTTCAGTAGGTTGCATTGGTTGAGGATTAGTTTGGGTTTTGGTTGATGGTTGGTTTGGTTTGTCAAGTGGGAAACATGGTGGAAAGGGGTACAATAGATTCTGCAGATTTTCAGTTTGGTATCATAAGGTTTAGAGTGAGATTTGACCATGTCATTGTAATGCAATTTGAGGCCCAAGTCACCAGAAGCAAGTACAAGGGGTATACTTTAGATTTCAGGTGTTTGTTAGAGGTTTGTAGGTTGTTTGGTTAGGTACACGAGTGAAAACACCAAATCTGTCCAGCAGGGGATAATTTTACTACAACTTAGAAATGAGGAGTTTTGACCATGTCATGGGTAGGCCCTCACCAGGTCTTGGTTGGACTTAGTTAGAGGGAGTGTCAGAGGTGTTTTTCCAGCCATAGTTAATAGGAATTGAGTTAGAATCATGTGTCACAAGTTAGGGAAAAACAGGACACTTTTCTGTATAGAAAATAAGGGAACCATGGACTTTAAGCTTAGGCCTAGTGAGGCCCAAGCTAGGCCCTTGAGCCACACAGAGTTTGGGAGTTGCCTTATGATAAGAAGAGTCTAGTGTAAAAGTTTGGGAGGTAAACTTGAATGGTGTTAATTGTACTCAGAAACCCATTGGTGTTATCCTAAAATCACTATAATGAACACATTCACTTCACATTTAGTTTTAGAGCACTTACGAGTGAGGCCTAGGTTGATCACCATAGTTTTAAGATAGTATAAGATCAGTAGAGTGTAAGGCCTAAGTCAGGGTCAATAAGAACTTGATGGTTTAGAAAAGGCACTTCGATTTATGAGGTCAATATTAAGAGTTTTGGCTAGTTTAGCATAACTAAGTGACTTGAGTAAGTGGAGTGAGATCATCCAAGATTAGTGATGCAATATAGTGTGTTGTTATATTATTACGTACTTAAATGTGTTATGTGAGCATATGTGGCTATGTGAACTATTATGCTTATAAGATAATTGCAAGCATATATGTGTATATAGGCTTAAGTGCCAAAGTGGTTAATTTCGGTTTATAATTAGGTTGAGTTGGTGAGAATATATTATAATGGGGTTATTATTATTTTGTGTAGGCTCACGAGATGAGGGTAAACTTTCCATTAAAGTTGAGTAAAGCTCCCAGTTTCTCCCACCTTCTAGTCAAGTCAAGCTTTTCTCAAGGCAAGTGTTTCAACCTACCTTTTTGTTTACATTGCAAGTGTGTGTTAGCCCAGCTTTTATATATGATGCGAGTATTCTAATTCACCTTGATATATATGTATACATGATCCAAGTGGTTTCAAATCTATCTTTCGTATTATATGCAAGTGCCATGAACCCTCAAGTATTTATTGCAAGTAGTTTAACTTTACTTGAAGATTTCTATGCAAGTGATTCAAAAGTCATACTGTACCAAAGTAATTGTGATGTTGAACCCTATGCAAGTTATACTCAGTAACCTTATCTTGATACCTAAAAGTCAGTTATTCCTTAAAGTTGTTCATGATCGCTTGATAACCCTATTCTTACCCCTAAAACATGATACCCTATTATACTTTAAACTAATGCTCACCTTCTTTATATTTTAATAACTATGTCTTATCTGGAACCATTACTGTCACACCCCCAACTTAACAAACACAATATATAACTATTACAAAATTTAAAAGAAAGTAAATATAACCAACTCCAAGATCTTACAGTTTAGGGTTTGGAGCAGCCCAACACTACCATCTATTACAACTGATTTTAAATACCGAGTCCTCACACAAACTACTATCACTTATTCTACCTGAGCTCGAACATAAGCATCAGCATCACAGGTCTTACGGGCAGTCTGCTTGAATCTAACCATAGCTGCTAGCTGTAATATCAGGGTAAAGCAAGGAGTGAGCCAAATGCTCAACAAGTGCTAACAGTACGATACAAAACATAAATCGAGATAATACATTAAAGAATGACAATGGAAAGACATAACCAATGATAACGAGGGATAAAACTATGAGTGATGGCATCATTTTTACTTGTATCAAAATAATTTCAAAATCATGTCTTAATCAAAATCATTTTATGACGCTACGGATTACAGCCGGTGATCAGCCGCGAAGTAATCCTGAACCTCGCTGGGTTCTAAAACATTAACGGGAATCCCTAGGCAACTTTTAAGCCTAATATAAGTGGGGAAAGGACTCGCGTCTCAGTCCAGATCCACTACTCAAGGAAAACATTTATCCCCCTTTGGGACTGAAAACCCATATTTTATTTATTTCAAAAACTGATGCCGAATTATAACAAAATCTCTTTTAATAGTAAACATTTTTATTAAGGGATTATAGATCAACTCGAAATACGGGAAATATGGTACTAAATCTCAGGGCCATGATTTACAAAATTTTACTCTATTAGGGTAACCAAAAGGGTTTTCATATGTCAGAACTTGGACATGAAAATTTAGTGAGACTAATGGATAATATAAAGGGGTAATGCCAAACTGGGCTTAAAGCAATGGTTTCTCGTCAAGGTACAGGTGTTGGATCATCAAGAAGATAAGCTTCATGAATACTATGGGTGTTAAGGTATGAAGAAATGATTCTTTAGCTCAGGATATATCAGAGTTGTCAAACTTTAGGATAAGAAAGAGGGGTATCAATCAATGAGGGTTCACGTTGATAAGTTTCTGACTTGCAGGGTCCAAGGTAAGGTTCTATAGGGATTCAAGTATCAAGATGAGATATCAATACTTAGGAATCATCAACATGTTAATCAAGAGGATCAATCAAGTAATATATCAACTCTTCATTTTATCATATCATTAAACTATCATGAAAGACTTTTGAACTACTTGCAATATGTACTCGAGGGTTCATGGCATCTCTATATAACTCAAAGATAAACAAAAGATACGCTTGATCAAAATGACTCAGGATAATTGCATCGATATATATGAACTGTTTACAGTAAGTACGAAGGTCAAGTTGAATCACTTGCCTTGAGAAAGGCTGGTCTGGTCTGACTGGTAGGAGCAACTGGAGCTTCACTCGACCTTTATGGCAAGTTTTCCCTCATCTCGAGATCCTACATAAATATTAATAATCCTCATTATAATATATTCTTACCATCTTAACCTATTTACAACTCGAAATTAAACATGGATGGCACTTATATTCACTTTTAAAATACAAAAGTACACATATAGCCACATATTCACATATCATATATTAACACCAAATAACACCATATATACCATAATACAACACTAGGCTTGGATGATCTCGACTCACCACTTAAGTCACTTGGTCGCTAAACTAGACAAAGTCTTCAAATTTTTTTTTTGGCTTCTTAACTCGATGTGCCTTTCCTAAACTATCCATAACCTATTGACCCTCACTTGTGACTTTTGCTCTACTGACCTTATACTATCTTACAACTATGGTGGTCGACCTAATACTCACTTCTAAGTGTTCTAAAACTATGTGATAAGTGAAAGCGCTTACTGGTGCAAATTTCAGAATGACAACTATAGTTTCTTGAGTGCATTAGGCACTCTTAAACTACAAGTTTTCCTTCAAAACTTTTACACAAGACTCTCCTGACCTAAGGGCATCTCACAAGCTTGATGTGGCTCAAGGGCCTGGCTTGGGCCTTCTTGGGCCTAAGCTAAAAGTCCAAGGTTCCCCTATTTTTCTGGGCAGAAAACTCCCTGACTTGAATTAACTTGTGACACATGGTTCTAACTCATATCCTATGAACTATAGCTGGAAAAACTTCTCTGACACTCCCTCTAACTAAGGCCCAATAGGGCCTAATGAGGCCTACCCATGACATGGTCAAATCTCCCTATTTCTAAGTTGCAATAAAACTGTCCCCTGCTGGACATATTTTGTTATTCTACTTGTGCACCTAACCAAATGACATGCAAACCTCCAACCAACTCCTCAATCCTTTTATATACTCCCAATAATAACTTCTGGTAGCTTGGGCCTCAAAGTGCACATCAATGACATGGTCAAAACTTACTCTAAACCTCAGGATGCTAAACTGATTTTTCTGCAGAAACTATAACTCTCATTTTCCAAGGTTTTGACTTGACAAACTCAACTAACAACAACTCGATACTTAAACCAAGACTTATACATGGTATTCCACTGAACTAACTCCCTTATTCTCAAAATAACCTTGGTGAGATCATCCTTACCTAAGGTACAATTATGGCAAAACAAAAGAGACTACACTTCACAAATCACAAATCTTCATGCTTTTGAAACAACAAGATATATATTTTTATAAAAGATAACCACGAATTATTACCATGCAACAAGAAGTATAAATCAATATTAACACATTATTCCTACTGAAATTAAGGCTCTCTAACAAAATCTTTCCAAATGATCAAAATCTTGCAATATTCTAAGAGAAATCGACATGCATGCATGCCTTCGGGTTTTTCAAACCAAAACAACACATTTTCCACATATGTTCTATCATAAAATTGACATAAAAGCCTAGCATAAGATATACCTAGATGATCACTTAGCATGCAAGGAGTTTTATCAAATTTTCACCACAAAATTCAAGTCATTATCACATAAACATGCAAAATTTGAGCAAAACAACAAGAATGATCTCAAGGACCATTCATTCGGCTCCCATATGGTCATGGCCGAATGAAATTGATGGGAATGGCCATTTAATCATCAAGAGTTTCCTTCTCAAGACTTGGCACTTATCCATTCCTTGTAGTCCTCTCAAAAACAACCTTAAATCCATAAGAATAGAGATTGTATTTTGAGTTTCACTAAAACTTTTACATGCAACCTTCAACTTAAACTTTCTACTCAAAACTCTTTGAAATATGAGTGATCATGGTATGGGAAGTAACATTTACTTGTGTAAAGAGTGGAAGCTTGGTTGAGGAATGAAGAAAAATGGGGAGGGGGTAGTTCTCGGCTAAACCCGAGAGTGAGAGAGGGAGGGCCGAGAGTGAGGGAGGAGGGAGGGAGGAGAGAGTGAGGTGTGGGTGGAGTATGAGAATGATCATGACATTTGCTTGTTTTTATGGTATTTGATTTGACAAAATTTGAGTGGAAAGGAGAATTGACAAGTCTATCCCTCCACTTATACTTGGTGCATTTTGCATGCAAGGGTAAAGAAGGAAATTGGCTAGAGAAATAAGAGTTAGTGGGGTTGGAATTGTCCTCTTTGTCCTTGAAAATAATGAGAGGGTGGTTTGCATGCAAGGGCTTTCTTGTAATTTGCTAAATATGACAACTAAAATTTATAATGATTTATTTTTATAAAATAAAATACAAGTTCAAAAATTATAAAATTTATACCATAAAATAACTTGGATTTTTAGAGACTTTATAAAATCATTTTCAAAATTTATGAACAAAATACCTTTTAAAAGAAAATTTTTCCAAGGCTTAGAATATTCCTTATAAATCAAAAATAAAGAAATTAAATAAACTCTTGCTTTGAAAAATCATGTACTACATAAAGCAAATTTATAATGCAGAAATTTTCACAGAAACGTACAATCATTGAATATATTTCATTCAGCTTTAATATTATACCAAATTCATAAATAATATTACACGAAAATACCGGTTGTAACATCCTCTCCCCCTTAAGGGATTCTGTCCCCAGAATCTAAGAGAACAGATGAGGATACCGGGAACGCATATCAGACTCTAACTCCCAAGTCGATTCTTCGACCTTAGGGTTCCTCCAAAGTACTTTTACTAACTTTACTGACTTATTTCTAAGACTCTTTACTTGCCAGTCGAGTATTTTAACCGGTTGCTCCACAAATGACAGGTCTGCCTGAATTTCTACAGGTTCATATTCTATCACATGGCTAGTGTCAGGATTGTACTTCTTAAGCAACGACACATGGAACACATTATGCACATGCTGATACTGAGGTGGTAAGGCCAACTCATAGGCCACCTTTCCCACTTGACTCAAAATCTCAAAAGGACCTATGTATCTAGGTGCTAACTTCCCTTTCTTGCCAAATCTCATCAACCCTTTTCTAGGTGACACCTTTAGCAACACAGCTTCGCCAATTTAGAATTGAACATCCTTACGTGCTGGATCCGCATACTTCCTCTGTCTATCTTGAGCAGCAAGCAACCTTTTCTGAATTAACTTGACCGAGTCATGCAACTGTTGTACCAATTCCGAGCCAAGAATTCTTCCTTCTCCTACTTCATCCCAACTTGTTGGTGATCTACATTTTCGCCCGTACAAAGCTTCGTATGGTGGCATGCCGATACTGGAATGATAGCTGTTGTTATAAGAGAATTTAATCAACGGTAAATGGTCGTCCCAACTTCCTGCAAAATCGATTGCACAACTGCGCAACATGTCTTCAATTGTTTGAATTGTCCTTTCACTCTGGCCATCAGTCTGCGGGTGGTATGCCGTGCTCATATTCAACTTCGTGCCAAGACATTCTTGAAATTGCTTCCAGAATCTCGAGTTAAAGCGGGGATCTCTGTCTGAAACTATTGATACGGGTACTCCATGCCTTAGTATGATTTCGTGCACATACAGATGAACCAACTTGTCCAGTGACGACTTCTCATTTATTGGAAGGAAATGCACCGACTTCATAAGACGATCAATTATAACCCATATTGTGTCATGTCCGGATTTCGTTCGCGGTAGTCCTACTATAAAGTCCATAGTGATATTTTCCCATTTCCATTCTGGAATCTTCAGGGGCTGAATTAATCTGCTTGGTCGTTGATGTTCTGCCTTTACTTTCTGACAAGTATAACACTTCGCAACCCATTCTGCCACGTCTCGCTTCATATTTGGCCACTAAAAGTTTTTCTTTAAGTCTCGATACATCTTGGTGCTTGTTAAGAATATATGTATTAGTTTGATGATAAGTTAAGCAAAACACTTAAGTAGAAATCTAGTGTTTGTAGCCTCAACGGATAAGACATCTTGGCTATCCGTTGAAGGAGTAGCTTTACTTAGCAATAAGTTTAGTATTGTAGCACATTTCACTCTCTGGTTTCAAGCTGTAATTCTTAGACGTTGTTAGGAAATGATCAGTCATGTTGACTACTAATGGATGTACAAATAGGAGGGCTAAGTGTAAATATTTCATGCCTTGTAATTTTGTATAAGTGAAGAAGTGTCAACGGATATTGAAGACCTTCAACGGATAAGAAACAAAGCTTCAACAGATGTCTCTAATGCTTCAACGAATAATATCCATCAACGGATAAGTGCTTCAACGGATAAAGACTTCAACTGATAATGCATCAACGGATAAAGCTTCAACGGATAAAGCCTCATCGGATAAGGCATCAACGGATAAAAGCTTCAACGGATGCTTAGTTCATTAGCAGTTGATAGTGACAATTCACAAGCTGATAGAGGCACATGGGTTGACAGAGATACACTGGAATGTGGAAGCCTCTAGGAGGAATCAAGAAAATGCAGCATTTCCATTCTGATGCAAACAAGGAAGTATTCAAAGATTTACAGATTATCCTAGATTGCATTGGATAGAGAAATAAAGAAGAAACATGTGAAGAATCTTTTCAATTGTATTTTACAGTTTGTCTTCACTTGTAAACTTGGTGATATATAAACCAAGTAGCAGCTAGTAATTAGATATGAATTTTCCTTGAGCTGTTTAGAAATATCAAAAGAGAAAATCATCTAGTTTGTACTAGGAAGCAGCTGTGATTTAATTCTTTGAATCACAGATTTTCTGAAATAACACATCTCTGGTGGAACACAAATCCACCAGAAAAGTTTTTAAGTTCTTTGTGCTCATTACATTTGTGTTTGAATATATATCTGTCTGCATCAGCTTCAAGCAATTCACACACATTTGATCACTCAAACACTTAGCCTTAGAAACTGCTCAAAACTTGAAAAAGTTTTGAGATTTACATTCAACCCCCCTTCTGTAAATCTCATTGTTAGTCCACTGGGAATAACAATTGGTATCAGAGCAAGCTCTTAACATACAAAGAGTTTAAAGATCTATTCTGCTAACATCATGAGTGCACAGAAGAATCCTCCTGCTAACATCATGAGTAGGAAGGATATTGGTGTAAAGATCCCAGTCCTGGAAAAAGATAATTATCATCACTGGAAAGTGAAGATGCATTTACATCTTCTTTCTCAAGATGAAAGCTACATCAACTGTATTGAAAATGGTCCTCACATCCCTCACAAAGTAGCCACAGCTGCTACTGCAACAGTTGCTGTTGGACAGTCCATTTCCAAGCCAAAAGCAGAATGGACTATTGAAGACATGGAAGAAATCCACAAGGATAAGAGAGCCATGAACATTTTGTTTAATGGCTTAGATCAAGATATGTTTGACAATGTCATCAATAGCCAAACTGCAAAGGAAGTTTGGGATACTGTACAAATCATCTGTGAAGGTACTGAGCAGGTCAGAGAGAACAAGATGCAGCTTCTTATTCAACAGTATGAATATTTTCACTTTGAAGAAGGTGAATCATTAAATGATACCTTCAACAGGTTTCAGAAACTGTTGAATGGATTGAAGCTGTATGGTAGAGTGTACCAAGTCAAGGATTCCAACTTAAAATTTCTTAGGTCTCTGCCAAAGGAGTGGAAGCCCATGACTGTCTCTTTGAGAAATTCTCAAGATTATAAGAACTTCACACTTAAAAGATTATATGGAATTCTGAAGACTTATGAACTTGAAATGGAGCAGGATGAGCTGTGGAAAAGGGAAAGAGAAAAGGAGGAACAGTTGCTATTGTAGCTCACAGTGAGAAGATGGAAGCCAAGAATGAGGAGAAGATAATGCCAAGTCTGAAAATTGGCACAAGCAAATCAGAATCAAGCAAGGGTAAAGAGCAAGTTGCTGAGGATGAAGACAATTCCAGTCAGGATGAATCTGATGATATTGAAGAACATTTGGCCTTTCTGTCCAGGAGGTTTGCAAAAATGAAGTTCAGGAAAAACACAAAGTTCACTAAGCCAAACAAAAACATGGTGGACAAATCAAAGTTCAAATTTTACAAATGTGGCATTAGTGGACACTTTGCAAGTGAGTGTAGGAAGCCAAATTCTGAGAAAAAGAAATTTGAGCAAGTTGATTACAAAAAGAAGTATTTTGATTTGCTCAAACAAAAGGAAAGAGCTTTTCTCACTCAAGATGATTGGGCAGCAGATGGGGTACATGAAGATGATGATGTGGAATATGTCAACCTAGCCCTGATGGCTAATTCTGATGAAAATGAAACCAGTTCATCAAGCAACCAGGTAATTACTACTGATCTCTCTCAGCTTTCTAAACATGAATGCAATGAAGCCATAAATGATATGACCAATGAATTATATCATTTGCGTGCTTCCCTTAAATCACTAGCAAAAGAAAACACTAGGATCAAGGAGAATAATGTGTTTTTAAGTGATAGGAATGCTATGTTAGAGGATCAGGTAATTGAGCTTGAAAAGATAAAACTTAAATGCTTGACTGTTGAGAGTGAACTAGCAGAAGCTGTTAAGAAAGTAAAAATTCTTTCTACACAATTAGAAAGTGAGCAAGAGGTAATCAAAGCCTGGAAAATATCTAGGGATGTTAGTGTTCAGATTGCAAAGGTTCAGGGAATTGAATCATTCTGTGAGGATTCCTGAAAGAAAAACAAAAAGGAGTTAGAATTAATTGATGGATTGTCAACAGATGTGGAATCAACGGATGATGAAAGTTATCCATTGAAGGAAGAAAAGGAGCATCCATTGAAGGCTCATCAATTAAAACAGGCAAGTTCTTTTAAAAATAATCTCAATAAAAAGAATGATTCAACTCTCAAGAACTTTGTCAAAGAAGGAGCTAGCACATCCAGAGATGTCAGTAAGATGAATATAGGACACATGACTTTAGATCAGCTAAAATATAGGCTTAAGTTGGTTGAGGATAAGAAGGAGACTAAAAGAAAATCTAAAAGAAATGGGAAGGTAGGGATTAATAAACATAACAATTACACACCTGATAGGTATGCTCCTAGAAAAAGCTGTGTGCATTGTAAAAGTGTTAATCACCTATCTGATAATTGCAAGTCTGTTAAAAATGCTCCCATGCCTTCAAATCCCTCCATGCCTAACATGTCTATGTCACCTCTGCATGCTATGCCTGTTATGTCTCACCAGAATCCCCATGCACATTTTGCAAACATGCCATATATTAACAATCCTTATCTTACTGCATTTAGTATGCCTCAAATGCCATATAATATGCCTATGTGGAATAACATGTTTGCACAACCTATGCCTTATCAAATTCAATCAAATGTGTTAAATGATTCTGTGACTAACCCTACACTTCAACCAACCACATCTGAGACCAAGGTTGACCCAAAGTTACCTAAGTCAAAAGATGCAGGAGGAATGAAGTCTAGGAAAAAGACTAACAAGGCTGGACCCAAGGAAACTTGGGTACCAAAATCAACTTGATTGATTTTGTTGTGTGCAGGGACAAAGAAGGAATCTATGGTACTTGGACAGTGGTTGTTCAAGACACATGACAAGAGATTTCACCCTGCTCACAGAGTTTAAGGAGAGAGATGGCCCTAGCATAACCTTTGGAGATGACAGCAAAAGATTCACTATGGGATATGGCTTGATTTCAAAAGAAAATGTCATCATTGATGAAGTTGCATTGGTTGATGGTCTCAAACACAATTTATTGAGCATCAGTCAACTATGTGACAGAGGGAATACTGTTTCCTTCAATTCTGAAGCCTGTATTATCACAAGTAAAAAGGACAATAAAGTGGTTCTAACTGGAGTTAGAAAAGGGAATGTGTACTTAGCTGATTTCAACTCTACAGATGCAGAATCCATAACTTGTCTTCTCAGCAAAGCAAGTCCAGTTGAAAGTTGGCTATGGCACAAGAAGCTGTCCCATTTGAATTTCAAGACAATGAATGATCTAGTCAAAAAGGACTTAGTTAGAGGAATGCCTCTAGTGGAATTCACAAGGGATGGACTGTGTGATGCTGATAAGTGGCATTTTATCCCACTTAGAACGTCTTAAAATGGCTTAAATTGGTGTCTTGAAATCAAGTATTTTGTGTATTTGATGCGTTTTTCTAGTTTTTATGCATTTCAGGGTATTAGTTGCATTTCGGAGGAGGAATCATCAAGAATAAGCCTTGGCATGTGTTCACCATTGAGAGAGGAAAAGAACGGGCAGATTACGGCGAAGAAACGGAGCAAACCTGGAATTTTTCCAGTAGGGTCCTGCGCGCCCGCGCAGCAATGCTGAGCGGCCGCGCAGCAGCCTTGCGCGCCCGCGCAGAAATGCTGAGCGGCCGCGCAGGGTCGGGGAAAAAGCTGAATTATTTTAGACTTCTACTTCTGTTTGGCTTCCAACTTCTATGTAATCTGAGTTTTATGGGACTATTATATAAGTAGATTTGAGACATTTTCATAGAGAATAAGAAGAAGATTGTGTTTTAGATTGTGTTTTGCAAGAAGCGAAGGAGATAAGGAAGAAGACCGATTTAGCACACTGCAGCGAAGAGGAAGCATATATTCTTGTGATTCTTGTTTCGTTGTAACGTTGGATGCTAGTTTTCTTACTTTGACTTATTTACTCTTGTGACGTACTCTGTTTTAATATAATTAGTTTAGTTATTATTTTCTTGTGTTGTTTATCATGATTTCATATGAACCCATGATGGCGATAAGTTCTATTATGGGCTAATCGTGATCATGGGGTTGCAACGGATTTATTATGGAATTCTTTAGTTAATTGTTTAATACTTTAGTGTGTGATGATTGCATGATATCTAGTATTGGTTGTGCGTATTCGTCTTATGTGCGTCGCGAACATATAAGATAGGGTGTTAATCTCTTGTGAAGCGACGGTGGATCTTGAGATTTAGAACTTGCCATGCTAGCATAGGTTCATGTACGTTGTGCATGATTAGTGGGTAATTCTAACAGTTTTATTTGCCCTATATAATCAAAAGGGATAACTTGTGCTTAAATCGTTGTGTTGTCAATTTCTGTAGACATATAGGAACTCAATATAATTGATGACTATTCAACTTCTATCTTAATTGTGGATGCTTGGTAGATTGGTATTAGTACAATGAAAGTTGGCTTTTATCAGTTTCGTGTTATTCGATTAATGTCATCACTGTCACATGCTAAAGGTAATAACAATGGCTATAGAAGGAATTAATAATGAAGTTGTGATCTCATGAGTGTTTTATTACTGATAAATTGAAGTGTTAGTTAAGTGGTTAATTAAGTAGTTAATTGTAGTTAATATTTAATTAACAATTTTAAGTGTTATCTTAACATTGAGAAGTAATCATACATTGGTGAGTGAGTTTAATTAGACAATAACTTAGTCTGAGTCTCTGAGGGAACGAACTAGAAAGTATTCTATATTACTTGCGAACGCGTATACTTGCATGAATATTAGTGCATGTTTTCGCCCTAATAAGTTTTTGGCGCCGCTGCCGGGGACTCGGCGTATTTGTTTAGTTTATGTACTTACCATCATTGGTCATTAGGACTCAGTGATTAGGTCGTAGTAGTTAATTACTCTTTTCGGTTGTGTTTCAGGTACTTTAGCAAGCGTTTATGCAAACTCGTTCTCGTGCTCGCAAGAGGACCTTAGATACAGCTGAGGAGAAAGACGAAGTTCTTGATACTCCGGAGAAGTTAGATTTTGAGGATTCGGATTCAGGAACTGAGCAGAAAGAACCAGTAAACATGGGATATCGTATTGTTCAAGCTGATCCAGCTCTTATGGATTTTTCTCGGCCTAAAATTGACGACATTCAGTCAAGCATCCTTCATCCGGCTATTCAAGCTAACACCTTTGAAATCAAGCCGGGCACTATTCAGATGGTGCAGAATTCTGTTTCTTTTGGAGGAGCGGCAACTGAAGACCCCAACATGCACATAAGGAATTTTGTCGAGATCTGCAGCACTTTTAAGTATAATGGCGTGACTGATGAGGCTATCAAGTTGAGGCTTTTCCCATTCTCACTGAGGGATAAGGCAAAAGACTGGTTACATTCTGAACCAGCTAGGTCCATCACTACGTGGCAAGATCTTGCGCAAAAGTTTCTGGTGAAGTTTTATCCAATGGCAAAGACTGCTGCTATGAGGAGTGCTCTTACTCAGTTAGCGCAGCAACCTACAGAATCTATGTGCGAGGCTTGGGAACGCTACAAGGAAATGTTGAGAAAATGTCCACATCATGGAATGCCGGATTGGATGGTAATCACTGGTTTTTATAATGGTTTGGGGGCCCAATCTCGGCCCATGCTCGATGCAGCAGCTGGAGGCGCCTTATGGGCTAAAAGCTATACTGAGGCGTATAATCTTATCGAGACGATGGCTGCAAATAAGCATCAAAACCCAACTCAGAGGATGACGTCAGGCAAGGTAGCAGGTATTCTGGAAGTTGATGCAGCCACCGCTATTGCAGCCCAGCTCCAAGCGCTATCAATGAAGGTTGATTCTTTGGCTACGTATGGAGTTAATCAAATAGCTATGGTTTGTGAGCTTTGTGCAGGTTCTCATGCTACGGATCAGTGTTCTCTTGTCAACGAATATGTTCAGTATGTGAATAATTATCAGCGACAACAGCAGCCTGTGCCAGTGACCTATCATCCTAACAACAGAAATCATCCAAATTTCAGCTGGGGGAATAATCAGAATGCTATTCAGCCAACATATCAGCAAGGAGTAAGTAAACAGTTTAACCCACCTGGATTCCAGCAACCACAGCAGTATGCTACAAGGCAATCATATCCTCAACAGGGAAGTGCAGCTGCACCTACTAGTGCTGATTTTGAGGAACTTAAGCTGTTGTGCAAGAGTCAGGCGGTTTCTATCAAGACCTTGGAAAATCAAATCGGTCAATTAGCCAATGCAGTGCTCAATCGTCAACCTGGCACTCTTCCCAATGACACGGAAGTACCAGGCAGGAAGGAAGCTAAAGAGCAAGTCAAGGCTATTACCTTAAGGTCTGGAAAAGTAGCTGATGCTGAAAAGGCAAAAGAAGTCGAAGCTGAAGTTAGAGATGAAGAATCTAAGCAAAAGGAGAAAGTGGCGGAACCAAAGAAGACTACTGTTGAACACACTCTGCCTGAGGCTAATACAGGGGAGAAACAGCTCTATCCTCCACCACCTTTTCCTAAGAGATTGCAGCAACAAAAGCTGGATAGATAGTTCGGGAAGTTTCTGGAGGTGTTCAAGAAACTTCACATCAATATACCTTTCGCTGAGGCGCTGGAACAAATGCCTAGTTATGCAAAGTTTATGAAGACTATTCTTTCAAGGAAGGTGAAACTGGATGACCTTGAAACCGTTGCTCTCACGGAAGAATGCAGCGCGGTTCTGCAACAAAAGTTACCACCAAAACTGAAAGATCCAGGAAGCTTCACCATTCCTTGCACCATTGGCAATCTAACTTTTGACAAGTGCCTTTGTGATTTGGGAGCAAACATTAATCTGATGCCATTGTCGATCTTTAAAAAGCTGGATCTGCCTGATCCAAAACCCACATACATGTCGCTATAATTGGCGGACCGTTCCATTACTTACCCAAGGGGCATAGTTGAGGATGTGCTCGTCAAGGTGGATAAGCTCTTCTTTCCTGCAGATTTTGTTATTCTGGATTTTGAGGAAGATAAGAAGATTCCCATAATCTTGGGGAGGCCTTTCTTGGCTACTGGCCGTACCTTGATAGATGTGCAAAAAGGGGAACTTACTATGCGGGTCTAAGATCAGGATGTGACCTTCAACGTATTCAAGGCAATGAAATTCCCTACAGAAGATGAGGAGTGTTTAAAAGTGGATGTGATTGATTCCGCAGTTACTTCGGAACTCGATCACATGCTAATGTCTGATGCATTGGAAAAGGCCTTAGTGGGGGATTTTGACAGTGATGATGAAGATAGCAACGAGCAATTACAATATCTGAACGCTTCTCCATGGAAGCGAAAGCTCGACATACCATTTGAATCTCTTGGTACTTCTGACCTTAAGAATGCTGAAGGGAAGCTCAAACCATCAATAGAGGAAGCACCTACCTTGGAGCTCAAACCATTACCTGAACACTTGAGGTATGCTTTTTTAGGTGATTCATCTACGTTACCTGTTATTATTTCAGCTGACCTTTCAGGTAGTGAGGAATACAAGCTCTTAAGGATTTTGAGAGAATTCAAATCGGCTATAGGATGGACCATAGCAGACATCAAGGGGATAAGTCCTTCATATTGTATGCATAAAATTTTGTTAGAGGAAGGTAGTAAGCCAACTGTGGAACAGCAGCGAAGACTGAACCCGATCATGAAGGAGGTGGTGAAGAAAGAAATTCTGAAATGGCTAGATGCAGGCATCATTTATCCTATTTCCGACAGCTCGTGGGTGAGCCCCGTGCAATGTGTACCTAAGAAAGGAGGTATCACTGTGGTCGTAAATGAAAAGAATGAGCTCATCCCTACTCGAACAGTTACAGGATGGAGAGTATGCATGGATTATAGAAAATTGAACAAAGCCACAAGGAAGGATCACTTCCCTCTCCCATTCATTGATCAAATGCTTGACAGATTGGCGGGACATGAGTATTTTTGTCTTCTGGATGGGTATTCCGGGTATAATCAGATTTGTATTGCACCAGAGGATCAGGAAAAGACTACCTTCACTTGTCCATTTGGCACATTTGCTTTTCGTAGAGTTTCGTTTGGGTTATGTGGCGCCCTGGCCACCTTTCAGAGATGTATGATGGCTATATTCTCTGACATGATTGGAAATAACGTCGAAGTGTTCATGGATGACTTCTCCGTCTTTGGACACTCATATGATGAATGTTTGAATAATCTGCGCGCCGTACTCAAAAGATGCGTGGAAACTAATTTGGTGCTTAATTGGGAGAAATGTCATTTTATGGTGCGTGAAGGCATTATCCTTGGGCATAAGGTCTCTAGCAAAGGTCTGGAGGTGGACAAGGCCAAGGTGGGAGTCATTGAAAATCTTCCCCCACCCAATTCTGTGAAAGGAATCCGTAGTTTTCTCGGTCATGCGGGTTTTTATCGGCGATTCATGTAACACCCCCAGATCCGGGGTCGGGGATCCGGGTCGTCACGGTCTTTCTTTCCACAATATCACTTCACTTAATTAATAAATAACCTTATGCTGTGACCCCACACTAACACACACCACAACCCGTTATAGTCTCAGAGATGAAATTTAAATAAGTACAAGTCTTTGAATCCACAATTTAAAAGTTATTACAACCCAAAATGATTACTTGATAAATTTACAGTTAATTGCCATTATCTGCCACAAGTTATAATTATACATAATTGATTCTCAAAAGTAGATGGTCTGATCTACAATAGATCTACCTCTGCAGCTATAGCAGCTACAACATCAACGGGAAGACACAGGACGCTTCCCACGCGCTTGCGCTGGGTCTGCTGGAGTCTGGCCATCTTTCCTAACTGTTGTTGTGTGATGAAGAAATAAAGCAAGGGTGAGCAGCAAGCCCACCAAAATAATATGTATAATGATTTACAATATATGAGCCTACTCATAATACTCATGAAAGTCTTGGTCAAAAGAAATGAACCAAGTTGATATCTTAATGCGATGAAGTCGCAAAATATTCAGTATATATATATATATACATATATACTTTTCAAAATATTGGAAGTCCTCTTCCATGCATAATACACACAGAATTCCAGTGTATAACTGTATAAAAATATCGTTGCAAGGTGATCTCATATATCTAACCTTGTCTCAACGTTTTTCTGAAAATCTTTGTCATGCATAAGATAATCATTTACTAGATATAAGTTTAAAAGATGAAGTTACAAAATACTCCAATATACTTATATCTTTTCCAAATACTACTTGAACTACCATCATTCAAGTTATAATTAGTTTCCAAAGTTCATCACATAGACGAGACTACAAGATAATACTTGAATAGATTCAACCTTTAAAATATCATCAAAATAAAATGAAGTTATGAGATACTTCATTTGATGCAAACATTATTTTGAAAACTTGACCCTGCCAACACTCAACAATCGCCCAACCGTAGCCTTTCTATCGAAGTGCTTTGGGTAGTGTTGCAGAAATATCCAATTGGATGATGAACTCATTACGGGAGTTTACCGCGCCAGGAAGACCACTTACGATGATCAGTCATAGTAGTACAACCCCACCATTTTCTACATGTAGAGGAGAACCTGTTGGATTTACTTGTCAACCGAACACTGAACTCCTAAGGAATGGACCGCCTTAGCGGAACTTCCAGGCCATTTGGGCCAATATAATAAGGCTGGGCCGGCACTACTCGACCACTTACGCCACTCCTAGTTCAGATGAAATCCATGACTCTGAAACGTAAAGCTCGTTTCCCCCTTTCCCCAAGTAGAAACTTGTTGATACGGCTCCACCAAGAAGTCGTACCTAGTTGGAAAGGAAAACTCACCGATATTTCCCAGGCGATGCCTGTTAATGGATTAACTTGTTCCAAGAATTTTACTTCCCGAATATTGGGTAAGTAATCAAAAACTCTTTTACCAAGACAGCAACCTTGTTGCGAATATAAAACACACCACCGAGCCGGATCCCCCAGGTTTTGAGCGAGTATTTAAATCCCCTTTTTAAAAGGAAGATCTTAAATATAAAAATAGTTTTGGGATCCGCTCTAACTTTTGAAAATCATTTTAAAGACTCGAAAACACTTTAAAGAGTGTTTGGAGTAAAACTGATTTAATGAAGTAAATCAGTCCCCAGAATATTTAGAAAATGTCTGAATATTATTATTTAAATAATATTCCCATAAAAATAATCTTTATAAAATAATTGAAGTAGAAGTATTAAAACTTATACTTGAAATGAATAGCAAATAATCAAAGATATACTTATACAAAAGTAATATCTTTATTTGAATAATCAAAAATAAGTTTGATTATCGACACCTTATTCTTTAATAAATTAAAGAATATATCTCAGCAAATAATCGGAGTCATAGATCCTCAAATGAATATTCAAATAATATTCAATAAATAAAATAAGCTGAGTCATAATACCTCGAATGAATATTATAAATAATATTCATTAAATAAAATAAAGGAGTCATACATCCTCAAATGAATATTCAAATAATATTCAATAAATAATGTAAAGGAGTCATACGCCTTCGAATAATATTTGAAATAATATTCAATAATAAAATAAAGTTAAAGTTATCGAATAAACCTTATTCGATTAATAGTTTTAAAAACTATATCCATATATATATATATAAATAAATAAATATATATATATATATATATACTCGGGAACATCGACTCCCGGTTTAGAAATATGTTCACCTTTTATCCCCTATACTAAGGGTATACGCAACTACTTGCTTATTTCTAGCATAGGTATTATGCAACTATAAGCATTGAAATCAACAGATAGATAACCAGATTACGAAACAGACATGCATATATACCATATTAGCATGCTCCAATATATCGCAAAATTTGCTAATAACAATCATGCAATATCACAAGATAATGCATATACATATATTTACATCACAACAACAGTATAACGGGTAGAAAACTTGCCTGAGCGACTGGGGTTACGAATGGCTCGGGACGAGTCTGGTAACCTATAAACAACAAGTAAGTTGGAATTAAACCAAAATCACTTGTAAATCTATACTTTAACTAACTTAGACTCTAACGCTTATTTTGCGCTCACTGATTCGCTTAAGCCACTCGGGTACCCTCGGCTCCACCATTTTTAATAATTTAACCTTTACGAGTTTTAAAGCGATTCCTTCGCGAGTGTCTTACCAACTGCCTAACACACTTACCATAAATGTTTCATACATTAATTAACCCTTTTTGGTCTTTAATCTATGTTTCAAAGTAAGGCGAGGGAAAAAGTTTCGTTCGCGAAACGCCGTTACTTGAAACGGTCGTTTCTCCTAAACCGTGCATCGGAATCGAACGAACTACATATCAAAACGAAGCTCGTAACATGAGCTATCTAATCATGGCAGTGGTCATAATCTAGCAGGGGGTTCTCGGGTCCTAATGTTATGCACAAAAACAGTCTAAAGAAAATCGGACGTTACGACGGCTATGTTTACGCGTTTTCCCAATTTTAAACCATTCAATACCAACCACAAATCAACCCCAAATCAATCATACAACCAATATCCCTCCAAACCACATCATAACAGCCCCAACAAATCCACATTAACCATTTATACTTATTCCTCACATGAACTAAAAGCTTTACTTAGGTTCTTTAACTAATTACCAAGATTTACAACTCCAACAATGCAACAAAACCAACTAATCTCTACAAACTCAACCAAACTTCAACCAATCAAGCATCATGCTTCACATATGCTATATCAAACACATTCAATCCTAATTACTCAAAACTAAAGCTAGGGTTTGTAGTTTATACCTTCCTTGGAGAGTGGAGAATCAAGAGAATGGCTTGGAATCACCTTTAAAGCCCTTATCCAAGCTTAATCTAAACAAAACTTCAAGAACACAAATTTTAGTTCTTGAAAACACTATTCACTATCTTCTTTCATGATTTATAGAAAAAGATTGGCTTGGAATTAGAAGCTTAAACTTATAGGAAGTATGTAACTATCCATGGGGAAGCTTAGATAATTACCTTGCTAAATAGTAAGTGGAGGAGCTTGGACTTCCATTTTTTAAGAAAAAACCCGAGAGCTTGAAGAAGAAGAAGAGATATTTTTGTGTTTTTCTTGGTGAAATGAAATGATTTGCTTGGTTGGTTGATTTTTGTTGTTTGCTTTAGTGAATTACCTAGTTGCCCTTGGTTTTTGTGTGGTTAAAAAGTCACCACATCTCCTTCCTTTCTTGTCATGCCTATGTCATCCTCATGATGTCATTCTCCCTTCCTTGTCCTCTTTCTATTGGTTGGATGACATCATTCCCACTAATCCCTTTGATTATCTTCCTAATCGTTTGCCTAATGACCGCTGATCTGTTATACGGTTCGCTTAACTTTCGTTTTCGTTTATCGTTTGAGGGATCATACCCGGGATCTTATTACTTAGGTTCCCTTAACCTTTCTCAATATATTATATTCCTTTTATGATCCTCTCCTATAATCCTTTTATTTAAATCCTTTTTATCCTGTTACCTTATACTCAATTCTCTCCGTATCTTGTGGATTTCCGGGAAAAACCAAAGTGTTCGGAATTGGATTCTGACGATCTTTACATACACTTATATACTTCATAGAGTACTAATAATATCCCATAAGATCAATAACAGAACCCCTACATAGCGTGGCATGAAAAGTTTTCTCGTTCAGCAAAAACACTATTCATAAGGGTTTCAAAATTTCTCAAAAATTGGGGTTATTACAGCCTCCCCTCCTTAAAAGGATTCCGTCCCGGAATCGGATAGAAATAAATAGGGATACTTTCTTAGTATTGCACTTTCTAACTCTCAAGTCAATTTTCCCACATTGTGGTTCTACCATCAAACTCTTACTAGTTTGATAACCCTTCTCCTAAGCACTCGTTCCTTTTCACTCTATAACCCTTCCTGGTTGCTCCATATAGGTTATGTCGGGTTGCATATCTATGCGCTCATATGCCTCTATTTATCTGGCATCTGAATTACACTTCCTTAACATTGATACGTGAAACACGTTACGACCTGCTACATGTTCGGGGTTAGGGCTAGCTCATATGCTAACTTCCCAAACGTCTTAATATATCCAAGGGTCCAACGAATTGTAGACTTAGTTTTCCTTTCTTTCCGAACCTCATCAATCCTTTCCAAGGGATACCTATATCATTACTAGGTCCCCTATTTGATACTCTTTATCCTTTCGTGTCAAATCAACATACTTATCATGTCCATCTTGGGCTACTACCAGCCGTCCTCTGATTAGATCTATCATATCCTTGGTCCTTTGGACTACTGCGGGTCCGAGCATCTTGCGCTCTACAACTTCATCCTAACATAAGGGAGATCGACATTGTCTTCCCTCAAGGATCTCATAAGGTGACATCTCGATAATGACATATGATCTATTGTCGTAAGATAACTCAATCCGAATTAAGTGATCATTCCAAATTCTTTCAAGTCTATTACACAGACTCTCATTATTGCTTTTAACATTAGAGCTTCTACTTCTCAATACCCATTCTTTTCCAGTTCGTAATCGCTACTACCTTCCGTTCCTAATATTATACTGGTTATACTTTTGCTCGTTAGCGTTCTATAACCTTTTAATAACCACGTCAACCTTAGTATCACGAATGTGTTCCCATTCCGCATACTACCACCACTTTATTACTCCTTTTTCAGCTGCTTCTATCTTTGGAAGCTTGATCAATCATATAGAAGTAAAGGAATTTGTTGAGAGATCACTATGATCATGAACACTTGTTATATTGCATAGTTAGTACAGAAGGTGGCCAGCCTTTAGTACTTGACAAGCAATTAAACAATAGATGGTATCCTACTAGGCTTCTATCACACAGATAGATAGTCATTCGGCAATACCTCCCCTTCTGGAAGGGTTGTTCTTCTCAGATTACATGAAATGAAAAGAAGAGAAAAGAACGAACTGAAGAGAATTGTATATATAAAAAAAATATATATATACTGCCACAAAATATCTGGCTTGGAACCTACCTCTGAATTATAGAGGTTTGTCATAGGAGAACAAAACATAAACGTATTTATATCAGCATCAAGTATTATAGCATCGTATTTCACGTGCCTAAATATTTTCGTTATCCCGTCCATCATTCTATAGACCCATGCTCTTCCTCGAGCTTATACACAATTACCTTTGAAACTCCCTCGATATCGAAAATCGAATCTGGGATCTCATTCTAGACATCATCGTTACTCGAATTCTATGCTTGCATCACAACCTTCCTCGTATAATAATACGACTCTCTATTGATAAGAAAGAATAATAATTCACTATGTAGATACTCTACTTAATTAGTCTATCAATGATAACTTATACACTACCACTACCCGATTAGTGGTATTCAATCTCAACATCCATTCCAATACAACTCTCACGGTTATAATCAGCTCACTACTCGCAGAATCATTGCTGCCTTACTATGGTCCACCACTGACCCACTGTCATCATTCACTTTCCATGAAATCTTAATAGCTAACCATACGGAGTCCATACATCTCGTATCTAATTCTCCTAAGGAGTTAACATAACCACCAATCACAATTCATGAAGAACACTCCAAACTCTGACGTACTTTCATGACATGAAGTAGATAAAATTGCAGAAGAGTTTCAATCAAAGCAACGATAGCAGGTTAATACCATTCTTAATCATATGCCTTAAATAGAAGACTTAGCTCAAAGGTTCATCTAGTCCTTTTTGAAACATGGTCCTGGCTTATCTCAAGATAGGACCTTCTAAGATAGATAGCCCGTTCATTGGCGATTACACGAATTAAACTTTTACCAACTACTATTACGGTTGGGTATTGCACAGTCATCAGAAGGAATGTCAATCTTCCAAACCATAATACAATCTGCATAGCTTTGACCATCATCATTGTATTCCTTTGGCACAAGCGCCTATAATTATCCTCTTACCTTTAAAGTGTCGGCCACCTCTTTGGCCTTTCCTGATAGTAAAATTTCCTTACAGTCAATGTCATTTTAACCACCTCCAAATAAATTTTTCCACCTTATTTCAATCACAGCTTATGTGAAGATGTTTTCCTTAAAATCTGATGAGTAAAAAAAAAATCACCATTTTTCCATAAGTTATTGCCTCAGTCTTTAGAGGTTAATCACTGTCATGACTGACTCTCAATCATAATTAGAACATCCTTTATCTTAAGTCCTAATTGCCCTGAACAATTTCGACCATTATTGGTTCGATCCATACCTTCTCGTGGTTTAACACGTGCCTCACTTGGCATCATTATAATTACGTCATATTTCCTTTATCAACATTTCCATTCTTGAGAATTTTGAATATTACCTTTCTCATTGCAAAACCTCTAAGGTTATCCTTGAATCGTTCCTCCTGTATTCCCTAGATACAGGGCATATCACCATACCCTATACTAATACTAGAACCATTATCTATATGTTTCTGAAAAATTTTCTCCACTGATACTTAAAGGTCATCATTACCTTAATATTTTCCAATTCATACTGTCAAAACTCATACTATCCCTATTAAGGGTGAAATGCCAACCTTCATGCATTCCCCCTATGGTTCATCTCAAGTTATCGAAGTTATATCCTTAATTCCACCTTTAAAAGGTACCTGCATCCTTCCATGGATAAATCAAGTCATATATCCTTGATAGATTATCTTATTCATCATTCCCACCTCGATAGTCTATACCTAACTTCATAATAGCATCCTTATTCAAATTGAGGTCAATCTATATGGCCTTCAAAAGATAACAATGGTTATCTGCTTTTCTTTCCTGATTTGGTAATGATAACATGGATGTTCTGGAAGATATTGGTCATGTTCAACGTGAACTTCTTTTTAATAATTCCTTATTTACTTTTGCTGTTTATCTCAACAGTCATCTCAATGTTGGGATATCTCTCATACCTGGCGTCTCCCTTTCTGGGTATCAAGCCACCGGTCTTACACTTCACATTCTTGAAGGTCACTTCCTTCATCCAATTTTCCTAATTTCTTACTTCCTTGTCTCCTCAGTCTATCCGCGTCTCATATTTATCCTTCGAATTATCTCAAGGTTTCCTCGAATCTTCCCAACTTACAGGGGATAAAATATATGTATCTCTTATACCTTCAACCATCAATTTAACTCATGGTGAATCACTCTCATCCGGACGATTACATACTTTTCTATTTCTATTTCTACGAGTCTTTAGGGTTTCCTCATACCCAACTCCCTTATCATTCCTCAAACTCTCTTGCCTTTATATTCCTTTCTCTTATCGTTATTTCATGAACCAACACAACATAAGCATTGATTTCAAACATCCCGTCATTCTGGATTCGTGTCTTCAGAACGAATCTTGATAACTTTTACAACTTAGATTCATAATTCATCATACTCGTCTGCCTTTGTTCTGGCTCTTAAGCTTTTACACTATCTCCATAACCTTGGGAAGTACTTTCCTGAAAACAATTGACTGAACTTAAATCAGTTTATTATAATCTCTTGCTCCGTGCCTTCCTTGGCCTTTCACCGGCGGGTGGCCTCTCTCTTAGGAGGGTAAGTGATAAAAACAGTCTTTTGTGATTCGTCAATCATTTAGAATCTCAAATGATTCCTATATTTCCTTTAGCCAGGCTCTTGCCTCGACTGGGTCAGCTTGTTCCTTGGAACTCTGAGAGCTTAGCGATTTAAAGGTCATGAAAGAATTTCTCACCGCACTGTCTCCTCAGGGTGGTGGTTGGGGATAATAGTCTAAGTTCTTTTTAGACAGGTCCATGAATTGCCGTATAGGAGTACCGTCTCGGGTCTCCTTTCCTTACTCGACTTTCTATTTCCTTAGTATGAAATGTTTCATCCTACTCCCCATAATTGGGGTCATCTTTTAATTTAAAATCCTCATTTTCCACTCCATTATGTCATGGGTTCCTTCTATCTTGATGGCGACCTCCCTGACTATCACGTTCAGGGTTTGCTCTAAATCTTATTCCTCAAACTAGCTTTCGTCTAAGATCTCATCCTTACGCTCTTGAACTTTCGGAACCCAAATTCTATAGGAATACCTCATTATTCCCTTATCATCTTTCTCGATATTAACCTCTTATCTATTTGTTGGCTCTCTGCCTTCATTCATAACTTTTTCTGGCACAATATGATCTTTTCCAATAATTCGGGCTGTATTGCTATCTCAAACAGCTTTTCGGTACCGGCTCCGGTTACCTTCACTACTATTTCCATTTTCTCAAAATCTCTTATAAACTCTCCAAAAGACATTATCATCTTGAGTCTCTCCTTTTTACTAAGGGCATCAGCCACCATATTGGCTTACCCCGAATGATAAAGAATCTGCCAATCATAATTCTTGATTAGCTCTAACCGCCTCCTCTAGCGTATGTTGAGCTCTTTCTACGTAAGAATGTACTAGAGCACTTATGGCTTAGGTAATTCTCGCACTTCTCTCCATACAAGTAGTGCCTCCAATCTTTAGGGTAAAACTATTGCCACGAGCCTAAGCTCATGGGCGGTGATATCAAATTTCATATTACCTTAATTGTCTTGACGCAGACGCGATTATCTTGCTGTGCTAAGAAGCACCCTAATTCCTTATGCGAAGCGTCACTTACAAATCACAAAATCTCCTTTTTCCATCCGGCAATGCCAGCATAGGGGCCATCACCAACCTCTGCTTCAGTTCTTGAAAGCTGTTCTCGCATTTCTCTGTCCATTCGAACTTCTCAGTCTTACGAGTAAGCCGCGTTAAAGGGGCTACTATCTTTACAACTTGAACGAACCTCCGGTAGTGACCGGCCAATCCTACCTCTGGTAGTCGACCAAACCATGGTCATCAATTCATCAGTGGTCCTTTATCCAATCCTGTCAGGATTCTCCATGGGGTCCTTCTCAACAACTATCCCTACTAGGACAACATCCTCAATATCAACATCATCCGGTCCTGCATTAGGACACTCTATCGGATCCACAATCTGATCTCCAATAACTAATAAAACATCATCACGTTGATATTCCTCAACTTCAGGGTTCGGAGTCCCGCTACCATATACGATAACGAACTACGCTCCTATCACGATATTTATAAGGGTTCCCATAAGGGTTTTAACCGTCAGTACTACGTTAGGTAGCCCGACTATGAACTTGGCAAGAGTTCTTATTATCTTAGTGAACTTATTATCTTAACGTCCCATCATCTCTGAGGTTTATAACGCTTAGCTCTGATACCATTTCTGTAACACCCCCAGATCCGGGGTCGGGGATCCGGGTCGTCACGGTCTTTCTTTCCACAATATCACTTCACTTAATTAATAAATAACCTTATGCTGTGACCCCACACTAACACACACCACAACCCGTTATAGTCTCAGAGATGAAATTTAAATAAGTACAAGTCTTTGAATCCACAATTTAAAAGTTATTACAACCCAAAATGATTACTTGATAAATTTACAGTTAATTGCCATTATCTGCCACAAGTTATAATTATACATAATTGATTCTCAAAAGTAGATGGTCTGATCTACAATAGATCTACCTCTGCAGCTATAGCAGCTACAACATCAACGGGAAGACACAGGACGCTTCCCACGCGCTTGCGCTGGGTCTGCTGGAGTCTGGCCATCTTTCCTAACTGTTGTTGTGTGATGAAGAAATAAAGCAAGGGTGAGCAGCAAGCCCACCAAAATAATATGTATAATGATTTACAATATATGAGCCTACTCATAATACTCATGAAAGTCTTGGTCAAAAGAAATGAACCAAGTTGATATCTTAATGCGATGAAGTCGCAAAATATTCAGTATATATATATATATACATATATACTTTTCAAAATATTGGAAGTCCTCTTCCATGCATAATACACACAGAATTCCAGTGTATAACTGTATAAAAATATCGTTGCAAGGTGATCTCATATATCTAACCTTGTCTCAACGTTTTTCTGAAAATCTTTGTCATGCATAAGATAATCATTTACTAGATATAAGTTTAAAAGATGAAGTTACAAAATACTCCAATATACTTATATCTTTTCCAAATACTACTTGAACTACCATCATTCAAGTTATAATTAGTTTCCAAAGTTCATCACATAGACGAGACTACAAGATAATACTTGAATAGATTCAACCTTTAAAATATCATCAAAATAAAATGAAGTTATGAGATACTTCATTTGATGCAAACATTATTTTGAAAACTTGACCCTGCCAACACTCAACAATCGCCCAACCGTAGCCTTTCTATCGAAGTGCTTTGGGTAGTGTTGCAGAAATATCCAATTGGATGATGAACTCATTACGGGAGTTTACCGCGCCAGGAAGACCACTTACGATGATCAGTCGTAGTAGTACAACCCCACCATTTTCTACATGTAGAGGAGAACCTGTCGGATTTACTTGTCAACCGAACACTGAACTCCTAAGGAATGGACCGCCTTAGCGGAACTTCCAGGCCATTTGGGCCAATATAATAAGGCTGGGCCGGCGCTACTCGACCACTTACGCCACTCCTAGTTCAGATGAAATCCATGACTCTGAAACGTAAAGCTCGTTTCCCCCTTTCCCCAAGTAGAAACTTGTTGATACGGCTCCACCAAGAAGTCGTACCTAGTTGGAAAGGAAAACTCACCGATATTTCCCAGGCGATGCCTGTTAATGGATTAACTTGTTCCAAGAATTTTACTTCCCGAATATTGGGTAAGTAATCAAAAACTCTTTTACCAAGACAGCAACCTTGTTGCGAATATAAAACACACCACCGAGCCGGATCCCCCAGGTTTTGAGCGAGTATTTAAATCCCCTTTTTAAAAGGAAGATCTTAAATATAAAAATAGTTTTGGGATCCGCTCTAACTTTTGAAAATCATTTTAAAGACTCGAAAACACTTTAAAGAGTGTTTGGAGTAAAACTGATTTAATGAAGTAAATCAGTCCCCAGAATATTTAGAAAATGTCTGAATATTATTATTTAAATAATATTCCCATAAAAATAATCTTTATAAAATAATTGAAGTAGAAGTATTAAAACTTATACTTGAAATGAATAGCAAATAATCAAAGATATACTTATACGAAAGTAATATCTTTATTTGAATAATCAAAAATAAGTTTGATTATCGACACCTTATTCTTTAATAAATTAAAGAATATATCTCAGCAAATAATCGGAGTCATAGATCCTCAAATGAATATTCAAATAATATTCAATAAATAAAATAAGATGAGTCATAATACCTCGAATGAATATTATAAATAATATTCATTAAATAAAATAAAGGAGTCATACATCCTCAAATGAATATTCAAATAATATTCAATAAATAATGTAAAGGAGTCATACGCCTTCGAATAATATTTGAAATAATATTCAATAATAAAATAAAGTTAAAGTTATCGAATAAACCTTATTCGATTAATAGTTTTAAAAACTATATCCATATATATATATAAATAAATATATATATATATATATATATATATATATACTCGGGAACATCGACTCCCGGTTTAGAAATATGTTCACCTTTTATCCCCTATACTAAGGGTATACGCAACTACTTGCTTATTTCTAGCATAGGTATTATGCAACTATAAGCATTGAAATCAACAGATAGATAACCAGATTACGAAACAGACATGCATATATACCATATTAGCATGCTCCAATATATCGCAAAATTTGCTAATAACAATCATGCAATATCACAAGATAATGCATATACATATATTTACATCACAACAACAGTATAACGGGTAGAAAACTTGCCTGAGCGACCGGGGTTACGAATGGCTCGGGACGAGTCTGGTAACCTATAAACAACAAGTAAGTTGGAATTAAACCAAAATCACTTGTAAATCTATACTTTAACTAACTTAGACTCTAACGCTTATTTTGCGCTCACTGATTCGCTTAAGCCACTCGGGTACCCTCGGCTCCACCATTTTTAATAATTTAACCTTTACGAGTTTTAAAGCGATTCCTTCGCGAGTGTCTTACCAACTGCCTAACACACTTACCATAAATGTTTCATACATTAATTAACCCTTTTTGGTCTTTAATCTATGTTTCAAAGTAAGGCGAGGGAAAAAGTTTCGTTCGCGAAACGCCGTTACTTGAAACGGTCGTTTCTCCTAAACCGTGCATCGGAATCGAACGAACTACATATCAAAACGAAGCTCGTAACATGAGCTATCTAATCATGGCAGTGGTCATAATCTAGCAGGGGGTTCTCGGGTCCTAATGTTATGCACAAAAACAGTCTAAAGAAAATCGGACGTTACGACGGCTATGTTTACGCGTTTTCCCAATTTTAAACCATTCAATACCAACCACAAATCAACCCCAAATCAATCATACAACCAATATCCCTCCAAACCACATCATAACAGCCCCAACAAATCCACATTAACCATTTATACTTATTCCTCACATGAACTAAAAGCTTTACTTAGGTTCTTTAACTAATTACCAAGATTTACAACTCCAACAATGCAACAAAACCAACTAATCTCTACAAACTCAACCAAACTTCAACCAATCAAGCATCATGCTTCACATATGCTATATCAAACACATTCAATCCTAATTACTCAAAACTAAAGCTAGGGTTTGTAGTTTATACCTTCCTTGGAGAGTGGAGAATCAAGAGAATGGCTTGGAATCACCTTTAAAGCCCTTATCCAAGCTTAATCTAAACAAAACTTCAAGAACACAAATTTTAGTTCTTGAAAACACTATTCACTATCTTCTTTCATGATTTATAGAAAAAGATTGGCTTGGAATTAGAAGCTTAAACTTATAGGAAGTATGTAACTATCCATGGGGAAGCTTAGATAATTACCTTGCTAAATAGTAAGTGGAGGAGCTTGGACTTCCATTTTTTAAGAAAAAACCCGAGAGCTTGAAGAAGAAGAAGAGATATTTTTGTGTTTTTCTTGGTGAAATGAAATGATTTGCTTGGTTGGTTGATTTTTGTTGTTTGCTTTAGTGAATTACCTAGTTGCCCTTGGTTTTTGTGTGGTTAAAAAGTCACCACATCTCCTTCCTTTCTTGTCATGCCTATGTCATCCTCATGATGTCATTCTCCCTTCCTTGTCCTCTTTCTATTGGTTGGATGACATCATTCCCACTAATCCCTTTGATTATCTTCCTAATCGTTTGCCTAATGACCGCTGATCTGTTATACGGTTCGCTTAACTTTCGTTTTCGTTTATCGTTTGAGGGATCATACCCGGGATCTTATTACTTAGGTTCCCTTAACCTTTCTCAATATATTATATTCCTTTTATGATCCTCTCCTATAATCCTTTTATTTAAATCCTTTTTATCCTGTTACCTTATACTCAATTCTCTCTGTATCTTGTGGATTTCCGGGAAAAACCAAAGTGTTCGGAATTGGATTCTGACGATCTTTACATACACTTATATACTTCATAGAGTACTAATAATATCCCATAAGATCAATAACAGAACCCCTACATAGCGTGGCATGAAAAGTTTTCTCGTTCAGCAAAAACACTATTCATAAGGGTTTCAAAATTTCTCAAAAATTGGGGTTATTACAATTCATCAAGGAATTTTTAAAGATATCTAAGCCGTTGTGCAATTTACTTGAGAAAGATGTGCCTTTTAAATTTGATGATGAATGTTTGGCAGCATTCGAGACTCTCAAGGAGAGTTTGATCACAGCACCAGTTATTACAGCACCAGATTGGACAGAACCGTTTGAGATGATGTGTGATGCGAGTGACTATGCGGTAGGTGCAGTTCTGGGACAGCGCAAGAAAAATCTCTTCCATGTGGTCTACTATGCGAGTAAGACTTTAAATGGGGCCCAATTGAACTACACCACTACTGAGAAGGAGCTTTTGGCTATAGTCTTTGGCTTTGAGAAATTTCGATCTTATCTGCTTGGTACGAAAGTAACAGTATTCACTGATCATGCAGCTATTCGCTATCTGGTTTCTAAGAAGGATTCGAAGCCGAGACTCATTCGTTGGGTGCTTTTACTTCAGGAATTTGAGTTAAAGATCAAAGATAGAAAAGGTACTGAGAATCAAGTAGTTGACCATCTCTCTAGGTTGGAGAATCCCGATTCTACTTCACAAGATAGGACGTTAATCAATGAATCTTTTCCGGATGAGCAGTTTTTTGCAATTCAGGAGGAAGAACCATGGTTTGCAGATATTGTAAACTATCTTGTCAACAATATAATGCCGCTTAATTTGACATCCGCTTAAAAGAAGAAGTTTCTGCATGAGGTGAAGTGGTATATGTGGGATGAACCATATTTGTTTAGACAGGGAGCTGACCAGATCATCAGGAGATGTATCCCGTTCTGTGAAACGGAGGGGATATTACGAGACTGCCATTCCACGATTTATGGTGGACACTATGGAGGTGAGAAGACGGCAGCTCGTATTCTGCAAGCAGGTTTTTTCTGGCCTACTTTGTTCAAGGATGCTCATCAGTTTGTTTTAAGGTGTGATCGTTGCCAAAGAGTGGGAAATTTGTCAAGGAAGGATGAGATGCCATTAAATGTGATGCTTGAAGTCGAGGTCTTTGATGTATGGGGAATCGATTTCATGGGGCCTTTTATCTCGTCTTGCAATAATCAGTACATCTTGCTGGCAGTCGATTATGTCTCAAAATGGGTCAAAGTTAAAGCTTTACCGACAAATGATGCAAAGGCAGTGCTAAATTTTCTTCATAAGCAAATTTTCACAAGGTTTGGAACGCCTCGGGTAATCATAAGTGATGAAGGATCGCATTTTTGCAACCGTAAGTTCACTTCTATGATGCAGCGTTATAATGTGAATCATCGAGTAGCTACTGCCTATCATCCGCAAACAAATGGTCAAGCGGAAGTGTCTAACAGAGAGATAAAGCGCATTCTAGAGAAGGTCGTTTGTCCGTCAAGGAAGGATTGGTCTTTAAAGCTCGATGAAGCTGTTTGGGCTTACAGAACAGCATACAAAACTCCACTTGGGATGTCACCGTTTCAGTTGGTGTACGGTAAGGGATGTCATCTACCGGCGGAGCTTGAGCATAAGGCCTACTGGGCATTGAAGAAATTGAACCTGGATTTAGATGCAGCTGGTAAGAAAAGAATGCTTCAGCTTAATGAACTTGATGAATTTCGACTTCAAGCGTACGAGAATAACAAAATGTATAAGGAAAAGGTGAAGAGGTGGCACGATAGGAAGCTACATCCTAAGTTATTTGTGCCAGGGCAACAAGTTCTGTTATTCAATTCTCGGCTCTGACTTTTTCCTGGGAAGTTGAAATCAAGGTGGTCTGGACCTTTTATTGTCAAAACTGTGTTTCCACATGGAGCGGTGGAAATTTTTGAGAATGATTCGGACCAAGCATTCAAGGTTAACGGTCAGCGGTTGAAGCACTACTATGGGGACATGGCAAACCGAGAGGTGGTTAGTGCCATTTTGTTGACTACTTGAGAAAGGTACGGAACGTCAAGCTAATGATGAAAAAGAAGCGCTGCGTGGGAGGCAACCCATGAATTGTTGTTACAGGAACCCTTAGAAGTTAATAACCTATCCAAAAATACAAAAAAATCAGAAAACAGGGGCTGCAAATTTTTTTTTCCCAGAGACCCTCTGCGCGCCCGCGCAGCTATGCTGAGCGGCCGCGCAGCTTGCTGCGCGCCCGCGCAGAAATGCTGAGCGGCCGCGCAGGGGTCGAGTTCCAGAAAATTTTTTACAGTTCAGAAAAAAAAAACAAAAACACAAAAACCCATCACAGCCCATAAACCCACGAATTCTTTTCCCATTACCCCATGATTTTATCCCTCAACCCCACTCCTAATCTAATTTAACCTACTCCACACCCTATATATACATACACCTATCCCACATATCTCCCACAAACTTCCTACACTTAAACCCTCTCATAAACATCAAAAATCAGTTCTTACACACTTTTATTCACAAATCAATGGCACCCAAGAGAGCACGCACTATTGACAGCAGCAGCACAGTTCCTACTGCTGATTCATCAAGGGGTACTGCTGCAAGGCCTCGGTTAACTGACAGAGCTGCGGAGGAGGAGTACACTAGGCTGTTGGGGAAGCCGATTCTAAAGGAGAGGGGGTTTTTACCATCAGGGAGGGATGGTGAGTTGTTGCCCATGATTGCAGAGAAGGGGTGGATTCGCCGTGTGATTGGACAGCGAGAGAGGAAGCCCGAGGAGGAGAACTGGAATGAAAAGACTGCTGAGGATTTTGACTTGGATTTGATTTGTGCGACTCTCTGTCGACCGGGCACAGTTTGGAACCGCAGTCCAGCCAATAATGAGTATCGTCACTTTCCGGCGATCGCCATGAACAGGTATGCCCGTGCATGGAATGCATTTATATGTGTTAATATTTTGCCTTCTTCACATGCACACGAGGTCACAGTTGAGAGAGCACAGTTGTTATGGGGAATTCTGAATGAAGAATACTATGTGGACCTTGGTGAGTTTATCTACCAAGGAATTCTGAAGTTTTTGAGGGGAGCAAAGCATATGAACATCCCTTATGCATCCACGGTTACGAAGCTATGCCGAGCAGTAGGAGTGAACTGGCCGGCTCATGAGCAGTTGCAGTTGCCAGCAGCTCCGATAGATTCTGGCACTCTGAATGGGATGCAGGAGTGGACCGGTGGTGAGCCTGAGGAGCATGGGCTGGGTTATCATCTTCCAGGAGGACGTCCAGCACGAGGTGCTACTATGGCTAGGCCAGGGCGTGGTGAGGCTGGTTCTTCGAGAGCTCAGGAGGGTGCTGGGATGGGTGATGCCCAGTATAGGAGGCTTTCACGGCGGATGGATGCCATGTATGAGACGCAGAGCAGGTTTGCTCAGGAGCTCACCCTTGCGTTAGGGACTGCTTTTCGAGGCCTTAGAGCTGATATCCAGTGGCCAGTTTTTGGTGAGGACTCTACATACCCGCCGCCTGATACTCCACCCACTGAGGGTGATGATGATGATGACTCCGAGTAGGTATACCCTGTGTTCCTTTCTACTACCTTCACTGGGGACAGTGAAGATTTTAAGTTTGGGGGTGGTAGTTAAGGAATATTTTGTGTGTGTCATATAGCTGCATATTCATGATAGTTAGTTCATATAGTTGCATAATTTTTGCCATATAGTTTTTTTTATATAGCTTTATTTGTTTGTCATATCATATAGCTCATGCATATACCATGATCCCTTTTGCAATGATTTATCGACTGAATTGTGATATTGATGCGAGTGTAGTGATAACATTAAAGTGATATTAAGTTGTGTAGGTTGATATGCATGCTAGAAGCACCTGTATTTTCACTAAGTCTTAGAGAATGCTTAAGGGCTAGATTGTTGTTATGATCTGATTATTTTCGAGGATAATCTATTTATTATGCTTAGAATTTGATAATAGGTTCTTAGTGGTAAAGGCATGAAAAAGAAAAAAAAATGGAGTAAAAAATGAAATTTGTTGCTAGTTGTGGCTAGGCGTCAAATGGCTAGTAGCCGGCTCGCATGTTATGTGAGTAGTCTAGGGTTGAGCAAGATGGAGCGAAACGCACTTGCTCAGAAAAGAAAAAAAAAATTTGCATAATTGATCAAGAGTGGGCTCTTTGGTATTCGAGTTATTAAGTTCTTAGGGGACTTTGTGCCTAGTGACCTAAGGCTTTTAGAGTCTGGGATCCGCTAACCTAACGCTCGTTACATGGATACCATTGTATAAGTCTTTTGTGGACCTCACTCATTGCACGGTCAAATAAGCATTTGAGTTGTAAATAAAAAGCACGATTCCGTAGTAAGCTCCAGAGTTCTTGTAGTGTTGTATATCACTTTGTGCCTAGAATTTTTATTCTTTGTATAATCGTAGGATTGCCTTGAGGATAGTCTAGTCATAGTAATTGGTCTAGTTCCGAAGCATATCTGTTAAGCATTTGCACACACCACGTTTCTGGCTGTATGTCCGTTTGCATGAGTTTATTGATCTTTAGTGTCTAACTGCATTCGTTGAGACGTGACAATTTGGTTGGTTAATTGTAGTAAGGGGGATCGTTGCATTTTCATATAGATTGCATTCATGCATATTTTTATTTGTTTTGAGTCTGTGACGCTTGAGGACAAGCATCGATTTAAGTTTGGGGGTGTGATAAGTGGCATTTTATACCACTTAGAACGTCTTAAAATGGCTTAAATTGGTGTCTTGAAATCAAGTATTTTGTGTATTTGATGCGTTTTTCTAGTTTTTATGCATTTCAGGGTATTAGTTGCATTTCGGAGGAGGAATCATCAAGAATAAGCCTTGGCATGTGTTCACCATTGAGAGAGGAAAAGAACGGGCAGATTACGGCGAAGAAACGGAGCAAACCTGGAATTTTTCCAGTAGGGTCCTGCGCGCCCGCGCAGCAATGCTGAGCGGCCGCGCAGCAGCCTTGCGCGCCCGCGCAGAAATGCTGAGCGGCCGCGCAGGGTCGGGGAAAAAGCTGAATTATTTTAGACTTCTACTTCTGTTTGGCTTCCAACTTCTATGTAATCTGAGTTTTATGGGACTATTATATAAGTAGATTTGAGACGTTTTTATAGAGAATAAGAAGAAGATTGTGTTTTAGATTGTGTTTTGCAAGAAGCGAAGGAGATAAGGAAGAAGACCGATTTAGCACACTGCAGCGAAGAGGAAGCATATATTCTTGTGATTCTTGTTTCGTTGTAACGTTGGATGCTAGTTTTCTTGCTTTGACTTATTTACTCTTGTGACGTACTCTGTTTTAATATAATTAGTTTAGTTATTATTTTCTTGTGTTTTTTATCATGATTTCATATGAACCCATGATGGCGATAAGTTCTATTATGGGCTAACCGTGATCATGGGGTTGCAACGGATTTATTATGGAATTCTTTAGTTAATTGTTTAATACTTTAGTGTGTGATGATTGCATGATATCTAGTATTGGTTGTGCGTATTCGTCTTATATGCTTCGCGAACATATAAGATAGGGTGTTAATCTCTTGTGAAGCGACGGTGGATCTTGAGATTTAGAACTTGCCATGCTAGCATAGGTTCATGTACGTTGTGCATGATTAGTGGGTAATTCTAACAGTTTTATTTGCCCTATATAATCAAAAGGGATAACTTGTGCTTAAATCGTTGTGTTGTCAATTTCTGTAGACATATAGGAACTCAACATAATTGATGACTATTCAACTTCTATCTTAATTGTGGATGCTTGGTAGAATGGTATTAGTATAATGAAAGTTGGCTTTTATCAGTTTCGTGTTATTCGATTAATGTCATCACTGTCACATGCTAAAGGTAATAACAATGGCTATAGAAGGAATTAATAATGAAGTTGTGATCTCATGAGTGTTTTATTACTGATAAATTGAAGTGTTAGTTAAGTGGTTAATTAAGTAGTTAATTGTAGTTAATATTTAATCAACAATTTTAAGTGTTATCTTAACATTGAGAAGTAATCATACATTGGTGAGTGAGTTTAATTAGACAATAACTTAGTCTGAGTCTCTGAGGGAACGAACTAGAAAGTATTCTATATTACTTGCGAACGCGTATACTTGCGTGAATATTAGTGCATGTTTTCGCCCTAACAGATGCTTGTCAGAAAGGAAAGCAAAAGAAAGTATCATTCAGTAAGAAGCTTGAATCTGCAATTGATGAACCACTACAACTTCTACACATGGATCTTTTTGGACCAGTCAATGTATTGTCAATTTCAAGGAAAAGATACTGCCTAGTGATTGTAGATGATTTCTCAAAGTTTTCATGGGTTTATTTTCTTGGATCAAAGGATGAAGCTAGTGAAATCATCATCAATCATATCAAGCAAGTCAACAATCATCCTGATTTCAAAGTAAGGAATATTAGGAGTGACAATGGAACTGAGTTCAAGAATTCAACCATGAAGTTGTTCTGTGAAGAAAGTGGGATCATGCACGAGTTCTCAGCTCCAAGAACTCCACAACAAAATGGTATGGTGGAAAGAAAGAACAGATCACTAATTGAAGCTGCAAGGACAATGCTTGAAGAGTCAAAACTCCCAACTTATTTTTGGGCTGAGGCTGTTAACTGTGCATGTTACACTCAGAATATTTCTCTAATCAATCAGGCAAAATGCATGACTCCCTATCAATTATTCAAGAGAAGAAAACCAACTTTAAACTTTCTACATATCTTTGGTTGCAAATGCTACATCTTAAGGAATCAATCTGATCACAAAGGGAAGTTTGATGCAAAGGCTGATGAAGGAATATTTGTTGGTTATTCTGCTGGAAAATCATATAGGGTCTACAATCTAAGAACCAATATTGACATGGAATCTGTACATGTTGTGTTTGATGATAAAAAGATTGATGGACTAACAGATGAGGGACATCATGAAGGACTCAAATTTGACAACATTGAGATATACTGTGATGATAGTGAAGATGAGAATGATGAAGAAGGAATCTCAAGAAGAATTCAGAATCTGCCTTTGGATAATGCACAGAATGCTGCATCCGTTGAAAGTCATAATTCAGCTTCCGTTGAAAGAAGCGATGCAACATCCGTTGAAAGACAAAGTGCATCATCCGTTGAAGTTCATAATGAAGCATCCGTTGATCACAGTCTGTCAACGGATAATCAATTTACTTCATCAGTTGATAGAGCTCTCAATTCCTTTCAAAGGATCAACAACTCAGGGGGAGTTTCAACAAATCAACATTCTATCTCACATCATGACAATACTGAGGCAACCTCATCTAGGGCTAATCTACCACCTCAAAGGAAATGGACCAAGAATCACCCTTTTGAACTGATCATTGGTGATGCTACATCAAAAGTACAAACTAGAAGGGCTACTCAAGATGAATGTCTGTATAGTAGCTTTCTATCACAGGAGGAACCTAAGAGAGTGGAAGAAGCTCTATTGGATCCAGATTGAATTTTAGCAATACGAGAGGAGCTAAACCAATTTGAGAGGAACAAAGTATGGAAGCTGGTACCCAAGCCAAAGAACAAGAGTTCTATTGACACAAAATGGGTATTCAGAAACAAGATGGATGAAAATGGCATTGTCATAAGGAATAAAGCCAGATTGGTTGCTAAAGACTATTCTCAACAAGAGGGAATAGATTTTGATGAAACATTTGCTCCAGTTGCCAGACTTGAAACCATCAGAATCTTTCTAGCCTATGCAGCTAATGCCAATTTCAAAGTCTATCAAATGGATGTCAAGAGTGCATTTCTAAATGGGGAATTGGAGGAAGAAGTTTATGTAAGCCAACCTCCAGGTTTTGAAGATCCAAATTTTCCAGACTATGTGTATTATCTGTTGAAAGCACTCTATAGACTAAAGCAAGCACCTAGAGCCTGGTATAAGACTTTGTCAAAGTTCCTTCTAGATAATCACTTCACAAGAGGTACTGTTGACAAAACTCTCTTCTTTAGAAATGTTAATGGCTCTAAGATACTTGTACAAATTTATGTAGATGATATTATATTTGGATCTACAGATGATAAGCTTTGTAAAAAGTTTGCTAAATTAATGCAAAGTAAATATGAAATGAGCATGATGGGAGAGCTAACTTACTTTCTTGGTTTACAAGTTAAACAAGTTAGTGGTGGAATTTTCATTAGTCAAACTAAATATATTTATGATCTTTTAAAGAAGTTTGACTTAATGGATTGTTCACCTGCAAAAACTCCCATGGCCACTGCCACTAAGCTTGAATTAAACAAGGCTGAAAAGTCTGTGGATATTACAAGTTATAGAGGCATGGTTGGCTCACTTTTATATTTAACTGCTAGTAGACCTGATATAATGTTTTCTACATGTCTCTGTGCTAGATTTCAAGCTGACCCTAAAGAATCTCACTTAGTGGCTATTAAAAGAATTTTCAGATATCTCAAGGGGACTCCAAATCTAGGAATCTGGTACCCTAGAGAGTCTGATTTTGATCTAATTGGCTACTCAGATGCAGATTATGCAGGTTGCAAAATAGACAGGAAAAGCACAACAGGCACCTTTCAATTTCTAGGGAACAAGCTTGTATCATGGTTCAGCAAGAAGCAGAATTCTATTTCCACATCAACAGCTGAAGCTGAGTATATTGCTGCTGGTAGTTGCTGTGCACAGATACTATGGATGAGGAATCAACTATTTGACTATGGTCTGACTGTTGACAAAATTCCAATATTCTGTGACAACACAAGTGCCATTGCCATTACTGAAAATCCAGTGCAGCACTCAAGAACCAAGCACATTGATATCAAGTACCACTTCATTAGGGAACATGTGATGAAAGGTACAGTGGAACTTCATTTTATTCCAAGTGAAAAGCAGATTGCAGATATATTTACCAAGCCACTTGATGAATCAACATTCACAAGATTAGTAAGTGAGTTAGGTATGCTTAATTATTCATAATTTATGTCATCTATATAATCTGCCTTGGAGCCTGAACTGAATTTGCTGCAAGAACAAAGTTGGCTTTAATTAAGACTTATCCTATCAATGGATATTCTCTATCCATTGAAAGCCAAGATTGTTCCATCAACGGATGTTCATTATCCGTTGAAAGACAAATACATTTCTGGAAATTTTATCCTTCAACGGATAAAATGGTGTTGTTCATCAACGGATAACTATTTCCCTTATCCGTTGAAGTGTCACGTCAGTTACTATAAGTGAGTCACAGCCGTTGATTCTTTTATTCAACTGTTGATACAGATATACAGTGTTGTATGTATTTGTATTTAAGGTAGTTTTCAGAATTTCTACAGTTTTATTTATTCTTGAACGGCTGTAACTTACTTAAAAGTATCATTTAATCATTTTATTTACGTTTTAATTCAAAAAAGTATAAAAGCCCAATTGAACTCTTATTCTCACTTTACGCTTTTTTGCAATTCTTATTCTTTTTCTCTCTAAATTCTCAAGTTTTTCTCTGCAACCTCTACTCACAACAATGGCACCAGTAGTCAAAATTATGTCTCAAACAGGATTTGTTTATGAAAAGAACAATTTCATTGCCTTGGTTGAAAAGAATGAAGCCCATTCTGATTATCACAAGATGATGGACTTCATCAAAAACTGCAAACTAAGCTATATAATGCTGGAAGCCCCAACCATCTACTGTGAGGTGATTGAGGAGATTTGGACAACTGCAGAGTTCAACTCGACAGATATGACTATTGCCTTCTCTCTCAAAGGTAAGGACTATTGCATTAATTGTGATGATATACACTCTTGCTTTAAGTTGCCTGAGAATAATGCCATGACACCACACACTGATAAAGATGTCTCTGCTATGCTAGATTCCATAGGCTATGCTTTTGATTCTGCTAGTTTAGGTAGTATTAGAAGGAAAGGCCTTAGGAAAGAATGGAGTTTTCTTGGAGATGCCTTTATTAAGGTTTTCTCTGGGAAGATTAGCAATTTTGATGCTATCACTTCATCTCTTGTTAATATGCTCTATATGCTAGTTTCTGATAGGTACTTTAATTTTAGCAACTGTGTTATGCTAGAATTAGGTTCCAGATTAGGTAACAAAGCTAATAGACCACATAACATCTACTATGCTAGATTCTTTATGTTATTGGCTAACCATGTTGCTGAAGGTTTGGTTATATCCAATGAGAATAATAAACTCAAATGCTGGGCACAAGAGAAAAGGGTCCTTGCAGACCTTTTCAGAATGAACCTCAACAGCCAAGTGCCATTGGTATACTTGCCAATCATGAATGCACCACAGGTAAGTGAGGTAAATACTTCTCTAACTCCTACTATTTCCAACCCCAATGTTTCTTTGCCTTCTAGTGTGGCTATGGAACCTGTGTCTCTGTCCAAACAGGCTCCTACCAAAGCCACCAAATCTAAAGTTTCCAAAGTCAAGTCAAAGAAACCTACCTCTGTTGTTTCTCAAAAGACAACAGTTGTAACAACTACCATAAACCCTGAAGGGAGTGAACAGGGTGTGAGTGGTGAGGGGAGGGGTGAACATCAAAAAGCCCCCCAGGATAAGGTGGGAGAGGTGAGTGGTACCCAAACCAGCCAAGCCACAGTCTCTCAAAAGACTGTGGTGGTTCAAAAGGAGTCCAACACATCCCTAGTTGCATCCTCCCAAAAGGTTGTAACTATTGAAAATAGTCCCCAACCAGGGACACAGAACAAAAGAGGGAGGGACACTGAAGCTACACATTCACCATTTAAAGCCTTTTCAAGGAAGAAGAAGGCCAAGACCCTAGTTTCCACACAAGGGACACACACAGCACAGATACATCCACCTGTATCTGTGCCTTCTCAAATTCAGCTTGATGTGATTCCAGCAAATGTGGAATCACAGCCCCATTCTCTCAATATAGAAACACACCATTCATCAAACTCTCCAACACCCTCTCTGGATGTGGATATGATATTCACATCAATTCCTGATTCTCCCTCATTAAAACTCAGGGAGGAGCCCCACTCAAAACCTGGTGATCATCATCTTTTAGATGATTTGTTGGATCATCAGCCAATTATTTCAGATGTAGTTGCAGAATCTGTGTCACCTCACTTAAAATCAATCCACACAGATTCAACAATTATGTCACTTTCTATATCTACATCTTTTCCTTCTTCAATGGATATCTCTCATCCGTTGACAAGTGGTTGTTCTTCAACGGATAAGCTTAACATCAGTTATCCGTTGATGCCATCAGTTTCCACTTCAACGGATATTCCCTATCCGTTGATGGTCTCTACACACTTAACAGAAACAATTCCAACTGTAGAGGACATGGCAACTGTACAATCACTTTTAGGTTTGAGGGAAGGGAGTGATCTTTTGAGTGAGAGTGTAACACCCCCAAATTCAAGGTCGGGAATTTGGGTCGTTACGATCACTTAATATTGACTAATAAATAATTAATCCTCTTTTCACATCATTACTCGACCTTTTAACCAAACTCACACACACACAGGTTATATGCTCAGAAACATTACTAAATTAACGTTAAAGTATTTAAGTTATTACAGACCAAAGGAAATTATCTCAAAAGAGTGAATGCCGAGAACAGCTCTACATGAGACTGACTCGGGTCACAAATAGTCTTGGTTCAAGTACTCAAAAGGAAACTATCTCTATTCGTCTACCTGAGGTGGCTGGCGGACGAACAGTCTACGGTACTCACGGGCGTCCCCTACCCGTTTGCGGGCAGTCATCCTGGTTCGGGCCATGCTGGTAATCTGTTGTGATATGATATTTATAAAAGCAAGAGTGAGCACTAATGCTCAGCAAGATATAGATATCCATTATCTCAATATAATCATTTAGGGAAAAACAACCATTAGGCATTGTATAACCAAGGTTTCTAAAAGTTTATATGCTTGTCAATTTTATGAAAAACTCAACTTTAACTGTATCAGTTTAATCGGCTTATACTCGTACTCATTTTATCTCAAAATCTCAATATGATGCTTGAACCAAGATTCTCATATGGATGTGATATATGAACATCAACATCCTTATTTAAAACTCAGCCTTATCGGCCTTCTGTTGTAGGTTTCACAACAATTTATCCAAAGTGGAGGAAGGGACTATACTGGAATAAACCACGTACCGGTGATCAGCCGAATACGAAATTTTCTCTACTAGTAGAAGGAATACAAACCTAGCCGCCTTTGGGCTTATCAAGACATTACACGATGGTTGCCCATTTCCGTGCAAGTCCGAAAGTCAATGGTCACAGAGACCACATAACTGTATACTGCGCCACTCCGCGCTTGGTCACTACCCGATACCTCTCCGTGCCGGGTAAGCCACATTCCAGTCCCAAAACAATTATATCATTTACATAAAATCCTTTATCGAAGGAATAGATCGTTCTCAGTTGACCTTTAAACAAGGTAATTTATCGGTCACTTTTATTACAATTGATTCTTGGGAGTTGTCGGAGTTTTGAATTTAAAATCGTTTTCTACCCTTAACCGTAGTAGAGTTTTACATATATTGTTCACTTGTTTTTCATTGAGCGAGGAAACAAAACCTTCATGCTTCTAGACTAAGTTCCCTAAGGTTTTGATAAGTTTCAGATGATTGATCTCTTCCGAGAAATTTTGAATAATTTAGAAAGTATCCTTGGGAACTATGTCTATTTTTAAATGATTTTTTTTTTGAGGTACGTAATATTAAATATTTACGGTCTCATAATATTTTTATGAAGGGTCCAATGAATTGATAAAACCTTAAGTACAAAATGTTTCTTAATAAGGTTCAATGAATTGATAAAAATCTTAATTAAATACTTAAGACGGGATTCGACATCTTATAATTATCCTTCGAATGGTTACATACGCTTTAGATAGAGTGAATTGATTTAAAAACTTTTCAATATTACTTTAAGTATTTTCCGGATATTTTAGTAACTCTTTAGGTATTACTTATAAATAAATAGTCAAGTAGGATATCCCTTGAGTGAGTATTCGATTACCTCTTTTAGTTATAAATCAAATCTCAATCGCTCGTTTGATATGTATGTTACGCGAAAGTACTTTATTTATTGAAATCGAAATTTTCCGCGTCCGGCTCGTTCCGGGATTAAATTGATTTAAAACTATCTCCGACTCCCACTATCTTGTATTATATTAAAATTACGTTTCAATTTCTCATACTCGTATAAAACGAAGTTCGTCTCCGTAAATAATCACATAATTGGAATGTATTGATATCACAGACAATCATATATTTTCGAATTGTAAATCATGGCATCAATATCACAAAAGTATATATAGCATGGATAATTTGTGTTAGGGTTTCGTAAACTTGCCTCGAGTGCTAGGAGTGGTATGGTCTCGGGGCTTTTGTTGGCGATCTAAAATCAATAACCAACGATCTTAGTTAGTACGCGATTATCGATTCGCTTTACTAAAATATTTTTATAAAATCGAAAAATTAATATTTTCTTAAAATTCTTTTTGGACAGTCTTCCTTGCTTCATTATTTAATTATCATGATTTTTCCAAATTTTCGAAATCATTTTTAGCCTTTCAAAATTATTAAGCAAGTGGCCTATGCGCAGTTGGCTTTTCGTATGAACGCTCTACACTAAAACGATCATAACTTTTAAACCGTAAATCCCCTCGTGACGATCCACACATGTACAGAAACTACAAATCAAGAGCTACCCAGTCATGGCCAGTGACTCACAAATTTCAAACATTTACATGGCCGAATACACTGCAGAAGGCAGACCAAGTGCAATAGGCTCCATATTCCATTTCTACTACTTGTTCTTGACACAATCACTACTTATGACCAACACAACACTTCTTACTTCTCAAGATCCACCCACATACACCTTATATACTTTATCTATCATCAAATACAAGCATCACAACTCAAAAACTCAAGTACTTAGCAAGAATATGAGTAAAACAACCTTACACATACACAAACTCTTGGATCTTGACACTACATCATAAATAACTCTTAAACCCACCCTTAAAACTTTAAAGAGTTGGAAGTTATACCTTATTGAGCACTAGGAGGGTTAGTACTAAGGTGATTAGGGCTTGTTTTGCTTGAAAAACACTTAGAAGGGCTAGATCCTTAAGAAACAAAACCAAGAAATAAGTTAGAATTTTGGAGTTACTTTTTAGCACCTCATTCAAATATTTTTATAAAATTGAAAAAAAACTAATTTGAGGCTGAAATTTGGTACGAATCTTACCCAAGATATATAGAAACTATGGTAAAAATTTCATGACATTTGAATGCGTACATTTTGAGTTATGAATTTTTCTTTCTCCCTTGCTCAGAAAATCCGAACTGCTGGAATGTAAAATGGGAGAGCTTTAAGTGAGGGAAAAGAGGGTTGTTTTCTTTTGTGGATGAAGTGTGGGAGTGTATAATGAATATATGGGATGTATGCAGCAGATTTGACAATAATTTGGCAAAGGTATAGGTTGGTTTGATTGTGTGATGAAGTGAGAAAAGGGAGAAGTATGGCTTGTGTACTTGTTTGTCTCCCATCACTATTCAACACTATTCCACTAACTATTCTAGTTAACTTCTAATCATCTAGTTACACTCTTAACTACTAGTTAGGACTTGGTTATGCATGGCCAACTTGCATGGGATTTAATTTCTCATTCCTTTATTTATCGTAAACGCAATCGTCGTTCCATTCTGATAGTTTCCACGTATAACGACTTGTTTCGTAGCGATTTCTTTTATCGCTTATAATACTATAACCAATTTCATTCCTTCTCTTGATCATAGAAATACCTTGATATATTATTTATTTCATGTAGTATTCCCGGTTCTACGCCATTCTTTACGGATACGAAAAAACGTAGTATAATCATAAATTTTCGAATTCCGTCGGCTTTTACATTCACTTATTTTCCTCGATAAACAAGAATATGATCTCGGATTCTCAAAATTCCACTATTCATTTTATGATGATCCCCATACGTATTACTTAATCAGCTCAAGTTACTATTCACAGAAGTTTTAAAATATTACAAAAAATTAGGGTTCTTACAGTCTCCCCCCTTAAAAGGATTCCGTCCCGGAATCAATCCACAAATAGATGGGGGTACTTTTCTTGCATGTGACTCTCTAATTCCCAAGTCGACTCCTCGACGTTGTGATGCCTCCATAAGACTCTGACTAGATTGACACTCTTGTTCTGGAGTACTTGCTCTTTTCGGTCAATGATTTCGACTGGCTGCTCAACATAGGACATATCTGGTTGAAGGTCTACTTGCTCATGCTCCACTATATGTTTGGCATCCGCATTATACTTCCTCAACATTGATACATGAAAAACATTATGGACCTGCTGAAGATTTGGAGGTAAAGCTAACTCGTATGCCACGGGTCCTATCCGTCTTAGAATCTCGAAAGGTCCAATATAACGGGGGCTCAGCTTCCCCTTCTTCCCAAATCTCATCAATCCTTTCCATGGTGACACTTTCAGAAACACCTGGTCACCCACTTCATACTCTATGTCCTTTCGTGCCAGATCGGCGTATTTACGCTGTCGGTCTTGGGCTGCTGCTATGCGTCCTCTGACTAATTGAACTATGTCCCTTGTCCTTTGCACCAAGTCGGGACCTAGTAACTTTCTCTCACCTACTTCATCCCAATACAAGGGCGAACGGCACCTTCGGCCATACAACGCCTCGTATGGGGGCATTCCGATACTCGCATGATGACTATTATTGTAAGCAAACTCTATCAAAGACAGGTGTTCATCCCAAGAACCCTTAAAATCAATTACACACATTCTCAACATGTCCTCCAATGTCTGGATGGTTCGCTCACTTTGTCCATCTGTTTGCGGATGGTAAGCGGTGCTCATGTTTAGTTTGGTTCCTAGGCATTCCTGAAAGCTCCTCCAAAATCTGGAGTTGAATCGAGGATCTCGGTCAGATACGATAGCTACTGGCACTCCATGCCTTACCACAATTTCTTTAATGTATAGCTCCGCTAATCTATCCACTGTGTAGGTTTCCTTGATTGGGAGAAAGTGCGCTGACTTGGTTAGTCGGTCTATAATTACCCATATTGCATCATGGTTAGTCTTAGTTCGGGGTAATCCTACCACAAAATCCATAGCTATCTGCTCCCATTTCCACATCAGAATTTCTAAGGGTTGCAAGAGTCCGCTTGGTCGCTGGTGTTCTGCCTTTACTCTTTGACAGGTCATACACTTACTCACCCACTCCGCTACATCCTTCTTCATGTTAGGCCACCAGTAGTACTCTTTCAAATCTTGGTACATTTTAGTGCTTCCTGGGTGGACCGTATATCTAGAGCTGTGTCCTTCCCGTAAAATTTCATCCTTTAGTTCTTGGACGTTAGGGACCCATATCCTGTAGGCATGCCTCCTGATTCCTTTCTCGTCTGGGTCACACTTGGCCTCCTCTCCGCTTACCAGTTCCTTGTTCTCCCTCAACACTATTTCTTGGCATCGCCTAATCTTTTCCAGTAGCTCCGGTCGCATAACCATCTCATACAAACCTTCGGTCCCTGGCTCAGCGACCTTGACCTCAATCTCTAACTTGTCAAATTCTCTGATCAAATCCTCTGACGTGGTGATCCTTTTCAATCTTTCCTTACGACTAAGGGCATCGGCCACCACATTGGCCTTCCCCGGGTGATAAAGAATTTCGCAGTCGTAGTCCTTAATCAATTCTAACCACCTTCTCTGCCTCATGTTTAGCTCCTTCTGGGTGAAGATATATTTAAGACTCTTGTGGTCAGTATAAATTTCACACTTTTCTCCGTATAGGTAATGTCTCCACATCTTAAGGGCAAACACTATGGCGGCTAATTCTAAGTCATGGGTGGGGTACCTCACTTCATATTCCTTTAATTGCCTGGATGCATAGGCAATCACCTTACCGTGCTGCATCAGCACACATCCCAAACCCTTATGGGACGCATCACTATAAATCACAAAGTTCCCTTTATCGTCTGGTAGGGCCAGCACTGGGGCCGATACCAACCTTTTCTTCAATTCTTGGAAGCTCTCCTCACATTTCTCCGTCCAAACAAACTTTTCTGTTTTCCGAGTAAGTCTAGTCAACGGGCCTGCTATCTTGGCAAAATCCTTTACAAACCTTCGATAATACCCGGCCAGTCCAATAAAGCTTCTGACCTCGGTGGGCGTGGTTGGTTGTTCCCAATTAGCGACAGCTTCTATCTTTGCGGGGTCTACGAGAATTCCTTCCTTACTAATCACATGACCCAAAAACTGAATTTCTTTCAACCAAAATTCACACTTTGAGAATTTGGCATACAATTTTTCTTTCCGTAAGATTTCCAATACTATCCTGAGGTGTTCCGCATGTTCCTCCTCCGACCTAGAGTAAATTAGAATATCATCGATGAAGACTATCACGCATTCGTCCAGATACTTCTTAAAGACTCTGTTCATCAGATCCATGAAAGCCGCGGGCGCGTTAGTCAAACCAAATGACATAACCAGGAACTCATAATGTCCGTACCTAGTGCGAAATGCAGTCTTAGGTATATCTTCCGGTTTGATCTTAAGTTGATGATAACCTGTCCTAAGGTCAATCTTGGAAAAACACGTGGCATCCTTTAGTTGGTCAAAGAGGTCATCTATTCTTGGCAATGGGTACTTGTTCTTAATGGTCAGCTTGTTCAGCTCTCGATAATCGATGCACAGTCTCATGCTGCCATCCTTCTTCTTCACAAATAATACGGGTGCACCCCACGGGGACACACTTGGTCTAATCATTCCTTTATCCAATAGATCTTGCAGTTGATCAGCCAACTCTTTCATCTCGACGGGGGCCAAACGATACGGGGCCTTTGATACTGGTGCCGTGCCGGGAGCTAAATCAATGGCAAATTCTATCTCCCGATCTGGAGGTAGTCCGGGAAGATCCTTGGGAAATATATCCTCAAACTCGTTAACTACGGGTATGGTGTGGATCTCAGGGGTTTCTCGTTTGGTATCCACCACGTGAGCCAAGTAGGCCTCACATCCTTGCCTTAAAAGTCTTTTGGTCTGCACCATAATTAGAAACTTCTTGGTTTGCCGTTGCCCCTTAATTATTACACTCTTACCACTAGGTGTTTTCAATTTTACTTTCTTCCCCTCACAATCAATCTGGGCATGGTTTCTAGATAGCCAATCCATTCCTAATATCACATCAAACTCCCCTAGTCGAAAGGGAATTAAATCTACTGGGTATCTTACTCCACCTAATTCTAGGTTGCAGTTAGCATAAACTTGATTTACAGGGATAATCTCTTGATTAGCTATTTCCACTTGCAAAGATTCTTTCAAAGGTTCCACTTTTAAGTTCAATTTTTCAGCAAATTCCTTAGACACGAAAGACTTAGTAGCTCCAGAATCAAATAGCACATTGGCGGAATTAGAGTTTAGGAGGAGCGTACCTGCTATAACATTGGTGTTCCTCACGGTATCTTTCACAGTCATATTAAAGGTTCTGGCAGTCGGCACTCTGTTAGATACAGCTACACTACCCCTTGAGCTAGCTGGGGCCGCCGCAGGGCAGTCCTTCCTCATGTGTCCTGTCTTTCCGCACTGGAAACACTTAGCCGCTTCCTGGTTACAAGCTGTGGCATAGTGCCCCACCTTACCACATTTAAAGCATGTCACTGGTTTCTGCATACATTGCCCAGAATGCTTCTTACCACAGCTCTTGCATTCTGGCAGAGGGGGTCGTGGTTGGCTATGATAAGACATTCCCGTCTGGTTCCCGCTCCGGGCCACACTCACGCCCCCTGATCCCCCGAATCCTGTACTGCGGTTGGGTTGGGAGGCCGTCCCCCTGACAAACTTACTAGGGAAGCTTCCCCCTCCCACACTCCGGCTTTGACCATCAAACTTTCGCTTCTTAGTTTGCTTCATTTTCTGGCTCATTTCACTCCCTGCTTCAGCTATCGTGGCCTTCTGCACTAGGGTGGCATAGTCAGTTATCTCCAGAATTGCCAGCTTGTTCTGAATCCACTGCTTCAATCCCTGTTGAAATATCTCAGCCTTTTGCTCTTCGGTACCCACCAGTTGTGGCACAAACCTCAACAATTCTGTGAACTTAGCTTCATATTCCGCTACGCTCATATTTTCTTGTTTCAGCTCTAGGAACTTTCGCTGCATCTGAACCTCCATAAACTTCGGGACATACTTCTTTAAAAATAACTCAGTGAATCTTTCCCAAGTAACAATCCCTTGGGGCTCCATATTTTTCTTGGCTTCCCACCAATAGTTAGCCTCACCCTTTAAGAGATAAGTGGCAAAATTAGTCTTGTGGGCTTCTTCAGTGTCGATTCGCTCAAAGGTCTTTTCTACCTCTTTTAGCCAAGCCCTGGCCTGAACTGGGTCAGTAACACCGTGAAACTCTGGGGGCTTGACCGACTTGAAAGATTTAAATGCATTAGCCATGGCCTGCTGGGGTTGCTGGGGTGGTCGTTGCTGCTGCAGGTTTTGCCTCAGAAGTTCTACAAACTGTTCCATAGGGTTCACTGGCATTTCCATCCCCTGAGTATCTTCAGCCTCTGACTCCTCATAGTCCTCATCATCATACTCATTTCGTTCTTTGTTAAATCTTAATGGTGGGGTCTGTGCTCGATGCCCTTGCTCATTATTACTACCCTGGCCGCCAGATGCAGCCGGGCGAGTTCTTGTTACTATTCTCCTTGGCGGCATTTTCCTGTTACATAAACTTATTTAGGTTGTTTCCACTTGCCAATTCTCATGCTTCCTGATTTGTTATGACAGTATGTAATTATGCAGGTATGAAAGAAGATTAAACCACAATCTAGAAATCGCAACTAAACAACATGATAATTATACATAATTTGGCCATACGCCGGGTCTAGGTACAACATACTGAATAATAAAAGTACAATCTGCCTTAATACAATAATCCTTAGCTGGTGGCACTATCAAAGACAACAACCCAGAACAACTATCACAAAACAACTAAGTACCACCACTGAGGAACAACAACCAACTACTAACAGTGTCCACTAGCCATGAGTAACATCACGAATCCGCCTCATAGCGCGAACCACAACCCTAATAACCTCGCGCCTACTCACCAAGTCACGCTGGGGGGATAAGCGGTGAATCCTACCGATGGTCCTCTGCTCTATGCGGAGAATGGTCCTGCGCACGCGTCGGGCGCTGGGGTATCCTCGCCTGGCTCGGGCCTCTATCCTCATGTGCCGCTCGATGGAAAGCTGGTCCCTCAGCTCGGCAATACGGGCCTCAGCCGCTGTCAGATCAGTAGCATAGCGACCTACCACCCAGTCGTGAACTGCTAGGGATATGACTGGTAGGGGTGGTGGAAGTGGGGAATTTGCAGGAATCGCTGCCACATCGTCAAGAATAGGGTCCATGCCGTCGTCGATCTCAGTCCGTGCAGGACTAACTGGTACAGGGGACGAGGTGGGTGTCCTCACTGGGGTGGATGCCCCTAGCTCCGCCTCTAACTCCTCAGTCAGTGCAGTGACTCTAGCCTGCAGAGCTATCATCCTATCCATCAAATCTGCTACTCCCGTCTCGCTCTCGAGCTCAGCGACTCGAGCCTGAGCTGCTGAGATCCGATTTAACAAACGCTCTATCGACCTCTGATGCACATCCACCCTCATCATCTCTGGAGACGAAACCTCCGTGCTGCCGTATGGAATATCCTCAGGAGGGGCTATCTCAGTGTCTGGCTCAGTGGGGTCCTCCTCCGAGTCCTCCTCAGGGTCAGTCTCTGGGTACTCGAATACCTCTAAGCCCACAGTGGGGGCAGGGTCTCCTACCTCGATCTCAGCTAAAAGGGCCTCATCATGCTCTCTCTCGTACGCCTCTACAGCCTCAGGGTCTAACACATCGGGTACCTACAAGTCATTTAACACACGTATTACTATCCTTGGATACTTAAATCACCCCTAAGGGTTCTTAATGTCAGTGCTACCCTCGTAGCCCGACTACGAACTCTATGTGAGTTCTAGTTCATTGATTCAGTTGATTCACCTAACATTTCTGAGACTTATAACCTAGGGCTCTGATACCATTTCTGTAACACCCCCAAATTCAAGGTCGGGAATTTGGGTCGTTACGATCACTTAATATTGACTAATAAATAATTAATCCTCTTTTCACATCATTACTCGACCTTTTAACCAAACTCACACACACACAGGTTATATGCTCAGAAACATTACTAAATTAACGTTAAAGTATTTAAGTTATTACAGACCAAAGGAAATTATCTCAAAAGAGTGAATGCCGAGAACAGCTCTACATGAGACTGACTCGGGTCACAAATAGTCTTGGTTCAAGTACTCAAAAGGAAACTATCTCTATTCGTCTACCTGAGGTGGCTGGCGGACGAACAGTTTACGGTACTCACGGGCGTCCCCTACCCGTTTGCGGGCAGTCATCCTGGTTCGGGCCATGCTGGTAATCTGTTGTGATATGATATTTATAAAAGCAAGAGTGAGCACTAATGCTCAGCAAGATATAGATATCCATTATCTCAATATAATCATTTAGGGAAAAACAACCATTAGGCATTGTATAACCAAGGTTTCTAAAAGTTTATATGCTTGTCAATTTTATGAAAAACTCAACTTTAACTGTATCAGTTTAATCGGCTTATACTCGTACTCATTTTATCTCAAAATCTCAATATGATGCTTGAACCAAGATTCTCATATGGATGTGATATATGAACATCAACATCCTTATTTAAAACTCAGCCTTATCGGCCTTCTGTTGTAGGTTTCACAACAATTTGTCCAAAGTGGAGGAAGGGACTATACTGGAATAAACCACGTACCGGTGATCAGCCGAATACGAAATTTTCTCTACTAGTAGAAGGAATACAAACCTAGCCGCCTTTGGGCTTATCAAGACATTACACGATGGTTGCCCATTTCCGTGCAAGTCCGAAAGTCAATGGTCACAGAGACCACATAACTGTATACTGCGCCACTCCGCGCTTGGTCACTACCCGATACCTCTCCGTGCCGGGTAAGCCACATTCCAGTCCCAAAATAATTATATCATTTACATAAATCCTTTATCGAAGGAATAGATCGTTCTCAGTTGACCTTTAAACAAGGTAATTTATCGGTCACTTTTATTACAATTGATTCTTGGGAGTTGTCGGAGTTTTGAATTTAAAATCGTTTTCTACCCTTAACCGTAGTAGAGTTTTACATATATTGTTCACTTGTTTTTCATTGAGCGAGGAAGCAAAACCTTCATGCTTCTAGACTAAGTTCCCTAAGGTTTTGATAAGTTTCAGATGATTGATCTCTTCCGAGAAATTTTGAATAATTTAGAAAGTATCCTTGGGAACTATGTCTATTTTTAAATGATTTTTTTTGAGGTACGTAATATTAAATATTTACGGTCTCATAATATTTTTATGAAGGGTCCAATGAATTGATAAAACCTTAAGTACAAAATGTTTCTTAATAAGGTTCAATGAATTGATAAAAATCTTAATTAAATACTTAAGACGGGATTCGACATCTTATAATTATCCTTCGAATGGTTACATACGCTTTAGATAGAGTGAATTGATTTAAAAACTTTTCAATATTACTTTAAGTATTTTCCGGATATTTTAGTAACTCTTTAGGTATTACTTATATATAAATAGTCAAGTAGGATATCCCTTGAGTGAGTATTCGATTACCTCTTTTAGTTATAAATCAAATCTCAATCGCTCGTTTGATATGTATGTTACGCGAAAGTACTTTATTTATTGAAATCGAAATTTTCCGCGTCCGGCTCGTTCCGGGATTAAATTGATTTAAAACTATCTCCGACTCCCACTATCTTGTATTATATTAAAATTACGTTTCAATTTCTCATACTCGTATAAAACGAAGTTCGTCTCCGTAAATAATCACATAATTGGAATGTATTGATATCACAGACAATCATATATTTTCGAATTGTAAATCATGGCATCAATATCACAAAAGTATATATAGCATGGATAATTTGTGTTAGGGTTTCGTAAACTTGCCTCGAGTGCTAGGAGTGGTATGGTCTCGGGGCTTTTGTTGGCGATCTAAAATCAATAACCAACGATCTTAGTTAGTACGCGATTATCGATTCGCTTTACTAAAATATTTTTATAAAATCGAAAAATTAATATTTTCTTAAAATTCTTTTTGGACAGTCTTCCTTGCTTCATTATTTAATTATCATGATTTTTCCAAATTTTCGAAATCATTTTTAGCCTTTCAAAATTATTAAGCAAGTGGCCTATGCGCAGTTGGCTTTTCGTATGAACGCTCTACACTAAAACGATCATAACTTTTAAACCGTAAATCCCCTCGTGACGATCCACACATGTACAGAAACTACAAATCAAGAGCTACCCAGTCATGGCCAGTGACTCACAAATTTCAAACATTTACATGGCCGAATACACTGCAGAAGGCAGACCAAGTGCAATAGGCTCCATATTCCATTTCTACTACTTGTTCTTGACACAATCACTACTTATGACCAACACAACACTTCTTACTTCTCAAGATCCACCCACATACACCTTATATACTTTATCTATCATCAAATACAAGCATCACAACTCAAAAACTCAAGTACTTAGCAAGAATATGAGTAAAACAACCTTACACATACACAAACTCTTGGATCTTGACACTACATCATAAATAACTCTTAAACCCACCCTTAAAACTTTAAAGAGTTGGAAGTTATACCTTATTGAGCACTAGGAGGGTTATTACTAAGGTGATTAGGGCTTGGTTTGCTTGAAAAACACTTAGAAGGGCTAGATCCTTAAGAAACAAAACCAAGAAATAAGTTAGAATTTTGGAGTTACTTTTCAGCACCTCATTCAAATATTTTTATAAAATTGGAAAAAACTAATTTGAGGCTGAAATTTGGTACGAATCTTACCCAAGATATATAGAAGCTATGGTAAAAATTTCATGACATTTGAATGCGTACATTTTGAGTTATGAATTTTTCTTTCTCCCTTGCTCAGAAAATCCGAACTGCTGGAATGTAAAATGGGAGAGCTTTAAGTTAGGGAAAAGAGGGTTGTTTTCTTTTGTGGATGAAGTGTGGGAGTGTATAATGAATATATGGGATGTATGCAGCAGATTTGACAATAATTTGGCAAAGGTATAGGTTGGTTTGATTGTGTGATGAAGTGAGAAAAGGGAGAAGTATGGCTTGTGTACTTGTTTGTCTCCCATCACTATTCAACACTATTCCACTAACTATTCTAGTTAACTTCTAATCATCTAGTTACACTCCTAACTACTAGTTAGGACTTGGTTATGCATGGCCAACTTGCATGGGATTTAATTTCTCATTCCTTTATTTATCGTAAACGCAATCGTCGTTCCATTCCGATAGTTTCCACGTATAACGACTTGTTTCGTAGCGATTTCTTTTATCGCTTATAATACTATAACCAATTTCATTCCTTCTCTTGATCATAGAAATACCTTGATATATTATTTATTTCATGTAGTATTCCCGGTTCTACGCCATTCTTTACGGATACGAAAAAACGTAGTATAATCATAAATCTTCGAATTCCGTCGGCTTTTACATTCACTTATTTTCCTCGATAAACAAGAATATGATCTCGGATTCTCAAAATTCCACTATTCATTTTATGATGATCCCCATACGTATTACTTAATCAGCTCAAGTTACTATTCACAGAAGTTTTAAAATATTACAAAAAATCAGGGTTCTTACAGAGAGGCTGGGTTGCTCTCAGGCAAAATGAGAGGTTGAGAGTCACCCTATGCGTGCTATTTCTTCCAGCATGGAAAAAGTGAGTGAGAGGAGTGCCACCTTAGAAGGTGAGGGTGAGGGTGTGAGGGTGTGTGTGAGCCAGGGGGAGCCCCTGATGCAAGAACAGAGAGAAATTGAGAGAAAGGCAGGTACAGAAGCTATAAGGGTGGATCCAGCCATTGCTAGTGAGTTAATGAAAGTGGATGATGCAAACAAGGGAAGACAATTTCAGCAACATTACAAAGCTGTCATTGATAACATTTCCTTGGATGCTGATACTTTTACTCACCCTGTTTCAGCCTATCAATTATTGGCTGCACAGGGCAATGTGGAGGCAGAACATACACTACACATTGTACACACTTCAGAATCTCTTCTCAGAGACAAAGCTGCTGTCAACAGGCTGCCTTCTCAAGCTGGTGAGCCATCTGAAGAATTTGGAGTAAATTCTAATGATGATGACTCTAATTCTTTGAATGAGAGCATGAACTTAGGGGGAGTAGCAGACCCAAGTTCTGTTCCTGATCTTCCTGAATGGGCATGGGCAAAACCATCAACACCAGGAGAGTTTGGTGTCTCTTTGGTCAAACAAGTCATGACAATTCAGAAGGCCCTTCAGGAGACTCAAGATGCTGGTACCAAGGCAATTCTTCAAGCTCATCTGGAATCTCTGTATCTCTTGCAGTTGCAGTATTACCAGCAAAATCTAAGTGTGGATGAGCTCAAGCAGGACATTGCTGATCTGAAATCCTACAATGCTGAGAAATTGGATTCAGTTATACCCTATGGTACTATGCAAGATTTGTTGGGGAGACTGAGGAAAGCATCTGATGCTGACAAGAGGCTGGCCAGATTGGAAGATAGGGTTCACATCATTGAAGACTCTATGGTCACCATCCTTCAGAATCAACAAACTCAAACAAATCTACTCATGCAGCTGGCACAAGCACAAGGCTTGACCCCTACCCTTGATGATAACAAAAAGGGGGAGAATAAAGGGGAAGGGGAAGGAGAGCCATCTACAACAGTTCAGATTTCTCAAGTGCTAGTTCCTGTCATCACAACTTCTCCAACTATTCAAGTCAAAGGAAAGCTAGATGGAATTGATCTAATCCAGATAGCAGCAGCTGAATTGCAAGTCAAAGAGCAAAGGAAGAAGATTGATGAAAAGATGCAACTAATATTTGGTTCTACAACTTCTCAATCACAATCTGTGAAGCATAGCACAAAAGTGGAATCAATTATTATGGAACTCAAGCCAGTAGGGAGGCATAAGGATGGAGAAACTTCTTCCAAAGATCTGCAACCTATGGTTCTCAAGCCCAACAACAGATCCAATAAGGACTCTATAAAGAATCCTCTAAAAGAGGTGGATTTTCCTCTTCTAAAAGCTGATGAGGACAAGCTTTTAGGTAGAAGTATTGCATATCTCAAAGAGACCATGGATGAGGCTGTAAGGAGAAACATGGCTATTATCTTCAGAGAGGGAAAGAGCATATGTGTGATGCAAGGACATCCCAAATTCTCAATAGCCAAGAGGGAAGAAACCAAAAGGTTGAAGGAAGAAGCCAAACAGCTAAAGGCTGACAAAAGAGCACAAGCAAAGCTTGAAAAATAGCTAAAGTCAAGTCAGGCTGAAGAACAGAAAGAAATTGAAGACAAAGGTGAAGATGAAGCTATGGGGGACATGGTTGGTACTGAGATGGAGGAAAGAAGTAAGGAAGAATGGCAGAAAGGGAAAAGAAAGAAGGTCAATGCAAAGAGAAAGAAGGTAGATAAGACTGAAGAAACCCAATCAATATCCAAACCACTACCCTCTATTCCTGAACCCATTGTACCTGACCCCTTCATGAACATTCATGGTGAAACAATCATTCCCAAGGAGGAACCAATTGATTGGGACACCATCAAATTGCCCACCTTCCTAACCTCTTCTCCACCATCAAAGAAGCAGAAAAGAAGAATCAAATCAACACCCTCTAAAGCCTCAACCAAATTCACATAGAAGCCTAAACCTAAACCTCAAACCTCTAAAGATGATTATGTTCACATCTGTGGCATAAAAGAATTTTCAGACATTGAACTCTATCTGGATGAGCTGGAGGAAGTAAGGGGAATAGCTGCCTACAGACAGCTACCAGAAAGACTAGTGTTCAAATACAAAGGAGCTGGGGAAAGAACATGGCCTCTTCACAAAATTCTGAATGAAGGCTACTCTACCTTGATTAGAGTCTACTCAGCCATACAAAGGGATTCTGGCTTTACCAGGACTGCCAAGACTGAGATTCTCAACAAGATTGCCAACATAAGGAAAACTTGGAGGGAGCCCAATGCTTTGCCTAGAACTTTACTCATTCAAGAAAGAGGAATTACAATTCACAAATCACCTCATTGGTTGATGGAGTTCAGAGACAACAAAGGATTCAGAAGATTTTTCAGAATTGAAGATCAGCTAAAGATTGCCAGTAATGAAACTCTCAAGGATATGCAATCTAAGTTAGATATCAATAAAGAAGATGAAGCTGAATTCTACAGACAACTTCAACTTCAAATAGAGGAGAATGACAGGAGGCTAGGAAAGAAAACCAGGGATCAAAGGAAAAGAAAGTAATTTGCTCAGGCTAAAGGAGCACCCTTGGAAACAATGTAATTCTTCAATTCCATCTCAGCATATACATTTTTGTATCACTTTTGAATTTCTGCTTTATTACAGTTTATATATTTGTTAAGTGTTTTGTTATCATCAAGCTAAACCCAAATTTATGCCTACAGTTCTAGTAGACATAAATAGGGGGAGATTGTTAAGAATATGTGTATTAGTTTGATGATAAGTTAAGCAAAACACTTAAGTAGAAATCTAGTGTTTGTAGCCTCAACGGATAAGACCATCTTGGCTATCCGTTGAAGGAGTAGCTTTACTTAGCAATAAGTTTAGTATTGTAGCACATTTCACTCTCTGGTTTCAAGCTGTAATTCTTAGACGTTGTTAGGAAATGATCAGTCATGTTGACTACTAATGGATGTACAAATAGGAGGGCTAAGTGTAAATATTTAATGCCTTGTAATTTTGTATAATTGAAGAAGTGTCAACGGATATTGAAGACCTTCAACGGATAAGAAACAAAGCTTCAACGGATGTCTCTAATGCTTCAACGGATAATATCCATCAACGGATAAAGACTTCAACTGATAATGCATCAACGGATAAAGCTTCAACGGATAAAGCCTCAACGGATAAGGCATCAACGGATAAAAGCTTCAACGGATGCTTAGTTCATTAGCAGTTGATAGTGACAATTCACAAGCTGACAGAGGCACATGGGTTGACAGAGACACACTGGAATGTGGAAGCCTCTAGGAGGAATCAAGAAAATGCAGTATTTCCATTCTGATGCAAACAAGGAAGTATTCAAAGATTTACAGATTATCCTAGATTGCATTGGATAGAGAAATGAAGAAGAAACATGTAAAGAATCTTTTCAATTGTATTTTACAGTTTGTCTTCACTTGTAAACTTGGTGATATATAAACCAAGTAGCAGCTAGTAATTAGATATGAATTTTCCTTGAGCTGTTTAGAAATATCAAAAGAGAAAATCATCTAGTTTGTACTAGGAAGCAGCAGTGATTTAATTCTTTGAATCACAGATTTTCTGAAATAACACATCTCTGGTGGAACAACAAATCCACCAGAATAGTTTTTAAGTTCTTTGTGCTCATTACATTTGTGTTTGAATATATATCTGTCTGCATCAGCTTCAAGCAATTCACACACATTTGATCACTCAAACACTTAGCCTTAGAAACTGCTCAAAACTTGAAAAAGTTTTGAGATTTACATTCAACCCCCTTCTGGTAAATCTCATTGTTAGTCCACTGGGAATAACAGTGCTTCCCGGGTGGATTGAAAATTTCGAATTGTGGGCTTCATGGAGGATCTCATTCTTTAATTCAAGTACGTGAGGAATCCATATTCTGGATGAAAACCTTAGTATCCCTTGCTCATCCCTTTGAGTATTAATCTTCTCTCCAGATAACTGATTCTTCTCTTTCTCCATTACTTCTTCTTGACACTTCTTTATCTTTTCCACTAGTGTTGGCTGAAAGGTCATTGCACGACAAACTTCCTCGACTTTTCCATAAGCACAAAGTTCCAATTCCAATCTTTCGATTTCTTCAGATAACTCTTTTGATGTTATCATCATATTCAGTCTCTCCTTCCTACTCAGAGCATCGGCCACTACATTCACCTTTCCAGGATGGTAATTTATCGAACAGTCATAGTCCTTGATCAATTCCAGCCATCTCCTCTGCCTCATATTGAGCTCTTTCTGAGTAAAAATATACTTTAAACTCTTGTGATCCGTGTAGATTTCACACTTTTCTCCGTAGAGGTAATGTCTCCAAATCTTAAGTGCGAACACTATGGCGGCTAGTTCCAAGTCATGCGTTGGGTACTTTAACTCATGCGGTTTCAACTGTCTTGACGCATATGCGATCAATTTACTGTGTTGCATCAACATACAACCCAAACCCTTATGTGAAGCGTCGCTGAATATTACAAAGTTCCCTTGATCATCTGGAAGTACCAACACCGGAGCTGTTACCAACTTCTACTTCAACTCTTGAAAGCTATCTTCACATTCTACACTCCATTCAAACTTTTGATTCTTTCTAGTTAACTTGGTCAATGGCGTGACGATATTCGAGAAATCCTTGATGAATCTTCTATAGTATCCGGCCAATCCTAGAAAACTTCGCACTTCCGTAGGAGTCTTTGGCCTCTCCCAACTCATAACTACCTCAATCTTTGCCGGATCCACTTTAACTCCCTCATTTCCAATGACATGCCCCAAAAATTGAACTTCCTTTAACCAAAACTCACATTTGGTAAACTTGGCATACAACTTCTCTTGTCGGAGTATCTCCAATGCTATCCAGAGGTGCTGCTTATGTTCTTCTTCCGACTTAGAATAAATAAGGATGTCATCAATAAATACCACGACAAATTTGTCCAAATACTTCTTAAATACCCGATTCATCAGATCCATAAATGCGGCCGGAGCGTTGGTCAGTCCAAACGGCATTACTAGGAATTCATAATGCCCATATCTGGTCCTGAATGCGGTCTTGGAAACATCTTCTTCTTTGATCTTTAATTGATGGTATCCCGATCTCAAGTCAATCTTTGAAAAGCATTTTGCTCCCTTCAACTGATCAAAAAGGTCATCTATCCTTGGTAGCGGGTAGCGGTTCTTGATCGTTACCTTATTCAACTCCCGATAATCTATGCATAGACGCATACTCCCATCTTTCTTCTTTACAAACAGAACAGGTGCTCCCCATGGCGACGCACTTGGCCGTATCACTCCTTTATCCAATAATTCTTGTAGCTGGCTCACCAACTCTTCCATTTCTGCTGGTGCCATCCTATACGGGGCCTTTGAAACTGGTTCCGTGCCTGGAGCAAGGTTGATCTCGAACTCGATTTGTCGATCTGGTGGTAAGCCTGGTAGTTCGTCGGGAAACACATCCGGGAACTTGTTAACTACAGGGATATCTTCCATGCTGGGGCTGCCTTTTTCCGAATCCACTACATAAGCTAGGAACGACTCACAACCTTTTCTAAGTAGCTTCTTAGCCTGAACAATTGTAAGAAATAGTTGCTCTTGCCTCTGCCCCTTAAATACTACCTTCTCTCCACTCTTTGTCTTTAAATACACTTTCTTGGTCTTACAATTAAGCTGAACGTTATTCTCTCCTAACCAATCCATTGAAAATTATGTCAAACTCTCCCAACTTGAAGAGTATCAAATCGGCTGAAAACTTATACCCCGAAATATCAATCTCACACTTTGGACAAAATTGATTCACAGGAATTTTCTCTTGGTTCGCAATTACCACATTTACTACCTCACTCATAATCATTTTCTCACATTGAAGCTTATCAACAAAAGATTCTGATATGAAAGATCTTGTTGCTCCCGAATCAATCAATACTTTAGCTTTGACATTATTGAGTAAAAGTGTACCTTCTATCACCTCCGAATTTTGTACAACATCCTTCATCTTTAAATCAAATGTCCTTGCTGTTGCTTGCGGGGTTGGTGTAGGTGGTGGAGGTAATGCCAATACCTCAGCTGGCACGCTTGCACTGGTACTTGCCACATTCATCAGAGCTTTGACGGGCCCGGTTGCCTTGCACTCCCTAGCTATGTGTCCAGTCTTCCCACACTTGTAACACGTAACTCCTGGCTTCGGTATCTTGTACTCATTTGCCAAATGTCCCTTCTGATTGCACCTATAACATGTCATGCTCAACTTATTACATACTCTGGGGTGACTTCTTCCACAGTGCTTGCATTCCGGTCTCTGGAACCTGTTTTCTCCAACTTGCCCTTGGCTTGCCTGATTGTTCCCCTTCGATTCTTGCCTTTTGCCCAAATTTCCTTTCTTTTGAAAATTTCCGCCCTTCTGGAAACCAATCCTCTTTACATTTCGATCTTATGAACTTCCGGCTTCAGACTTTTCTCCATAAAATGGAACCTTCCTCTTCTTGTTATCCCTTTCCTTCCTTGACTGCGTCCCATTATTCTCAATCAGAGCAGCTTTCTGTACTACTCCCGCATAAGTTTCAAGCTCAAACATAGCCACCCTATCTCTGATCCAAGGCTCCAATCCTTGCTGAAATTTCTTTGCTTTTTCCTCCTCAGTGCTGGTATACTTTGTCACAAACCTTGACAACTCAGTGAACTTCTTCTCATACTCCAATATAGTCATGTTCACTTGCTTCAACTCAAGAAATTTTAGCTCCATCTGATTCTGCATGTACTTAGGGTAATACTTGTCCATAAATAACTTCTTAAATCTCTCCCAAGAAACCTGTTGAGTGACTTCCATAGCTTTTACTGATTCCCACAAATAGATGACTTCTCCCTTCAAGACGTAAGTAACATACGGCGTCTTCTGATCGTCTCCTAACTGTACCAACTCAAAAGCCCTTTCCATCTCCTTGATCCATGTGTTAGCTATCACTGGATCAGTGGTATCATGAAATGCAGGTGGATTCACATTCTGAAAGGCCTTGAAAGTGACAACTTTTCTAGGTGGTACTGGTGGTTCAGGTGGTTGGTGTGGTTCACGGTTATCTTGGTTTTTAATTCGTTGTTGAAGAGTTAGTTGTTGTTGAGCTATAGCATTGGTTTGCTGTTGCAAAGTTTCCAGTAGTCGAAGAATATTTGGGTCTGTGGTGGATGTGGTTGTTGGGTTCTTCTTTTTGGGAGGCATGATCCTAAACTAAGAGTTATATCAAAACAGATATGAATGATAAAATAATTCGAGGGTATCGCATGACATTCTTATTTACATATGGGGTCAAGTTTCAAATTAAGCAGATATGGCGATGCATATAAAAGCGTAAAATAACAGTTGAGAGCAAATGGAACAATACTGCATGATTATTGAAATTTAAAGGTCACAATACATCTGGATTAGGACAAAATCTGATTCTAGGATCAACAGGCTTATTTAAAGGAAACAACGGAAACAACTGGGGATTCCATAGAGTCTAATAGTATAAGAACATGAAAGGTAAATGGAAAGAACTAAGGCTCCACTCCATCTGAACGGGGCTTGGTAGTCTTTTCCTCTCGAAGTGTCTTCATAATGCTCTGGAGCTCATCCGCCACCATCTGAATGACATACTGGCTGGTACGGTCCCGGTGCGCTGGCATCTCCTCAAGCTTAGTGTTGACGTACTGAACCAAGGTCTCAAGTCTCACAGTCATCTGCTCCTTGGGCTTCCCTTCGTAGTTTCGGCTGTCCGGATACACGTTCTTCAGTCGGTCGTACTTGCCCTGAAGCATGTCAAACTCGCGCCTCAACTCAGCATACACGGAGAAAGTAATAGTGTCGTCCGACCCAGAGGATGACGAGGAATGCGCCCTTTGCTGACAACCAATAAGAGGAGTATTAATAATAATTTACTTAACCTACTCTCTCGCATATTATCTATAACCTACACACATATCCTATAACCTATTTGGGCTGTCCAGGGACTCTAAACCGTAGCTCTGATACCAAAACCTGTCACACCCCCAACTTAACAAACACAATATATAACTATTACAAAATTTAAAAGAAAGTAAATATAACCAACTCCAAGATCTTACAGTTTAGGGTTTGGAGCAGCCCAACACTACCATCTATTACAACTGATTTTAAATACCGAGTCCTCACACAAACTACTATCACTTATTCTACCTGAGCTCGAACATAAGCATCAGCATCACAGGTCTTACGGGAAGTCTGCTTGAATCTAACCATAGTTGCTAGCTGTAATATCAGGGTAAAGCAAGGAGTGAGCCAAATGCTCAACAAGTGCTAACAGTAGGATACAAAACATAAATCGAGATAATACATTAAAGAATGACAATGGAAAGACATAACCAATGATAACGAGGGATAAAACTATGAGTGATGGCATCATTTTTACTTGTATCAAAACAATTTCAAAATCATGTCTTAATCAAAATCATTTTATGACGCTACAGATTACAGCCGGTGATCAGCCGCGAAGTAATCCCGAACCTCGCTGGGTTCTAAAACATTAACGGGAATCCCTAGGCAACTTTTAAGCCTAATATAAGTGTGGAAAGGACTCGCGTCTCAGTCCAGATCCACTATTCAAGGAAAACATTTATCCCCCTTTGGGACTGAAAACCCATATTTTATTTATTTCAAAAACTGATGCCGAATTATAACAAAATCTCTTTTAACAGTAAACATTTTAATTAAGGGATTATAGATCAACTCGAAACACGGGAAATATGGTACTAAATCTCAGGGCCATGATTTACAAAATTTTACTCTATTAGGGTAACCAAAAGGGTTTTCATATGTCAGAACTTGAACAGGAAAATTTAGTGAGACTAATGGATAATATAAAGGGGTAATGCCAAACTGGGCTTAAAATAATGGTTTCTCGTCAAGGTACAGGTGTTGGATCATCAAGAAGATAAGCTTCATGAATACTATGGGTGTTAAGGTATGAAGAAATGATTCTTTAGCTCAGGATATATCAGAGTTGTCAAACTTTAGGATAAGAAAGAGGGGTATCAATCAATGAGGGTTCACGTTGATAAGTTTCTGACTTGCAGGGTCCAAGGTAAGGTTCTATAGGGATTCAAGTATCAGGATGAGATATCAATATTTAGGAATCATCAACATATTAATCAAGAGGATCAATCAAGTAATATATCAACTCTTCATTTTATCATGGCATTAAACTATCATGAAAGACTTTTGAACTACTTGCAATACGTACTCGAGGGTTCATGGCATCTCTATATAACTCAAAGATAAACAAAAGATACGCTTGATCAAAATGACTCAGGATAATTGCATCGATATATATGAACTGTTTACAGTAAGTACGAAGGTCAAGTTGAATCACTTGCCTTGAGAAAGGCTGGTCTGCTCTGACTGGTAGGAGCAACTGGAGCTTCACTCGACCTTTATGGCAAGTTTTCCCTCATCTCGAGATCCTACATAAATAATAATAATCCTCATTATAATATATTCTTACCATCTTAACCTATTTACAACTCGAAATTAAACACGGATGGCACTTAGGCCTATATGCACCTAATTTTATATTCACTTTTAAATTACAAAAGTACACACATAGCCACATATTCACATATCATATATTAACACCAAATAACACCATATATATCATAATGCAACACTAGGCTTGGATGATCTCGACTCACCACTTAAGTCACTTGGTCGCTAAACTAGACAAAGTCTTCAAATTTTTTTTTTGGCTTCTTAACTCGATGTGCCTTTCCTAAACTATCCATAACCTATTAACCCTCACTTGTGCCTTTTGCTCTACTGACCTTATACTATCTTACAACTATGGTGGTCGACCTAATAATCACTTCTAAGTATTCTAAAACTATGTGATAAGTGAAAGCGCTTACTGGTGCAAATTTCAGAATGACACTTATAGTTTCTTGAGTGCATTAGGCACTCTTAAACTACAAGTTTTCCTTCAAAACTTTTACAAAAGACTCTCCTGACCTAAGGGCATCTCACAAGCTTGATGTGGCTCAAGGGCCTGGCTTGGGCCTTCTTGGGCCTAAGCTAAAAGTCCAAGGTTCCCCTGTTTTTCTGGGCAGAAAACGCCCTGACTTGAATTAACTTGTGACACATGGTTCTAACTCATATCCTATGAAATATGGCTGGAAAAACTTCTCTGACACTCCCTCTAACTAAGGCTCAATAGGGCCTAACGAGGGCCTACCCATGAAATGGTCAAATCTCCCTATTTCTAAGTTGCAACAAAATTGTCCCCTGTTGGACATATTTTGTTATTCTACTTGTGCACCTAACCAAATGACATGCAAACCTCCAACCAACTCCTCAATCCTTTTATATCTCCCAGTACTAACTTCTGGTAGCTTGGGCCTCAAAGTGCACATCAATGACATGGTCAAAACTTACTCTAAACCTCAGGGTGCTAAACTGATTTTTCTGCAGAAACTATAACTCTCATTTTCCAAGGTTTTGACTTGACAAACTCAACTAACAACAACTCAATACTTAAACCAAGACTTATACATGGTATTCTACTGTACTAACTCCCTTATTCTCAAAATAACCTTGGTGAGATCATCCTTACCTAAGGTACAATTATGGCAAAATAAAAGAGACTACACTTCACAAATCAGAAATCTTCATGCTTTTGAAACAACAAGATATATATTTTTATAAAAGATAACCACGAATTATTACCATGCAACAAGAAGCATAAATCAATATTAACACATTATTTCTACTGAAATTAAGGCTCTCTAACAAAATCTTTCCAAATGATCAAAATCTTGCAATATTCTAAGAGAAATCCACATGCATGCATGCCTTCGGGTTTTTCAAATCAAAACAACACATTTTCTATATATGTTCTATCATAAAATTGACATGCAAGCCTAGAATAAGATATACCTAGATGATCACTTAGCATGCAAGGAGTTTTATCAAATTTTCACCACAAAATTCAAGTCATTATCACATACATGCAAAATTTGAGCAAAACAACAAGAATGATCTCAAGGACCATTCATTCGGCACCCATATGGTCATGGCCGAATGAAATGGATGGGAATGGCCATTTAATCATCAAGAGTTTCCTTCTCAAGACTTGGCACTTATCCATTCCTTGTAGTCCTCTCAAAAACAACCTTAAATCCATAAGAATAGAGATTGTATTTTGAGTTTCACTAAAACTTTTACATGCATACTTTAAACTTAAACTTTCTACTCAAAACTCTTTGAAATATGAGTGATCATGGTATGGGAAGTAACATTTACTTGTGTAAAGAGTGGAAGCTTGGTTGAGGAATGAAGAAAAATGAGAGGGGGTAGCTTGTTTTTATGGTATTTGATTTGACAAAATTTGAGTGGAAAGGAGAATTGACAAGTCTATCCCTCCACTTATACTTGGTGCATTTTGCATGCAAGGGTAAAGAAGGAAATTGGCTAGAGAAATAAGAGTTAGTGGGGTTGGAATTGTCCTCTTTGTCCTTGAAAAGAATGAGAGGGTGGTTTGCATGCAAGGGCTTTCTTGTAATTTGCTAAATATGACAACTAAAATTTATAATGATTTATTTTTATAAAATAAAATACAAGTTCAAAAATTATAAAATTTATACCATAAAATAACTTGGATTTTTAGAGACTTTATAAAATCATTTTCAAAATTTGTGAACAAAATACCTTTTAAAAGAAAAATTTTCCAAGGCTTAGAATATTCCTTATAAATCAAAAATAAAGAAATTAAATAAACTCTTGCTTTGAAAAATCATGTACTACATAAAGCAAATTTATAATGCAGAAATTTTCACACAAACGTACAATCATTGAATATATTTCATTCAACTTTAATATTATACCAAATTCACAGATAATATTACACGAAAATACCGGTTGTAACATCCTCTCCCCCTTAAGGGATTCTGTCCCCAGAATCTAAGAGAACAGATGAGGATACCGGGAACGCATATCAGACTCTAACTCCCAAGTCGATTCTTCGACCTTAGGGTTCCTCCAAAGTACTTTTACTAACTTTACTGACTTATTTCTAAGACTCTTTACTTGCCAGTCGAGTATTTTAACCGGTTGCTCCACAAATGACAGGTCTGCCTGAATTTCTACAAGTTCATATTCTATCACATGGCTAGTGTCAGGATTGTACTTCTTAAGCAACGACACATGGAACACATTATGCACATGCTGATACTGAGGTGGTAAGGCCAACTCATAGGCCACCTTTCCCACTTGACTCCAAATCTCAAAAGGACCTATGTATCTAGGTGCTAACTTTCCTTTCTTACCAAATCTCATTAACCCTTTTCTAGGTGACATCTTTAGCAACACAGCTTCGCCAATTTGGAATTGAACATCCTTACGTGCTGAATCCGCATACTTCCTCTGTCTATCTTGAGGAGCAAGCAACCTTTTCTGAATTAACTTGACTGAGTCATGCAACTGTTGTACCAATTCCGAGCCGAGAATTCTTCCTTCTCCTACTTCATCCCAACTTGTTGGTGATCTACATTTTCGCCCGTACAAAGCTTTGTATGGTGGCATGCCGATACTGGAATGATAGTTGTTGTTATAAGAGAATTCAATCAACGACAAATGGTCGTCCCAACTTCCTGCAAAATCGATTGCACAACTGCGCAACATGTCTTCAATTGTTTGAATTATCCTTTCACTCTGGCCATCAGTCTGCGGGTGGTATGCCGTGCTCATATTCAACTTCGTGCCAAGACATTCCTGAAATTGCTTCCAGAATCTCGAGTTAAAGCGGGGATCTCTGTCTGAAACTATTGATACGGGTACTCCATGCCTTAGTACGATTTCACGCACATACAGATGAAACAACTTGTCCAGTGACGACTTCTCATTTATTGGAAGGAAATGCGCCGACTTCGTAAGACGATCAATTATAACCCATATTGCGTCATGTCCGGATTTCGTTCGCGGTAGTCCTACTATAAAGTCCATAGCGATATTTTCCCATTTCCATTCTGGAATTTTCAGGGGCTGAATTAATCCGCTTGGTCGTTGATGTTCTGCCTTTACTTTCTGACAAGTATAACACTTCGCAACCCATTCTGCCACGTCTCGTTGATGTCCAGAAAATAGGGGAACATTGGACTTTAAGCTTAGGCCTAGGTAGGCCCAAGCTAGCCTTTGAGTCACGCCAAGTTTGGGAGTTACCTTATGATCAGAAGAATCTAGTTTAAAAGTTTGGGAGGTAAACTTGAGGATTAAGGGTGTCAATTGTTCTCATGAACCCATTGGTGTCATCCTGAAATCACTATAATGAGCACATTCACGTAACATTTAGTTTTAGAGCACTTATGAGTGAGGCGTAGGTTGACCATCATAGTTGTAAGATTGTATAAGTTTAGTAGAGTGTAGGGACTAGGTCAGGGTCAATAGGAACTTGATGTTTTAGAAAAGGCACTTCGAGTTTCGAGGTCAATATTAGGAGTTTTGACTAGTTTAGCATAACTAAGTGACTTGAGTAAGTGGAGTGAGATCATCCAAGCTTAGTAATGCAATATAATGTGTTGATGTATTATTATATATTTAAATGTGTTATGTGAGCAAATGTGGCTATGTGATCTAGTATTCTTATAAGATAATTGTAAGCATGTATGTGTATATAGGCCTAAGTGTCAATGTGCTTACTTTCGGTTTATAAATAGGGTGAGTTGGTGAGAATGTATTATAATGAGGTTATTATTAATTTGTGTAGGCTCTCAAGACGAGGGTAAACTTGCCATTAAAGTCGAGTAAAGCTCCCAGTTGCTCCCACCTTCCAGTCTAGTCAAGCTTTTCTCAAGGCAAGTGTTCAAACTATCTTTTTGTGTTTACACTGCAAGTGTGTGTTAAACTAGACTTTATATATGATGCGAGTATTCTAATTCACCTTGATATACATGTATACATGACCCAAGTGGTTTCAAATCTATCTTTTATATTTCATGCAAATGCCATGAACCCTCAAGTATCTATGGCAAGTAGTTTAACTTTACTTGGAGATTGCTATTCAAGTAATTCAGAAGTCATACCATGCTAGTATACCAAAATATTTGTGATGCTTAACCCTGTATAATTTGTATTTAGTAACCTTATCTTGACACCTAATAGTTAGTTATTCCTCAAAGTTGTTCACATATGCTTGATAACTCAATTCTTATCCTTAAACCATGAGACCCTATTATACTTTGAACTGATACTCACCTTCTTTATATTTTAAACACCTATGTCTTATCTGGAACCACTACATTGAACTTAGTTTGACTTAGTTCCTTTATACTATCCAATAACCCTGTTGAACTGCAATACCAAATCCCTTATGAATAGAAACTTTGCAATTCCATTCGATAAGTTATCACTCTAATTGATCATGGCCTTAAAGTTTTTTGAACCTATTCCATGTGCTTCGAAGTTGATCTAGAACCCTTGATAAAGACGTTCACTGTTTAAGAAATTAACCATCACTTTGCATCCATTTTTAAAATAAAAAGTTAAAAGTGGATTTTCAGTCCCAAAGGGGGACAAATGTTTTCTTTAGATAGTGGATCTGGACTGAGACGCAAGTCCCTTCCGCTTTTAAATTATAGGCTTAAATGTTGCCTAGGGATCCCATTAATGTTCTAGAACCCAGCGAGGTTCGGGATTACTTCGCGGCTGATCACCGGCTGTAATCCGTAGCGTCATAAAATGGTTTTTGATAAATAAATGGTTTTTAATTGTTTTGCTACAAATAAATGTTGCCATCACCCTGAAAGTTTATCTCTTGTTAGTATATTATTGGATCTTTCATTTCCAATGTTATCCTTTCATTTTTGTTTATGTATTATATAGAACTTGTTGAGCATTTGGCTCACTACTTGCTTTCACCCTGATATTTCAGCTAGCAGATATGGTTAGATTCAAGCAGACAACACGTAAGACTTATGATGCCGATTCGTATGTTCGAGCTCAGGTAGATTAGTGATCGTTTTGTGTGAGGACTCAATATTGAAATCAGGTTGTAATAGTTAATAGTATTAGGCTGTTCTTGTAGTAACCCCAAAATTTTGAACTTTTTGTAACCCTTATGAATAGTGTTTTTGCTGATATTGCTGAATAAGGAAACTTTTCATGCCACACTATGTAGGGGTTCTTTCATGGATACTCTGAGATTTTATTGGTACTCTATATGATATATCAGTGTATGTAAAGATCGTCAGAATCCAAATTTGAACCTTTTGATTTTTCCCGAAAATCCACCAGATATCGAAAGAATTGAGTATAAGGTAACAGGATAAAAAGGATTTAAATTCAAGGATTTTAATAAAAGATCATAAAAGGAATATAATGTATTGAGAAAGGTTAAGGGAACCTAAGTAATAAGATCCCGGGTATGATCCCTCAAACGATAAACGAAAACGAAAGTTAAGCGAACCGTATAACAGATCAGCGGTCATTAGCCAAATAATTAAAAGCTAATCAAAGAGATTAGTGAGGATGATGTTATCAAACCAATAAGAAGAGGACAAAGGAGGGAGGGTGACATCACATGGTGACATAAACATGACCAAGCAAAGTGTGTTGTTGGTTGAATTAGAACCACACAAAAATTACCATGGTAAAAAGGTAACAAAACAAATCAAAATGTCAACCAACCAAGCCAACAATTCATTTTCACCAAAAGCACAAAATTATCTCACCATTCTTCATCAAGCTCTCGGCTTTTTCTTCTTTTCCAAAGCAAGAAAAACCAAAATCCCAGTTCCAAGCTTTGTTAAATTGCAAGGTAATTATCTAAGACTCCTTATGCATAGTTATAGATATCCTATAAGTTTGAGCTCCTAAATCATTCACAATCTCTTCCTAAAAATCATGGAAGAAGATGGTGAATAGTGTTTTTCAAGAACTAAAATTTTTGTTCTTGAAGTTTTATTTAGATTAAGCTTGGATAAGGACTTTAAGGGTGATTCCAAGCTATTCACTTGATTTTCCACTCTCCAAGGAAGGTATAACCCCTCCAAACCCTAACTTTATTTGAGTAATTAGGTTTAGTTTTGTTGTTATAATTCATGAGAGGCTTGCTTGTTGTGAATGTAGAGATTAGTTGGTTTTGTGAAGTTTTTGGAGTGGTAGTTCTTGGATTGTTGATTAATGAACTTAAGAGTAGTTTAAATTCATGTTTAAGAATAGTATAAATTGATAATGTGGAGTTTTTGGTGCTGTTATGGTGAAGTATGGATGGAGTTTTGATTGGGTTGTGATTGTGGGTTGATTGTGAGATGAATTGGAGTGGTTTAAATTTGGGTAATCGCGTAAACATAGCCGTCGTAATGTCCGATTTACTTTAGGCTGTTTTTGTTCTTAACATTAGGACCCGTGAACTCACTGCTAGGTTTTGACCATTGTCATGATTAGATAGTTCATGTTACGAGCTTCATTTTGATATGTAGTTCGTTTGATTCCGATGTACGGTTTAGGAGAAACGACCGTTTTAAGTAACGACGTTTCGCGAACGAATCATTACCCCTCGCCTTACTTTGAAACATAGGTTAAAGACCTAAATGGACTAACTGGAGTATGAAACATTTATGTAAAGTGTATTAGGCAGTTGGTAAGACACTCGCGAAAGAATCGCCTTAAAACTCTTAACGGTTAATTTATTAAAAATTGTGGAGCCGAGGGTACTCGAGCGACTTAAGAGAATCACTAAGCACAAAGCGAGCGTTAGAGTCTAAATTGGTTAAAGTATAGATTTATAAGTGACTTTGGTTTAATTCCAACTTATATATTGTTTATAGGTTACCAGACTCGTCCCAAGCCATTTATAACCCCCAGTCGCTCAGGCAAGTTTTCTATCCGTTATACTGTTGTTGTGATGTATACATTTGTATATGCATTATCTTGCGATAGATGCATGATGGTTAATTAGCAAATTCTTGCGATATATTGTAGCATGTGATATGGTATATATGCATGCCTGTTTCGTATTCTTGACACATATATCTGTTGATTCAGTTGATAATACCTATGCTAGAGATAAGCGGTAATTGGCATATAACCTTAGTATAGGGGACCCAAAGGTGAACTTTTTCTAAAACCGGGAGTCGAGGCTCCCGAGTATAATATATATATATATATATTTATATATATATGAATAGTTTTTAAAACTATGAATCGAATAAGGTTTATTCGATAACTTTATTTTACTATTGAATATTATTTTGAATATTCATTCGAGGGCTTATGACCCTGTTTAATTATTATTGAATATTATTTTGAATATTTATTCGAGGGCTTTTGACTCCGTTATTTTATTAATGAATATTATTTTGAATATTTCTTCGAGGACTTATGACTCCGATTATTTACTAAATAATATTCTTTATTTTATTAAAGAATAAAGTGTCGATAATCAAACTTACTTTTGATTATTCAAATAAGGATATTACTTTCGTATAAGTACATCTTTGATTATTTAAGGTTCATTTCAAGTATAAGTTTTACAACTTCTACTTCAATTATTTTTATAAAGATTATTCTTTATGGGAATATTATTTAAATAATAATATTCAGATATTTTCTAATATATTGGGACTGATTTATTTATTAAATCAGCATTACTCCAAACATTCTTAAAAATGTTTTGCGAGTCTTCAAAATGATTTTAAAAGTTAGAGCGGATCCCAAAACTCATTTTATATTTAAGATCCTCCTTGCGAAGGGGATTTAAATACTCGCTCAAAACCTGAGGAATCCGGCTCTGTGGTGTATTTTATATTCGCAACAAGGTTGCTAATTTGATAAAAGAGTTTTGATTACTTACCCAATACTCGGGAAGTAAAATTCTTGGAACAAGTTAATCCATTAACAGGCATCGCCTGGGAAATATCGGTGAGTTTTCCTTTCCAACTAGATACGACTTCTTGGTGGAGCCGTATCAACAAGTTTCTACTTGGGGAAGGTGAGGACGAGCTTTACGTTTCAGAGTCATGGATTTCATCTGAACTAGGAGTGGCGTAAGTGGTTGAGTGGCATCGGCCCAGCCTTATTATATTGGCCCAAATGGTCTGGAAGTTCCGCAAGACGGTACATTCCTTAGGAGTACAGTGTTCGATTGACAAGTAAATCCGACAGGTTCTCCTCTACATGTAGAAAATGGTGGGGTTGTGCTGCTGCGACTGATCATCGTAAGTGGTCTTTCTGGCACGACAAACTCCCGTAATGAGTTTATCATCCAGTTGGATAATTCCGCAACACTACCCGTAGCATTTCGATCGAAAGGCTACGAATGGGTGGTTGCCGAAGCATTGACAGGATCAAATAGTTTTAATGGTGTTCCCATTGAATGAAGTATCTCGTAACTTCATTTCCTTTAAAAATATTTCAAGATTGAACCTATTCAAGTTTTAACTTGTGGTCTAATCTATGGGATGGTCTTTTGAAACTTATTATACTTTGAACAGTAGTAGTTCAAGTAGATTTCTAAAAATGATATAAGTATAGTAAAGTATTTGGTAATTTCATCCCTTGTTTTTGCTTATATCCGGTAAGTAATTACCTTACACTTGATAGAGGATTCTAGTAAGTTATCCATTTAGATACTTGCATTATTGTTTACACTATATATTATCTTGCGAGCTGTAATGCTCACTCTTGCTTCGTTTCTTCATCACACAACAACAGTTAGGAAAAATGGCCAGACTCAAGCAGACCCAGCGCAAGTGCGTGGAAAGCGTCCCGCGTCTTCCCGTTGATGTTGTAGCTGCTATAGCTGCAGAGGTAGATTTATTGGTAGATCAGGCATTCTACTTTTGGGAACCAAATATTGTATAATTATAACTTGTGACAGATAATGGCAATTAACTGTAAATTTATCAAGTAATCATTTTGGGTTGTAATAACTTTTAAATTGTGGATTCAAGGACTTGTACTTATTTCAATTTCATCTCTGAGACTATAACGGGTTGTGGTGTGTGTTAGTATGGGGTCACATCATGAGGTTATTTATTTTTAATTAAGTGAAGTGATATTGTGGAAAGAAAGACTGTGATGACCTAGATCCCTGACTCCGGATCTGGGGGTGTTACAGAAATGGTATCAGAGCTAAGCGTTTTAAACCTCAGAGATGATGCGACGATGTAATAATAAACTCACAAAGATAATAAGAACTCTTGCCAAGTTCATGGTCGGACTACTTAAAGTAGCGCCGACAGTTAAAACCCTTACGGGAACCCTTATAAGTATCATGATAGTAACTTAGCTCGTTTAATGTGTAGGCGCATGAGATAGAGGACCTTGAGATGTTCGAGCGTGAGCATGATGAGGCACTGCTAGATGCCGAGGATCAGGAGGAGCCTGAGATGGAGGAGGATGAGGAGGACCCCTCAGAGGAGTCAGAGACAGAGGTTGTTGCTATTTCAGATGAGGAGGACCCGGATGAGGTCCCAGTGGCTGAGGAGCGTGTCGGAGCTATGGTAGTGTACACTGGTACCCCTTTACCCTCACTCCCGGTGGTTAGAGCTCCTACCCCTCCACCACTATCCTGGAGCCCATATGATGACAGCTCAAAGACCCATACTCCCGAGCCTAGGTAGACCGATGAGGCACCCCCAGCAGCTCCGGATTCACCACCTCTCGACCCTGCCCATAGGCAGTCTTTGTTAGTCCACGGCTATGTTCAGGATGTACTGAGGACCCCAGTGGCTGTTGCTGAGGCCCGGCTGGATGAGGTCAGGAGGGAGTTGGATGCGGAGAGGGCAGGTAGGCATACCCGAGCTTATGAGACTAGGGCTGCTATACCCCGATCCTTGAGGAGGGAGCTGACGAGGATAGAGCTCACGTCCCGAGCGAGACTTAGATCGCTCCAGGGGGACAGTAATGGTAGGATCTCCAGGCGGCAGGCCGACTATATCTTCCGTCGTGCGATGGAAAGGGTATGGGAGCTGACCCGCTCCGGTGTGTGATTCAGGACTGATGATGGGATAGTCTAGTTGTCTAGTTAGTCGAGGCCTTAGTAAGAGCCAATTTTCCGGGATAGTTGACTTGTATATAGCATCCCTTTTTCTGACTAGACAGATAGACTATTGTGTATCACTTTTGGAACAGATGGCTGTAGCACTGTTGTACTTTTGACCAGATCAAACTATGTATTTCTCGCATTACGTATATATTTGTTTCCTTTCAGTTCAGTTCCTTAGTAACGAGATCACTGTTTTTATCATTATTATTACTGCACTTCTTATTAGAACTGTCATAAAATAATAGAATTGTGAGATACATTCTCCCCATTATAGAGCTGTGCAAGGCACAATGTTGTGTATGATTGTGACCTAACGTTGAATTTCCCAATAATTTTTTTTATTATCAGTATCATGCCGCCAAGAAAGATTGGAACTAGGGCGAACCCTGGATCTGAGGACCAGGGAAGCCATAACCAGGACGATAGGAACCAGGAACACAGTGAAGAGGAAGACGAGGATTATGTTGAACAGGATGACTCCCTGTATGAAGAGGAGGAGGAAACATATGATGTTGAGGGATTTGAGATAGAGGCTGAGGAAGGAGAAGCTGAGGTTGAGCAACCAATACCAAACCCAGGCATGGATCCCATGGGCCAGTTCATGCAAATACTAAGGCAGAACTTGGAACGTCAACCCAACCCACCCCCTCAAGAAAATAACAATGTTGTGGCAAACTCTTTCAGGGCTTTTAAGTCCCTTAAGCCCCCCGAGTTCCACGGATCAGCCGACCCAGTTGAGGCAAGGGCATGGTTAAAGGAAATGGAGAAATCCTTTGAGATTCTGAGTATCGATAAGGCACAAAAGACTGTATTTGCTACCTACCTTCTGAAAGGAGAGGCTAACTACTGGTGGGAGGCCAAGAAAAACATGGAGACAGATGTTATTATAACCTGGGAGAGATTCAGTCAGTTATTTCTGGGAAAATATTTCCCGAGGTTTATGGAAAACCAGATGGAGCTCAAGTTCTTGGAGCTAAAGCAGAATAACTTATCTGTAGCAGAGTACGAAGCAAAATTTACTGAGTTATCAAGGTTTGTTCCGGAATTTGTGAGCACCGAGGAAAAGAAAGCTAGGAGGTTTCAGCAGGGACTGAAACCGTGGATCCAGAATAGGGTGGCAATCCTTGAGCTTACTAATTATGCCACTCTGGTGCAAAAAGCAATAATTGTAGAAGCCGGAAGTGAACAGATGCAGAAGAAAAGAGAGAAGAAGGGAATAAAGAGGAAAAGCATGAGCATGGGTGGAGGTTCCGCAGGAAGGAGCTTCCCAACTAGATTTAATCAAGGAGCAGTGTCCCTACCGGGAAAGAACACTGGGTTTAAGCGGCCAATGAGTGTGAATGTGAGCCAGAGCGGTGAGAAATCAAGAATGTCCTATTCTAACAAGTCTCGACCCCCATTGCCAGCCTGTAACACTTGTGGAAGGTTGCATTCTGGGGAATGTAAGGGAAAGCCAGTAACCTGCTTTAAGTATGGGCAAGTGGGCCACTATTCCCACAAATGCCCTTCGTCAGCCCCTGCCGTCATTCCAACCACCACTTGTCATCAGTGTGGACGCCCGGGTCATTGGAAGAAGGAATGCCCAATGAACAAACCAGCAGCTTCAGGAGCTAGTAGGGCTGCCTCCAATAAGCCACCTACTGCGAGGACTTTCAACATGACAGTCCAGGATGCTATGAAAGACTCAGATATGATAGCAGGTACCCTTTTTCTAAATTCAGTCAGTGCAAACATTTTATGTGATTCGGGAGCAACTAAATCTTTTATATCAAAGGATCTTGTGCGTAAATTAAGACTTAAGGCTGAACCCTTGATAGAACCCTTACAAGTAGAAATAGCCAATCATGAAATTATTCCTGTTAACCAGATTCACCCCGCCTGTGAGTTAGGCATAGGGGAGCAATCTTTTAGTGTTGATCTGATTCCTTTTAAATTAGGGGAGTTTGATGTAATTTTGGGAATGGACTGGCTATCTAGCAATGATGCTCAGATAGACTGTAAGGGGAAGAAAGTTAAGTTAAATATCCCAGGAAAGAAAGAAGTCATATTTAGAGGAAAGAGGCAGACGCAAAAATTTTTGACAATGGCCCAGGCCAGAAGGATGTTACGAAAAGGAAATGAGGCTTACCTAGCCTATGTGGTGGACACGCAAAAGGAGGTGCCCAACTTACAAGATATTCCGGTAGTCAACGAATTTAAAGACGTATTCCCACAAGACCTTCCGGGATTACCACCCGATAGTGTGATTGAATTTGCTATTGAGTTGGCCCCCAGGACGGTGCCAGTTTCAAAAGCACTTTACCGGTTAGCCCCAATAGAAATGAAGGAATTAGCTACCCAATTGCAGGAACTTTTGGATAAAGGTATGATAAGACCCAGTGTCTCTCCGTGGGGAGCACCAGTATTATTTGTTAAGAAGAAGGATGGGAGCATGAGGCTGTGCATCGACTATCGAGAGTTGAACAAGCTAACCATAAGAACAAGTACCCGTTACCTAGAATAGATGATCTGTTCGACCAGCTAAAGGATGCTGTTTATTTTTCCAAGATTGACCTGAGAACTGGATATCACCAATTAAAGATTAAACCCGAAGATATTCCCAATACAGCGTTCCGTACCAGGTATGGGCACTATGAGTTCTTGGTAATGTCCTTTGGATTAGCCAACGCCCCAGCGGCTTTCATGGACTTAATGAACAGAGTATTCAAGAAGTACTTGGACAAGTGTGTGATAGTTTTTATCGATGATATTTTAATCTACTCAAGGACTGAGGCAGAGCATGCAGAGCATTTTAGGATAGCTCTAGGAATACTCAGAGAGGAACAATTATATGCCAAATTCTCAAAGTGTGAATTCTGGTGGAATGAAGTACAATTTTTAGGACATGTGATCAATAAAGAAGGAGTATTGGTCGACCCCTCCAAGATAGAGGCGGTCTCAAATTGGGAAAGGCTAACCACACCTACAGAGGTAAGGAGTTTCATAGGATTGGCCGGCTACTATCGTAGATTTGTACAGGACTTTGCGAAGATCGCAGCCCCTTTGACACGACTTACTCGTAAGACAGAGAAGTTTGAGTGGACGGAGAAATGCGAGAACAGTTTTCAGGAATTAAAGAAAAGGTTGGTAACGGCCCCGGTATTGGCATTGCCAGACGGAAAGGGAGATTTTGTGATATATAGTGACGCGTCGCACAAAGGATTAGGGTGTGTGCTTATGCAGCACGGTAAAGTGATTGCGTATGCGTCGAGACAACTGAAGGAATACGAGATTAGATATCCTACTCATGACCTTGAGCTTGCAGCAATAGTTTTTTCCCTAAAAATTTGGAGGCACTACTTGTATGGAGAGAAGTGCGAGATTTTCACAGACCATAAGAGCCTCAAGTACATATTTACGCAGAAAGAGCTCAACATGCGCCAGAGGAGATGGTTAGAGTTAATCAAGGACTATGATTGTGAGATTCTCTATCATCCGGGAAAAGCCAATGTGGTGGCTGATGCCCTTAGTAGGAAGGAAAGACTCAGAATGATAAGACTTCGGAAGAATTGATAAAGGATTTCGAGAGAATGGAAATAGAAGTAAAGGTAACCGGAACCGGAACTGAAAAGCTGTTTGAGATCTCGATGCAGCCAGAGTTATTGGAAAAGATCAGATTGTGCCAAGAGAAAATAATGAATGAAGGCAGAGAGTCAATGACTGGAGAAGAGATGCATACTGAGAAAGATGATAACGGGATAATGAGGTACTCCTACCGAATTTGGGTTCCGAACGTTCAAGAGCTTAAAGATGAGATTTTGGATGAAAGCCATAGTTCAAGGTATTCCATTCACCCGGGAAACACCAAGATGTATAGGGATTTGAAGGAATATTACTGGTGGCCCAACATGAAGAGGGACGTAGCAGAATGGGTAAGCAAATGTTTGACTTGCCAAAGAGTAAAGACAGAGCACCAGAGACCCAGTAGACTTTTACGACCCCTGGAGATTCCCGAATGGAAATGGGAACAGATAGCCATGGATTTTGTTTTCGGTTTACCAAGGACGAAAGCCAACCATGATACCATATGGGTGATTATAGACCGACTGAAAAAGTCAGCTCATTTCATTCCTATCAATGAGAGTTACACAGTCGATAGACTGGTGGACATTTACCTTAAGGAAATAGTGACGCGACATGGAGTCCCAGCGTCCATTGTCTCAGACCGAGACCCCAGGTTCAACTCCAGATTTTGGAGGAGCTTTCAAGAATGTGCGGGGACCAAGTTAAATATGAGTGAGTGAAAGGACCATCCAGACACTAGAGGATATGTTGAGAGTCTGTGCAATAGACTTTAAAGGAAGTTGGGATGATCACTTGCCGTTGATCGAGTTTTCTTATAACAATAGCTTTCATGCTAGCATCGGAATGCCGCCTTATGAGGCCCTGTACGGAAGAAGGTGTCGATCTCCCTTATACTGGGATGAAGTAGGAGAACGGAAGATGCTCTGACCCGAAGTGGTCCAAAGGACCAAAGACATAGTGGATCTCATCAGAGGACGGCTGGTAGCAGCCCAAGACAGACAGAAAAAATATGCAGACCTAGCCCGAAAGGACAAGGAGTATGGAGTAGGGGACTTAGTACTACTAAAAGTATCCCCTTGGAAGGGGTTAATGAGATTCGGAAAGAAAGGAAAACTAAGCCCAAGATACATTGGACCTTTTGAGATACTAAGACGGATTGGGAAGTTGGCTTACGAGCTAGCCTTACCCCGGAACCTACAACAAGTTCATAATGTGTTCCATGTGTCAATGCTAAGGAAATATCATCGGGATGCCAGACACATAGTAGAGTACGAGCATGTGGATGTGCAACCAGATCTAACTTACGTGGAGAAACCAGTAAAGATTATGGATAAGAAGGAGCAGGTGCTTCGGAACAAAGTGATCAAGCTAGTCAGAGTGCTATGGCAGAATCATAATGTGGAAGAGTCAACTTGGGAACTAGAGAGCACAATGCTAGAAAAGTACCCCCATTTGTTTTCTATTTGATTCCGGGATGGAATCCTTTTAAGGAGGGGAGACTGTAATAACCCCAAAATTTTGAACTTTTTGTAACCCTTATGAATAGTGTTTTTGCTGATATTGCTGAATAAGGAAACTTTTCATGCCACACTATGTAGGGTTCTTTCATGGATACTCTGAGATTTTATTGGTACTCTATATGATATATAAGTGTATGTAAAGATCGTCAGAATCCAAATTTGAACCTTTTGATTTCCCGAAAATCCACCAGATATCAAAAGAATTGAGTATAAGGTAACAGGATAAAAAGGATTTAAATTCAAGGATTTTAATAAAGGATCATAAAAGGAATATAATGTATTGAGAAAGGTTAATGGAACATAAGTAATAAGATCCCGGGTATGATCCCTCAAACGATAAACGAAAATGAAAGTTAAGCGAACCGTATAGCAGATCAGCGGTCATTAGCCAAATAATTAAAAGATAATCAAAGAGATTAGTGAGGATGATGTCATCAAACCAATAAGAAGAGGACAAAGGAGGGAGGGTGACATCACATGGTGACATAAGCATGACCAAGCAAAGTGTGTTGTTGGTTGAATTAGAACCACACAAAAATTACCATGGTAAAAAGGTAACAAAACAAATCAAAATGTCAACCAACCAAGCCAACAATTCATTTTCACCAAAAACACAAAATTATCTCACCATTCTTCATCAAGCTCTCGACTTTTTCTTCTTTTCCAAAGCAAGAAAAATCAAAATCCTAGTTCCAAGCTTTGTTAAATTGCAAGGTAATTATCTAAGACTCCTTATGCATAGTTATGGATATCCTAAAAGTTTGAGCTCCTAAATCATTCACAATCTCTTCCTAAAAATCATGGAAGAAGATGGTGAATAGTGTTTTTCAAGAACTAAAATTTTTGTTCTTGAAGTTTTGTTTAGATTAAGCTTGGATAAGGAATTTAAGGGTGATTCCAAGCTATTCACTTGATTCTCCACTCTCCAAGGAAGGTATAACCCCTCCAAACCCTAACTTTATTTGAGTAATTAGGTTTAGTTTTGTTGTTATAATTCATGAGAGGCTTGCTTGTTGTGAATGTAGAGATTAATTGGTTTTGTGAAGTTTTTGGAGTGGTAGTTCTTGGACTGTTGATTAATGAACTTAAGAGTAGTTTAAATTCATGTTTAAGAATAGTATAAATTGATAATGTGGAGTTGTTGGGGCTGTTATGGTGAAGTATGGATGGAGTTTTTATTGGGTTGTGATTGTGGGTTGATTGTGAGATGAATTGGAGTGGTTTAAATTTGGGTAATCGCGTAAACATAACCGTCGTAATGTCCGATTTACTTTAGGCTGTTTTTGTTCTTAACATTAGGACCCGTGAACTTATTACTAGGGTTTTACCATTGACATTATTAGATATTTCATGTTACGAGCTTCGTTTTGATATGTAGTTCGTTTAATTCCGATGTACGGTTTAGGAGAAACGACCGTTTTAAGTAACGACGTTTCGCGAATGAATCATTACCCCTCGCCTTACTTTGAAACATAGGTTAAAGACCTAAAAGGACTAACTGGAGTATGAAACATTTATGTAAAGTGTATTAGGCAGTTGGTAAGACACTCGCGAAAGAATCGCCTTAAAACTCTTAACGGTTAATTTATTAAAAATTGTGGAGCCGAGGGTACTCGAGCGACTTAAGAGAATCATTAAGCGCAAAGCGAGCGTTAGAGTCTAAATTGGTTAAAGTATAGATTTATAAGTGACTTTGGTTTAATTCCAACTTATATGTTGTTTATAGGTTACCAGACTCGTCCCAAGCCATTTATAACCCCCAGTCGCTCAGGCAAGTTTTCTATCCGTTATACTGTTGTTGTGATGTATTCATTTGTATATGCATTATCTTGCGATAAATGCATGATGGTTAATTAGCAAATTCTTGCGATATATTGTAGCATGTGATATGGTATATATGCATGCCTGTTTCATATTCTAGACACATATATCTGTTGATTCAGTTGATAATACCTATGCTAGAGATAAGCGGTAATTGGCATATACCCTTAGTATAGGGGACCCAAAGGTGAACTTTTTCTAAAACCGGGAATCGAGGCTCCCGAGTATAATATATATATATATTTATATATATATATATATGAATAGTTTTCAAAACTATGAATCGAATAAGGTTTATTCGATAACTTTATTTTACTATTGAATATTATTTTGAATATTCATTCGAGGGCTTATGACCCCGTTTAATTATTATTGAATATTATTTTGAATATTCATTCGAGGGCTTATGACTCCGTTATTTTATTAATGAATATTATTTTGAATATTCCTTCGAGGACTTATGACTCCGATTATTTACTAAATAATATTCTTTATTTTATTAAAGAATAAAGTATCGATAATCAAACTTACTTTTGATTATTCAAATAAGGATATTACTTTCGTATAAGTACATCTTTGATTATTTAAGATTCATTTCAAGTATAAGTTTTACAACTTCTACTTCAATTATTTTTATACAGATTATTCTTTATAGGAATATTATTTAAATAATAATATTCAGATATTTTCTAATATATTGGGACTGATTTATTTATTAAATCAGCATTACTCCAAACATTTTTAAAATGTTTTGCGAGTCTTCAAAATGATTTTAAAAGTTAGAGCGGATCCCAAAACTCATTTTATATTTAAGATCCTCCTTGCGAAGGGGATTTAAATACTCGCTCAAAACCTGAGGGATCCGGCTCTGTGGTGTATTTTATATTCGCAACAAGGTTACTATTTTGATAAAAGAGTTTTGATTACTTACCCAATACTCGGGAAGTAAAATTCTTGGAACAAGTTAATCCATTAACAGGCATCGCCTGGGAAATATCGGTGAGTTTTCCTTTCCAACTAGATACGACTTCTTGGTGGAGCCGTATAAACAAGTTTCTACTTGGGGAAGGTGAGGACGAGCTTTACGTTTCAGAGTCATGGATTTCATCTGAACTAGGAGTGGCGTAAGTGGTCGAGTGGCGCCGGCCCAGCCTTATTATATTGGCCCAAATGGCCTAGAAGTTCCGCAAGACGGTACATTCCTTAGGAGTCCAGTGTTCGGTTGACAAGTAAATCCGACAGGTTCTCCTCTACATGTAGAAAATGGTGGGGTTGTACTACTGTGACTGATCATCGTAAGTGGTCTTTCTGGCGCGACCAACTCCCGTAATGAGTTCATCATCCAGTTGGATAATTCCGCAACACTACCCGTAGCATTTCGATCGAAAGGCTACGAATGGGTGGTTGCCGAAGCATTGACAGGATCAAATAGTTTTAATGGTGTTCCCATTGAATGAAGTATCTCGTAACTTCATTTCCTTTAAAAATATTTCAAGATTGAACCTATTCAAGTTTTAACTTGTGGTCTCATCTATGGGATGGTCTTTTGAAACTTATTATACTTTGAACAATAGTAGTTCAAGTAGATTTCTAAAAATGATATAAGTATAGTGAAGTATTTGGTAACTTCATCCCTTGTTTTTGCTTATATCCAATAAGTAATTACCTTACACTTGATAGAGGATTCTAGTAAGTTATCCATTTAGATACTTGCATTATTGTTTACACTATATATTATCTTGCGAGCTGTAATGCTCACTCTTGCTTCGTTTCTTCATCACACAACAACAGTTAGGAAAGATGGCCAGACTCAAGCAGACCCAGCACAAGCGCGTGGGAAGCGTCCCGCGTCTTCCCGTTGAGATTGTAGCTGTTATAGGTGCAGAGGTAGATCTATTGGTAGATCAGCCATTCTACTTTTGTGAACCAAATATTGTATAATTATAACTTGTGACAGATAATGACAATTAACTGTAAATTTATCAAGTAATCATTTTGGGTTGTAATAACTTTTAAATTGTGGATTCAAGGACTTGTACTTATTTCAATTTCATCTCTGAGACTATAACGGGTTGTGGTGTGTGTTAGTGTGGGGTCACAGCATGAGGTTATTTATTTTTAATTAAGTGAAGTGATATTGTGGAAACAAAGACCGTGACAACCCGGATCCCTGACCCCGGATCTGGGGGTGTTACAGTTCTAAAACCTAAACTGTAAGATCTTGGATTCGGTGTATTTATTTTCCTTTAACTATTGTAATTATTTGTATAGTTTTCTTTTGTTATAGTTGGGGTGTGACAGGTATCGAAGCCTAATAGTGGTGTTGCTAAAGAAGATGATTGTCATTTTTATGGAAATAACCTGATGATTGGAAGTTAAACTGTCGAGCTTATTTGGAAGATCTAAAAAAGAAGACCAGCAATGGTCAAGCTTCATGTATCGAGTTAGAATTTGAGCAAAAGTTGTTACTCTAGTTGGAGGAACTCGATACCTAATTTCGCCCATAAGACGAAGTTGAGATATTGGTAAACTGTTACCACATGCCTTTTTTTAGCTGGTCCATATATCAATTTCTTGTCAGGACAAGAAAGGTACTTCATTTTAACTAAATAAACAACAGTTGTTTATTCTATATTAATGATAAGACTTATAATGCTACACAATTAGTTAACAATTTATATGTCCTAAGATGACTTGAATCAAACATTACCTTTAACATTGTCGTTTAAGCCATATTAATGAGAAACGCATTTCTAAGTTATATATAGATGGAAACTTGGATAAGTTTGATTTTGAATCATACGAAAGGTGCGAACCTTGTCTAATTGGAAAAATGACAAAAGTTTCTTTTACCCGATAAGGTGAAAGGGCCACCAAACGATTAGGACTTATACATTATGATGCATGTGGTCGAATGCGTACAATGGTGAGGGGTGGCTTTTACTACTTCATAACACTTATGATGAATTCAGTAGATATGGATATGTACATCTTATGAAAAAAAATCTGATTCTTTTGAAATGTTCAAATAATAAAAGGCCGAAGTAGAAAAGAAAACAGGGAAAAGTATAAAAGTTTTACGATCAGATCGTGGAGGAGAATACTTAAGCCTCAATTTTAAGAGTTTCATGAAGGAGTGTGATATTGTATCATAACTTACTCCTTCTGGAACACCTCAATGAAATAAAGATTCTAAGAGGAGAAATCGTACATTGTCGAACATGGTGCAATCGATGATGAGTCAAACGGATCTTCCAATCAGTTTCTGGGGTTATGCTCTAGAAACGGCTGCATATATACTTAACCGAGTTCCGAAAAAAGCAGTTCAAAAGACTCCATATGAGATATGGACTGATAAAGGTCATATCATGTCATTTATAAAAATTTGGGGACGTGAAGCGTTTGTGAAATGTTTAGCCTCTGACAAGCTTGGACCAAAATTAGATAGATGCTATTTTGTGGGATACCCAGGTGAGACTAAAGGGTATAGTTTTTATAATCCTTCCGAGAAGAAAGTGTTAGTTGCTCGGACCGCTGTATTTCTTGAGGGAGAACTACTTTCTAAGAAAATTAGTGGGAGGATAATACATCTCGATGAAGATCGAGAACCACATGATAACATTGAACCAGAGTTGAACAAGATCAGGATGTACATCAAAATGTTGAAAGTAATCTTGTTCAGGAAACACATGATGTTTATAGATCTAGTAGGATTCACCAAGAGCTCGAGAGAAATTATGGATTTCTCTTGACTCAAGATGGTGATGTGATGCTTACGGATAATGATGAGCCTCTCACTTACAAGATTCTATGAACACTCCAGACTCTAAGAGATGGATGGAGGCCATAAAATCCGAAATAAAATTGATGTATGAAAATAAAGCATTGGATTTAGTTGATCCACTGAAAGGGGTAAAACCTGTAGGGTGCAAGTGGGTTTTTAAGAAGAAAACCGACATGGATGGTAAAGAACAGACCTATAAAGCGCGACTAGTGAAAAAAGGTTTCAAGCAAATTCATGGTATAGACTATGAAGAGACCTTTTCACTAGTTGTTATGGTCAAGTCCATAAGGAATTTGCTAGCAATAGCTACTTACTTTAACGATAAGATCTGGAAAATGGATGTCAAAACCGTTTTCTTAAATGGGAGCCTTGAAGAGGATGTCTTTATGATACGACCTGAGGGTTTTGTCGATTAAAAGTTTGCTAAGATGGTCTGTAAGTTGCTTCTATCTATTTATAGACTAAAGCAAGCCTCAGGGAGATGGAATATTCATTTTGATGAAATAGTCAAAGAGTTTGTGTCACGCCACGACTTAACAATATATATTATACAAATTATTACAATAGCTAACAAAAGAAAGTAAATACATCTGAATCCAAGATCTTATAATTTAGGGTTTGGAACAGCCCAACATTATTAACTATTACAACCTGATTTTTAATATCGAGTCCTCACACAAACTGATCACTTAATCTACCTGAGCTCGAACATACGCATCGGCATCACAAGTCTTACGTGTTGTCTGCTTGAATCTAACCATATCTGCTAGCTGTAATATCAGGGTGAAAGCAAGTAGTGAGCCAAATTCTCAACAAGTGCTATACAAAACAATACATAGATCACCATAAAGGAATTAACAATGTGAAGGAAGAGCTAATAATATCAAGGAATAAACATTTGGGTGATGGCATCATTTATTTGTAACAAAACCATTCAAAACCATTTCTTTATCAAAAACCATTTTATGACGCTACGGATTACAGTCAATGATCAGCCGCGAAGTAATCCTGAACCTCGCTGGGTTCTAGAACATTAATGGGATCCCTAGACAACTTTTAAGCCTACAAATTAAGAGTGGAAAGGACTTGCATCTCAGTCCAGATCCACTATCTAAAGAAAATTATTTGTTCCCCTTTGGGACTGAAAATAAAATTCTAATTTATTTTTGTTTTATTAAAAACTGATGCCAAGTGACGGTTAAGTTCTTAAACAGTAAGCGTCTTTATCAAGGGTTCTAGATCAACTTTGAAGCACAGGGAATAGGTCCACTAAATTTCAAGGCCATGATCAACTAGACTATACTTTATAAAGGGAATTGCAAGGTTTATAAATACAAGGATTTTGACAAGGATATTTAGCAAGGTTATCGGATAGTATGAAGGAACCAAGTCAAACTAGATCCAAGGTAATGGTTCCAAATAAGACATAGGTATTAAACTATAAAGAAGGTGATCATTAATGGTTCCAGATAAGATTTAGGTATTAAAATATAGAGAAAGTGAGCATCAGCTCAAGGTACAACATAGTATCTTGCTTTAGGGTAAGGATAGGGTTATCAAACAATTATGAACAATCGTTAAGGAACAACTGACTTTTAGGTATCAAGACAAGGTTACTGGGTATAACTTGCACATGGTTCAACATCATAATTACTTTGGTATACTAGCATGGTATGACTTTTGATTTACTTGCATAGCAATCTTCAAGTAAAGTTTAACTACTTGCAATAAATACTAGAGGGTTCATGTCATTTTCATATAATACAAAGATAGATTTGAAACCACTTGGTTCATGTATATCAAGGTGAATTAGAATACTCGCATCATATATAAGAACTAGTTATCGCACACTTGCAGTGTAAACAACAAGATATGTTGAATCACTTGCCTTGAGAAAGGCTTGACTTGACTGGCAGGTAGGAGCAACTGGAAGCTTTACTCGACTTTAATGGCAAGTTTACCCTCGTCTCGAGATCCTACACAAATAATAATAACCTCATTATAATATGTTCTCACCAACTCAACCTATATGCAAACGAAATTCAACACAATGGCACTTAGGCCTATACACACACATATTTACAAATATCTTATAAGTATATTAGTACACATACCCACTTATGCTCACATACTGTAACGACCGAGAAATTACGCTTGTATTATATCATAATAAATATAAATTATGTGTATTATTATGTGATTAAATGTGTTGAGTTATTAAACCCTAACTGTTATGTGTTACGTGTTGTTTGTTTTGATCCAAACGTGTTTTGGATATTTATTGAGTGTTTTATCGTAAGTTATATATTTTATATCAAAACCCGTACAGCTCAAACCATGTTTTAAAAGACCGTATTTCAAAAAAAATCATTGGCCCTATTTTGCCAAAAACAACCTATACCATATCGCTATTCTGAACCCCTAGAAGTTTTATAAATATACCTTTTTCGCGAAAAACGACTTTTCCGGACCCCTTCGGGTACCAAAAACCTCACAAAAATCACATTTTTATTTTTATATGATCATGAAATTATCATACATCATTTTTCTTTGCATTTTTGTAATATTCATAATTTTTGGGAATTTTTGACATTTATTTTGTATTTATTGGATATACAAAAATTCATTATTAATACCCAAAAATTATAAAAATTGGGGCCAAATATTTTTATTAGGAGTGTAATTAGCCCCTTAACTTTATTTGGGGGCATTATTTTGCATAAATATAAATAGCTAATTATTAGTAATTAATTAGTGAATTAATCATAAAAAAATCGGAAAAATCAAGAAAATCCCCAATTTTCTGAAATTAGGGTTTGGAGTTCTTAGAATCAAACCGGATTTTGGAAGTGTTTCTGTGCACCAAATCAAACATGTAAGTAATGGTTGTGAAGCTCTTTAAATTCTCTACTTGATTCTGTGATCAATTTCAGTTAATAAGTATTCGATTTTAATTTCGTATTTTCTGATTATTTGCTTGAATTCGGGTTTTGATTTTGGTTAGTTGTTAGAAGATTTTGATGTTGTAGTTGTGTAGATCATTGAATCCTCGTTCGAACGGCACCGGTTTTGTGCCTGTTGGGTTAAGTTTTTGCGTCGCCGGAAACGGCGCCGCCACCGCCGCGTTTCTTGGTTTCCCGACGTCAGGGACGGCGAGGGAGAGAGGAGGACGGTTGTAGATCGTTCACGAGGGGATTTCAGGTGCGTTCTTGACTGAATACGATGAGCAACGAGACCGTAGCAGGACCTGTAGCTGCATTTTTGTTCGTCGGATTTCTGCCGGAAAACGTGACGGCCGGTGGAAGAAACAGTGAAGGAGGAGGGGTTGTTCTTGGACGACCCGGGTTCGACCCGGTTCCAACCCGGTGTTCGACCCGGTTTCGATCCAAAAACCCCCAAATCCTTTCCTGAAATTATGTTTTTAGAATTTAATTAAGTACTTTTATTTTATGAATTAGAAATTACTTTTAATAATTCTAAACAAATCAAATAAAAAAATCAGTTTTTAATTCTGAAAAATATTATTAATAATTTCAGGATTATTTTATTAATTTAGAAATTTGAATTTAATTATTTATTTAATTATTTAATTATTTATCTATTTATTTATTAGTTATCTAATTAGTTAATAATTAGGTAATTAATTAATAATTAGGTAATTAATTAATAAATAAGTAATCGAATAATACGAATAATAATCCGATAATTAGTTAAATATTCTGAGTAACTCGTACCTATTCGAGTCGTGATTCGTTAAGTGAGAGTTATTAATCGAGCGATATTTATTCGAAGAATATCGTACTAATTATTCGTATCGAATAATTAAATACTGATTGTCAATTGATTAATAAATTGTATAAGCTATAATAATAATAACAATAGTTCGATAGTTATTCGAGGAATGCGAGTAACTCGTATTTATACGAGTAGTTAATCGTTGAATTAGATTATGGTTCGAGTAATAAATATTTATTCGATAAATAGCATATCAGTTAATTGTATCGATTGTTTATTTATAAATAATCGATCTAATCGAGTAAGTAATAATAATTTATAAATAATTGTAATAAATTGTAATTAATTCTAATAATTAGGGATTAATTATTTTAAAATACAATAATTAATAATTAATTATTTAAAACTATAATTAAGGATTATTTAATTATAATTAATTGTGTATAATTTATTATTAATTAACTAAATCTTGTTTAATTCATAATAATTAAATCGTTAGTCCGATTTAAGCGAAGCGAAGATCCCTAGACTCAGAAAAATGAAACGAACCCAATAAAAATAATTGTAAGTCATAATTTCTTCCGAAAGAGAGTGGTCTTGTGGTAGTTAATTATTTATATGCCCTAATAGGGGTAGATTCGAGTCAGATAAATCTCGAAAAATTGTAATAAAATCAGATAGGGTTAGTTAATACAGGTATGAGTCTAGTATCGATTCTAAAAATGTTTATAAGTCTAAAAATTAATTTTGTGCCTTATGTGCTATGTGCTTTACGTGATTATGTGAACCATACGTGCTATATAATTATATGTGTATATATGCGAGTGAGATAGAAACGCATAGGTAGATTGATAGGATTGCGTAATATCAATTCGAGATACGTGTATGTAGTAAGTTATCTAAACGACTATCTTTCTATGATTGGTTCAGTGTCAGCAAGGCCGATCAAGCTAGAGACAGAAGGCGGTGAGTTGAACCAGGTTAAGTATGCGCAAGGCAAGTTTTTCCCTATTCTAAATTCAGAATAGTGAAATATACCCCATTTTACATATCAGTTACACTTTGATAATTCTTATTCATATACACTAATACACACCTATTGATTCTTGTTTTTATTTTATTTTGATTCTTGATTTCTCCCAATTTATTGAATTCTCTATTCATGTTCCAATACTTTTACCCTTGTTATATATACTCCGATATATCGTGATGTTGGGATACATCAAAAGCATTTCGATTGTTCCGGATGCTCAGCTTTGGACTGGATAGTTACGATACGGGTTAGGTTTTACCCAGACCATTAATTAATAGGCCATAGTTGCCTGAGTACTCCTTATTTTGGTTGGGTCTATGCAGTTGGGTATAGATCCGCACTATATCCTGACTGATCAGCAGGTTATAGTGCATATGTTGATTATTGTTTCCAGTCTTGTTCATTTGGCAATCGCCAGTGTTGGAAAATTATTATCCTATCCAGATACAGATGGTTGTTCAAACCAGCAGCTTATTGGTTCACGTATTCTTCTCTCTTTATACTATATATATATTGTTGCAGGCTTGTTGAGCAATTTTGGCTCATCCCCTTTTATTGTTATTCCTATTGTTTTACAGTTAAGGTAGAGAATGAAACCCATCAGGACCCGCGTAGTCAAGAAGCGAGTCAAGCAGCGGGACCCTCTTATACCAAGAGTGTTCTTCCCTATTCCAGAAGAGAGTTTTGAGCTACCAGATCAGGTGTAACAGGATAAGTAGTAATGTTGGGTTGAATAAAAGTTTTGTGTGTTTTGAATAAAAGTTATGTGGTGAGAATGTAGATAGAATAAAGTTTTGTTACAAAGAGAGTTCTTGAGACATATTATTTTTATTTGGGTTTGTAATAAAGTTAGTGTGTCGTTCTTATTTTCAACTCTTAACCTTAAAAGATCCTGAGTAGCAGTAGTTCAGGGTAATTATCATATTTACATTCCGCTTGTGCAGGTTTAGTTTATAGTTGTTATTAATAATGCCCCAAATCTATACCCCGGATTTGGAGGGTGTTATAGTTGGCATCAGAGCTTAGGTTTTGACCCTTAAAAACAAGAACATTAGGATTAAGATAAGATTGGAAGATCGTATAGGAAAGAAGTAAGAGTGTTAGGATTGTTTGTTTATGTGATTAGAAGTTATGAGTTTTAAGATTGTGATTTGATTGTTCTTGTGTTATTATTGTTATGTATATTAGATGGCTTCTTCGTATGTCAGAGATACCCCCTCCCATAGAGGTACCAGATTTTGCAGATTATTTTCCATATTTTGAGACAGAGATACCTAATTTTCCACCGTTAGAGTTCCCGGTGTTCGATGTTCCTGACATGGTTGATATTCCGCAGTGGGAGGATTTAGAGCCCCAGATTCCTATGCCACCAGTCGAGATTCCCGAGATTCCACCGAAAGAGCCTGAGGTAGAGCCACCAGTATATGCACCTATGGAGCAGCCTGTTTTATTTCCTGCTCCGCTAGCTATCTATGCCCGTGTGTCCGGGGTATATCAGTTTCACAACCAGAGTTTGTAGAGGAGATTGTTGATCAGCCACTCCCGTTGCCTTCTCGAGGTTCCCGTACTGATCTTCGCGAGCCTCATACGGTGTCATATCAGCAGTACCAGTCAGAGAGAGAGGAGAGGGTTAGATGGCAGAATCAGTGCAGGGAGATCCTTGGATTGTTTGAGACTCAGGAGGACGGTCCAGTCCGAGCACTACGACCAGATTATATTTTGAGGGAGAGACTACGCCAGATCTATAGGGCTGGTGCTCAGGAGCTTACCGATTTGAGGCAGCAGGACATGCGTACAGAGGCGGTATATCACAGGGCGATGAGACTCACAGAGGCAATGTTAGAGGCTTTGCAGGAGGAGCTGAGCCGTGTGCCGCCAGGATTCTGTTCTTAGCAGACGGAGGAGTGTTATATCTTGTATATATCTGTAGATAGAGGCAGCGCACTATTGTATGACTAGTTTATATGAGTGTAGCTACTAGTTTTGACTGACAGCAGTAGCAGTACGACTGACATATCATAGACTTTTTTATCAAGCATTGACACATGCAGCTGGTGTCCTACCCATATATATATAAGATGAACCTTTTCACGTTTTCTTTATTTTATTTTTCCAGTCATTTAAGCATCTATATTTATTTCATTGTTTTACCGTTGCATATCTTAAAATGATGTTTTATTTACGATCATGTTATACCCTTTATGTTTTCAAAATTTTTAAAATTATTTTAAAAAGGATTTATTTAAACATCGCACTGTTTTATTTATTTAGATATTTAATAAATTGTTTTTTTTCTCCATATCAACTGTTTTAACACTGTTTTAATATTATAAAGACTGTTTCTATTCCATAACACCTGTTTAATATATTGTTATGAAGAGAACCCATTATTTTATTATCAGAAATATGACACCCAAAAGAAAAGTACGACCCGACTCATCTAACGGAAATACCGATGGCTAAAATAATAATAATCAGATGGATTAGATGTTTCATCTCATGCAACAGCAGATGCTGATGATGCAGCAACAGATGCAGCAACAACAACAGCAGTTTCAACAACAAATGCTACAGCAAGCCGCTCATCCAGAACATCAAGTACCACCAGCAGCACTTGTAGTTACTTTCAAGCAATTCCAATCGGTAAAGCCTCCGGAATTTACCGGTTCCCCAGATCCTACCAAGGCGAGAGCTTGGCTGAAGGAGATAGAAAAGGCTTTTACGCTGGTGAAAGTTGAGGAAGAACAGAAGACGGATTTTGCCAGCTACTTTCTGAAAGGCGAAACCAATTACTGGTGGGAATCGAAGAAAGCTTTGGAAGGGGAAGGTGTGGTAACCTGGGATAGATTCACTGATCTTTTCCTGGAGAAATATTTTCCTCGCTTTATGAAGAATCAGATGGAGATCAAGTTCCTGGAACTGAAGCAAGACAACTTATTGGTCGCGTATTATGAGACCAAGTTTACTGAATTAGACAGATTTGTTCCTGAGCAAGTGAATACGGATGAAAAGCGGGCCAAGAGATTCTAGCAGGGACTGAAGCCATGGATTCATAGCATGGTAGCTGTATTCGAGCTGACGACTTATACGGCTATTGTTCAAAAGGCCATGATCATTGAAGGTGAGAGTGAAGCAGCTCAAAAAAAGAAGGGACCAGGAAATTCCTAAAACTGTTTCAACAGAAGGCCGTGATTTTAAGCCCGGGGAAAAGTAAATGCCAGGAGACCAGAACAAAACAACCAGAAGATGGGTAATCGACTTCCCGCCCCAACTCAACAAAGACTTATCCGACCGCCTAAACCTGATTGCAGAATTTGTGGTAAAAAGCATACTGGGATTTGCAACAAGCCAAATGTCACGTGTTTTAAGTGCAAGCAAAGGGGACAGTACTCTGGAGAATGTCCGATGGGAAGAGCAGAAGTCACTTGTTTCCAGTGTGGAAGAAAATGACATATTACCAAGGACTGCAGAGGAGTTGCAATGGCCGCTAGTATTCTAAGGGTTTTAGCATTACCTCCACCTCCACTACCACCACAAAATCAGCCCAGGGCAAGGACTTTCAACATGTCAATGAAGGAAGCAGTACAAAGTCCGAACGTGGTTGCAGGTACGCTCCCTGTAAATTCCGTAAACGCTCTAGTATTGATTGATTCAGGAGCTACTAGATCTTTTATTTCTAAAAATTTTATCTCTAAGATAGACTGTGAGATTCAGTGGTTAGATGAAGTGCTAGTCATAAAATTAGCAAATAATGATCAGGTTATGGTAGATCGAGTATGTCCAGGTTGTGATATTGAGATAGGGAAATGTCATTTCTCAGTTGACTTGATACCTTTCAGGTTAGGAGAATTTAATGTTATTTTAGGAATGGATTGGCTAGTTAGTAATAATGCTCAGATTGATTGCGCAAATAAGAAAGTGAAATTGCAAACTGAAGAAAATACAACGGTAATATTTAAAGGAGAAAAACAACAGCAGAGATTCTTAACAATAATGCAGATGAAACAATTACTACGTCAAGGATGTCAAGCCTATTTAGCCTACGTGTTGGATACTAACAAAGAAAGTCCGAAGATTGAAGATATTCCTGTAGTTTGTGAGTTTCCCGATGTCTTTCCTGACGAACTTCCTGGACTTCCACTGGATCGAGAAATCGAGTTCACTATTGATTTGGCGCCAGGGACTGAACCAATTTTGAAAGCTCCATATCGAATGGCACCTGTTGAAATGAAGGAATTAGCAAAGCAGTTGCAAGAACTTCTTGACAAAGGAATTATAAGGCCAAGTGTATCCCCATGGGGCGCACCAGTATTGTTTGTGAAAAAGAAGGACGGTAGCATGCGACTGTATATTGATTATCGTGAGCTGAATAAATTAACTATCAAGAATAAATATTCTTTGCCTCGCATCGATTACTTATTTGATCAACTGAATGGAGCAGCATGGTTTTCGAAAATTGACTTACGATCAGGTTATCATCAGTTAAAGATCAAGGCTGAAGATATTCTAAAGACTGCGTTTAGAACGAGATACGGATATTATGAATTTCTCGTGATGGCTTTTGGACTGACGAATGCACCTGCAACATTTATGGATTTGATGAATCGAGTATTCAAGAAGTACTTGGATAAGTTTATCATTGTATTTATTGATGACATCTTGATTTATTCAAAATTGGAAGAAGAACATGCAGCGCACTTAAGAACGACATTGGAGATATTACGAAAGGAGTAGCTTTATGCGAAATTTTCGAAATGTGAATTTTGGTTAAAGGAAGTGCAATTTTTAGGACACATCATTAGTATTGAAGGAATTCAAGTGGACTCAGCAAAGATTGAAGCTATTCTAAATTGGGAAAGACCAAAGACGCCAACGGAAGTCAGAAGTTTCTTAGGATTAGCAGATTATTACAGAAGATTTGTTAAAGATTTTGCAAAGATAGCCACACCATTGACGAAGTTGACGCGAAAGAATGAAAAGTTCGAATGGAACGAGAAATGTAAAGCAAGTTTCCAAGAATTGAAGAATCGACTAGTAACTGCACCTGTGCTTGTTTTACCTGATGATCAAGGAGACTTTGTCATATACAGCGACGCTTCTTATCGAGGACTTGGATGTGTTTTAATGCAACATGGAAAAGTGATCGCATACGCTGCTAGACAGTTAAAGTCGCATGAACAGAAATATCCGACGCACGGTCTCGAACTAGCAGCAATTGTGTTCGCACTGAAGCTTTGGAGACACTATCTATACGGCGAAAAATGTGAGATTTATACGGATCATAAAAGTTTGAAGTATATTTTCACCCAGAAGGAACTTAACATGCGACAGCGACGTTGGCTAGAGTTAATCAAGGATTACGACATTTCAATCAATTATCATCCAGGCAAGGCCAATGTAGTAGCAGATGCGTTAAGTCGAAAGGAACGATTGAACCTGTTAACATCTTCAAAAGACTTAATCAAGGAATTCGATAAATTGGAGATTGAAGTTCGTATTCCAGAAAACTCTACTGAAATGATTTACGCTATGACCTTTCATCCAGAATTGTTGGAGAAGATAAGAAGGTGTCAGGAAGAAGTAATGAACCAGGAAATCGAAAATTTGACAGGAGAAGAGATTACCAGTCAGAAGGATGCCAAAGGAATTTTTTGAGTTACTTCAAGGATCTGGATACCTAACGTACCGGAATTGAAAGGGGAAATTTTACAAGACGCTCATAGTTCAAGATATTCGATTCATCCCGGAAGCACAAAAATGTATAGAGACCTGAAGGAAAACTTTTGGTGGCCAAATATGAAGAAAGAGATAGCGGAATGGGTTTGCAAGTGTTATACGTGCCAAAGAGTGAAAGCTGAACATCAACGCCCGAGCGGACTACTATAACTAGTAGATATACCAGAATGGAAATGGGAGCACTTAGGCATGGATTTTGTAGTGGGACTTCCAAGGACGAAAGCAAATCATGATGGAATTTGGATTATCATTTATCGATTAACGAAGTCAGCACATTTCCTTCCGATCAACGAAAGGTTTTCACTGGACAAGTTAGTGCACTTATATCTCAAGGAAATCGTAATGCGTAATGGAGTACCCGTATCGATTGTATCGGATCGAGATCCCCGTTTCAATTCAAGATTTTGGAGACAATTCCAAGAATGTCTAGGAACCAAATTGAACATGAGTACTGCTTATCATCCACAAATGGACGGGCAAAGTGAAAGGACAATCCAAACAATTGAAGATATGCTACGTGTATGCGCAATAGACTTTGAAGGCAATTGGGACGAGCACTTACCGCTAGTGGAATTTTCTTACAATAACAGCTATCAAGCGAGTATCGGGATGCTACCTTATGAAGCTTTATATGGGAGAAAGTGCAGATCACCTACATGTTGGGATAAAGTTAGAGAATGCAAGATTCTAGGTCCAGAACTGATTCAGCAGAACAAAGAAAAAGTAGAACTTATCCGCAAGTGACTTGAAGCAGCGCAGAATCGACAGCGTAAATATGCAGATCAATCCAGAAAAGATATGAACTATCAGGAAGGGGAACATGTACTGCTAAAGGTATCACCATGGAAGGGATTAACTATGTTTGGCAACAAAGGAAAATTAAAACCTCGCTACGTCGGACCATTTGAAATTTTGAAGAAAGTTGGAAAGGTTGCGTACGAGTTAGCTTTACCACCCCATATGCAGCATATTCATAACGTATTTCATGTATCTATGCTTAAGAAGTACAACCTTGATACAAGGCATGTAATAGAATATGAGCCAATAGAACTTCAGACAGATTTATCGTATGTAGAGCAGCCGATAAGAATTTTAGATCGGCAAGATAGGGTATTAAGAAATAAGTCTGTGTCATTAGTGAGAATTTTGTGGAGAAACCCAGTGATTGAAGAATCAACCTGGGAGCTCGAGAGTGATATGTTAGAAAAGTATCCTTAGTTATTTTCATAATATGATTCTGAGGACAAAATCCTGTTAAGGGGGGGAGGGGAGAATGGAACGACCGAGAAATTACGCTTGTATTATATCATAATAAAGATAAATTATATGTATTATTATGTAATTAAATGTGTTGAGTCATTAAACCCTAACTGCTATGTGTTACGTGTTGTCTGTTTTGATCTAAACGTGTTTTGGATATTTATTGAGTGTTTTATCGTAAGTTATATATTTTATATCAAAACCCGTACAGCTCAAACCATATTTTAAAAGCCCGTATTTCAAACAAAATCATTGGCTCTATTTTGCCAAAAACAACCTATACCATATCGCTATTCTGAACCCCTAGACGTTTACAAATTTACCTTTTTCGCGAAAAACGACTTTTCCGGACCCCTTGGGGTACCAAAAACCCCACAAAAATCACATTTTTATTTTTATATGATCACGAAATTATCATACATCATTTTTCTTTGCATTTTTGTAATATTCATAATTTTTGGGAATTTTTGACATTTATTTTGTATTTATTGGATATTTAAAAATTCATTATTAATACCCAAAAATTATAAAAATTGGGGCCAAATATTTTTATTAGGAGTGTAATTAGCCCCTTAGTCTTATTTGGGGGTATTATTTTGCATAATTATAAATATCTAATTATTAGTAATTAATTAGTTAATTAATCATAAAAAAATCAGAAAAATCAAGAAAATCCCCAATTCTCTGAAATTAGGGTTTGGAGTTCTTGGAATCAAACCGGATTTTGAAAGTGTTTCTGTGCACCAAATCAAACATGTAAGTAATGGTTGTGAAGCTCTTTGAATTCTCTACTTTATTCTGTGATCAATTTTAGTTAATAAGTATTCGATTTTAATTTCGTATTTTCTGATTATTTGCTTGAATTCGGGTTTTGATTTTGGTTAGTTGTTAGAAGATTTTAATGTTTTAGTTGTGTAGATCGTTGAATCCTCGTTCGAACGACACCGGTTTTGTGCCTGTTGGGTTCTGTTTTCGCTTCGCCGGAAACGGCGCCGCTACCGCCGCGTTTCTTGGTTTCCCGACGTCGAGGACGGCGAGGGAGAGAGGAGGACGGCTGGAGATCGTTCACGAGGGGATTTCAGGTGCGTTCTTGACTGAATACGATGAGCAACGAGACCGTACCATGACATGTAGCCGCGTTTTTGTTCGTCGGATTTCCGCCGGAAAACGTGGCGGCCGGTGGAAGAAACAGTGAAGGAGGAGGGGTTGTTCTTGGATGACCCGGGTTCGACCCGGTTCCAACCCGGTGTTCGACCCGGTTTCGATCCAAAAACCCCCAAATCCTTTCCTAAAATTATGTTTTTAGAATTTAATTAAGTATTTTTATTTTGTGAATTAGAAATTACTTTTAATAATTCTAAACAAATGAAACAAAAAAATTAGTTTTTAATTCTGAAAAATATTATTAATAATTTCAGGATTATTTTATTAATTTAGAAATTCGAATTTAATTATTTATTTAATTATTTAATTATTTATCTAATTATTTATTACTTATCTAATTAGTTAATAATTAGGTAATTAATTAATAACTAGGTAATTAATTAATAAATAAGTAATCGAATAATACGAATAATAATCCGATAATTAGTTAAATATTCCGAGTAACTCGTATCTATTCGAGTCGTGATTTGTTAAGTGAGAGTTATTAATTGAGCAATATTTATTCGAAAAATATCGTACTAATTATTCGTATCGAATAATTAAATACCGATTGTCAATTGATTAATAAATCGTATAAGCTATAATAACAATAACAATAGTTCGATAGTTATTCAAGGAATGCGAGTAGCTCGTATGTAACACCCCCAAATCCGGGGTCGGGGATCCGGATTGTCATGAGTTCCATTTCCCTTAATAATACTTAATCTTAATAATCAACCAACTACTGTGTACTGTGACCCCACAAAACACACACACACCACAAGTTATAGTCTCAGAGATGAATACCAAAAATAACACAAGTCGTTTTATTCCACAATTATAAGCCATTACACCTCAAAAGGGTTTCTAAATAAATTTACATTTCTTTGCCATTATTATAATTCATAAATATACATAAATCTGGTACATCAGAAGTTGAAAGCCTAGCCTATTGGTAGATCCTACCTCGGCTATAACGGCATCAACGCCTACAGGAAACTGCGGAACGTTTCCTAACCGCTTGCGAATCGGGAGCTTGGTCATGTTCATCTTTTCTATCTGTTGTTGTGTGATGAAAGAAGAAAGCAAGGGTGAGCAACAAGCCCACCAAAATAATATGTAGAATAATTAACAATATATGAGCATTCTCATAGTACTCATGAAAGTCTTGGTCAAGAGGAAATGAACCAAGCTAATATCTTAACGCGACCAAGTCACAAAATATTCAGTATATATACATATATACTTTTCACAATCTTTGAAATCCTCTGACATGTATAATATACACAGAGTTCCAGTTTATAACTGTATAAAAAATATCGTTGCAAGGTGATCTAATATATCTGACCTTGTCTCAACATTTTCCTGAAACCTTTGTCATTCATAAGACAATCATTAACTAGATATAAGTTTAAAAGGTGAAGTTACAAGATACTCCAATATACTTATATCTTTTTCGAATACTACTTGAACTACCACCGTTCAATGTATAAATAGTTCATCCCATAGATTAAGCTACAAGATAAAACTTGTATAGAATCAATCTTTAAAATATCATCAAAATAAAATGAAGTTACGAGATACTTCATTTGATGCAAACATCATTTTGAAAACTGTTCCCTGCCAACACTCCACAATCGCCCAACCGTAGCCTTCCTATCGAAGTGCTCTGGGTAGTGTTGCAGAAATATCCAATTGGATGATGAACTCATTACGGGAGTTTTGTCGTGCCAGGAAGACCACTTACGATGATTAGTCGTAGTAGTACAACCATACCATTTTCTACATGTAGAGGAGAACCTGTCGGATTTACTTGTCAACCGAACACTGGACTCCTAAGGAATGGACCATCTTAGCGGAACTTCCAGGCCATTTGGGCCAATATAATTAGGCTGGGCCGGCGCCACTCGACCACTTATGCCACTCCTAGTTCAGATGAAATCTATGACTCTGAAATGTAAAGCTCATCCCCACTTTCCCTAAGTAGAAACTTATTGATACGGCTCCACCAAGAAGTCGTATCTAGTTGGAAAGGAAAACTCACCGATATTTCCCAGGCGATGCCTGTTAATGGATTAACTTGTTCCAAGAATTTTACTTCCCGAGTATTGGGAAAGTAATCAAAACTCTTTTATCAAAATAGCAACCTGGTTGCAAATATAAAACACACCACAGAGCCGGATCCCTCAGGTTTTGAGCGAATATTTAAATCTCCTTTGAAAGGAAGATCTTAAATATATAAAAATGAGTTTTGAAGTCCGCTCTAACTTTTAAAATCATTTTGAAGGCTCGCAAACATTTTTAAGAATGTTTGGAGTAGTGCTGATTTAATGGAATAAGTCAGTCCCAATTTATTAGAAAATATCCGAATATTATTATTTAAATAATATTCTCATAAAGAATAATCTTTATAAAAATAATTGAAGTAGAAGTTTTAAAACTTATACTTGCAATGAATATTAAATAACCAAAGATATACTTATACAAAGTACTATCTTTATTTGAACAATCAAAAGTAAGTTTGATTATCGACACATTATTCTTTAATAAAATTAAGAATAATAATTAGTAAATAATCGGAGTCATAAGTCCTCGAATGAATATTCAAATAATAATATTCATTAATAAATTAAGCGGAGTCATAAGTCCTCGAATGAATATTCAAAATAATATTCATTAATAAAATAAACGGGGTCATAAGCCCTCGAATGAATATTCAAAATAATAATCATTAATAAAATAAATAGGGTCATAAGCTCTCGAATGAATATTCAAAATAATATTCATTAATAAAATAAAGTTATCGATAAACCTTATTCGATTCATAGTTTTGAAAACTATATCTATATATATACATAAATATATATAATATACTCGGGAGCATCGACTCCCGGTTTTAGAAAAATATTCACCTTTGGGTCCCCTATACTAAGGGTATATGCAAATACCGCTTATCTCTAGCATAGGTATTATCAACTGAATCAACAGATTTATGTATCAAGATTACGAAACAGGCATGCATATATACCATATCACAGGCTACAATATATCGCAAGAATTTGCTAATTTAACCATCATGCATCTATCACAAGATAATGCATATACATATGTATACATCACAACAACTGTATAACGGGTAGAAGACTTGCCTGAGCGACTGGGGGTTACAAATGGCTTGGGACGAGTCTGGTAACCTATAAACAACATATAAGTTGGAATTAAACCAAAGTCACTTATGAATCTATACTTTAACCAATTAGACCCTAACGTTCGCTTTTGCGCTTAACGATTCACTTAAGTCGCTCGAGTACCCTTGGCTCCACCATTTTTAATAAATTAACCATTATGGGTTTTAAGGCGATTCTTTCACGAGTGCCTTACCAACTGCCTAATACACTTTACGTAAATGTTTCATACTCCAATTAGTCATTTAAGGTCTTTAACCTATGTTTCAAAGTAAGGTGAGGGGTAATGATTTGTTCACGAAACGTCGTTACTTAAAATGGCAGTTTCTCCAAAACCGTACATCGGAATCAAACGAACTACATATCAAAACGAAGCTCATAACATGAACTATCTAATGATGGAAATGGTCAAAACCTAGCAGTGAGTTCACGGGTCCTAATGTTAAGAACAAGAACAGCCTAAAGTAAATCGGATATTACGACGGCTATGTTTACGCGATTACCCAAATTTAAACCACTCCAAATCATCTCACAATCAACTCACAATCAACATCCCAACCAAAACTCCATCCATACTTCATCATAACAGCCCCAGCAACTCCACATTATCAATTTATACTATTCTTAAACATGAATTTAAACTACTCTTAAGTTCATTAATCAACAATCCAAGAACTACCACTCCAAAAACTTTGCAAAACCAACTAATCTCTACATTCACAACAAGCAAGCCTCTCATGAATTATAACAACAAAACTAAACCTAATTACTCAAATAAAGTTAGGGTTTGGAGGGGTTATACCTTCCTTGGAGAGTGGAGAATCAAGTGAATAGCTTGGAATCACCCTTAAAGTCCTTATCCAAGCTTAATCTAAACAAAACTTCAAGAACAAAAATTTTAGTTCTTTAAAAACACTATTCACCATCTTCTTCCATGATTTTTAGGAAGAGATTGTGAATGATTTAGGAGCTCAAACTTATAGGATATCCATAACTATGCATAAGGAGTCTTAGATAATTACCTTGCAATTTAACAAAGCTTGGAACTAGGATTTTGATTTTCTTGCTTTGGAAAAGAAGAAAAAGCGGAGAGCTTGATGAAGAATGGTGAGATAATTTTGTGTTTTTTGGTGAAAATGAATTGTTGGCTTGGTTGGTTGACATTTTGATTTGTTTTGTTACCTTTTTACCATGGTAATTTTTGTGTGGTTCTAATTCAACCAACAACACACTTTGCTTGGTCATGCTTATGTCACCATGTGATGTCACATTCCCACCTTTGTCATCTTCTTATTGGTTTGATGACATCATCCCCACTAACCTCTTTGATTAGCTTCTAATTACTTGCCTAATGACCGCTGATCTATTATACGGTTCGCTTAACTTTCGTTTTCGTTTATCGTTTGAGGGATCATACCCGGGATCTTATTACTTAGGTTTCCTTAACCTTTCTCAATACATTATATTCCTTTTATGATCCTCTCTTATGATCCTTGAATTTAAATCCTTTTTATTCTGTTACCTTATACTCAAGTCTTTCTGTATCTGGTAGATTTTCGGGAAAAATCAAAGTGTTCGGATTTGGATTCTGACGATCTTTACATACACTTATATACCACATAGAGTACTAATAATATCCCAGAAGATCAATAAAAGAACCCCTACATAGTGTGGCATGAAAAGTTTTCTTATTCAGCATAATCAGCAAAACACTATTCATAAGGGTTTCAAAAATTCCAAAAATTGGGGTTATTACAGTCTCCCCTCCTTAAAAGGATTTCGTCCCGGAATCAGATAGAAAATGAATAGGGATACTTTCTTAGCATTGCACTTTCTAACTCTCAAGTAAATTTTCCCACATTGTGGTTCTTCCATCAAACTCTGAATAGTTTGATAACCCTTCTCCTAAGCACTTAATCCCTTTCCATCTATAACCCTTCCTGGTTGCTCCATATAGGTTACGCCTGGTTGCATGTCTATGCGCTCATATGCCCTTATTTGTCTAGCATCCGGATTACACTTCCTTAACATTGATATGTGAAACACGTTATGAACTTGCTACAGGTTCGGGGATAGGGCTAGCTCATATGCTAACTTCCCAATACGTCTTAATATCTCCAAGGGTCCAACAAATCGTGGACTTAACTTTCCTTTCTTTCCGAACCTCATCCGTCCTTTCCAAGGGAGTACTTTTAACAATATAAGGTTCCCTCCTTCATACTCTTTGTCCTTTCATTGTCAAATCAGCATACTTCTTATGTCCATCTTGGGCTACTCCCAGCCGTCCTCTGATTAGATCTATTATATTCTTGGTCCTTTGGACCACTGCTGGTCCGAGCATCTTGTGCTCTAAAACTTCATCCTAACATAAGGGAGATCGACATTGTCTTCCCTCAAAGATCTCATAAGATGACATCTCGATACCTGACATACGATCTATTATCGTGAGAAAACTCAATCCGCGTTAAGTGATCATTCCAACTTCTTTCAAGTCTATTGCACAGACTCTCATTATAGTTTTTAGCATTAGAGCTTTTGCTTCTCAATACCCATTCTTTTCCAGTTCGTAATCGCTACTACCTTCCGTTCCTAATATTATACTGGTTATACTTTTGCTCATTAGCGTTCTATAACCTCTTAATAACCACGTCAACCTTAGTATCACGAATGCGTTAGAATCGGAATACCACCATACTTGGTACCACTTCCTCTCTAGCTGCCTCCATCTTCGAAAGCTTGGTCCTTCATATAGAAGTAAAAGAATTTATTGAGAGATCACTATGATCATGAACACTTGTTACATTGCATAGTTAGTACAGAAGGTGGCCAGCCTTTAGTTCTTGACAAGCAATTAGACAATAGATGGTATCCTACTAGGCTTCTATCACACAGATAGATAGTCATTCGGCAATACCTCCCCTTCTGGAAGGGTTGTTCTTCTCAGTTTATATGAAATGAAAAGAAGAGAAAAGAATGAATTGAAGAGAATTGTATATATGAAAAAAAAATACTGCCACAAAATATCTGGCTTGGAACCTACCTCTGAACTATAGAGGTTTGTCATAGGAGAATAAAACATATGTGTATATATATCAACATCAAGTAGTATCGCATCGCATTTTGCATGCTTAAATATTTTTGATATTCCGTCCATCATTCTATGGACCCATGCTCTTCCTCGAGCTTATACTCAATCACCTTTGAAACTCCCTCGATATCGAAAATCGAATCTGGAATCTCATTCTAGACATCATCGTTACTAGAATTCTATGCTTGCACCGCAACCTTCCTCGTATAGTAATACGACTCTCTATTGATAAGAAGGAATAAGTATTCAATAGGTAGATAATCGACTTAAAAAGGTCTACCAATAATAACTTATACATCACCACAACCCGATTAGTGGTACCCAATCTCAACATCCATTACAATACAACTCTCACAGTTGCAAGTAATCGGCTCATTACTCGTAGAATCATTCCTGCATTACTATGGTCCACCATTGACCTACTGTCTTCATTCACTTTCCATGAAATCTTAATATCTAACCATACGGAGTCCATACATGTCATATAGAATTCCTCTAAGGAGTTAACATAATCACCATTCATAATTCATGAAGAACACTCCAAATTCTCACGTACTTTCATGACATGAAGCAGATAAAATTACAGAAGAGTTTCAGTCAAAGCAACGATAGCAGGTTAATACCATTCTTAATCATATGCCTTCAATAGAAGACTTAACTCAAAGGTTTGTTTAGTCCTTTTTGAAACATGGTCCTGGCTTATTCTCAATATAGGACCTTCTAGGATAGATAGCCCACTCATGGCGATTGCATGTATTAAACCTTTACCAAACTACTATTATGGTTGGGTATTGCACAGTCATCAGAAGGAATGTCAATCTTTCAAACCATAATACAATCTTCATGGCTTTAACCATTATCACTGTATTCCTCTGGCACGAGCGCCGATAATTGTCTTCTTACACTTAAAGTATCGGCCACCTCTTTGGCCTTTTCTGATAGTAAAATTTCCTTACAGTCAATGTCATTTTAACCACCTCCAAATAAATTTTCTACCTCATTTCAATCACTGCTTATGTGAAGATGTTTTCCTTAAAATCTGATGAGTAAAAAAAAAATATCACCATTTTTCCATAAGTTATTGCCTCAGTCTTTAGAGGTTAATCACTGTCACGACTGACTCTCAATTATACTTAGAACATCTTTTATCTTAGGTCCTAATTGCCCTGAACAATTTCGACCTTTACTGGTTCGATCCATACTTTCTCATGGTTTAACACGTGCCCCACTTGACATCATTATAATTACGTCATATTTCCTTTATCAACATTTCTATTCTTGAGAATTTTGAATATTAACTTTCTCCTTGTAAAACCTCTAAGGTTATCCTTGAATCGTTCCTCCTGTATTCCCTAGATACAGGGCATATCAAAATACCATATACTAATACTAGAACCATTGTCTATGTACTTCTGAAAAAATTTCTCTACTGATCTTTAAAGGTTGTTGTTACCTTAATCATTTCCAATTCATACTGTCAAAACTCATGCTTTCCCTATCAAGGGTGAAATTCCAACCTTTATGCATTCCCCTAGGATTCATTTTAAGTTACCGATGTTCTATCCTTAATTCCACCTTTAAAAAGGTAAATGCATCCTTCCATGGATAATCAAGTCATATATCCCTGATAAGGGTGTCTTATTCAATCATTCCCACCTCGATAGTATATGCCTAATTTCACAAGGACATATGTATTCAAAATGAGGTCAATCAATATGGCCTCCAAAAGATAACAACGGTTATCCGCTTTTCTTTCCTAATTTGGTAACGATAACAAGGATGTTCTGGAAGATATTGGTCGTGTTCAACGTGAACTTCTTCTTAATAATTCCTTATTTACTTTTGTTGTTTATCTCAACAGTCATCTCAATGTTGGGATATCTTTCATACCTGGCATCTCCCTTTCTGGGTATCAAGCCACCAGTCTTACACTTCACATTCTTGAAGGTCACTTCCTTCATCCAATTTTCCTAATTTCTTACTTTCTTGTCTCCTTAGTCTATCCGCGTCTCATTATTTATCCTTCGAACTATCTCAAGGTTTCCTCGGATCCTCCCAACTTACAGGGAATAAAATATATGTATCTCTTATGCCTTCAACCATCAATTTTTAACTCATGGTGAATCACCCTCATCCTGACGATTACATACTTTTCTATTTCTATTGCTACGAGTCTTTAGGGTTTCCTCATACCCAACTCCCTTATCATTCCTCAAACTCTATTGCCTTTATATTCCCTTCCACTTCAATTCCTTTTTATTTTCCTTTCTCTTATCATTATTTCATGAACCAACACAACATAAGCATTGATTTCAAACATCCCGTCATTCTGGATTCGTGTCCTCAGAAGGAATCTTGACAACTTTTACAATCTTAGATTCATAATTCATCATATTCGTCCGCTTTTGTTCTAGCTCCAAAGCTTTTACACTATCTCCTTATCCTTGGGAATGACTTTCCCGAAAATAATTGACTGAACTTTAATCAGTTTATCATAACCTCTGGCTCCGTGCCTTTCTTGGCCTTTCACCAGCGGGTGGTCTCTCTCTTAGGAGGGTAAGTGACAGAAACAGTCTTTTATGATTCGTCAATCATTTAGAATCTCAAATGATTCCTGTATTTCCTTTAGCCAGGCTCTTTCCTCGACTGGGTTCACTTGTTCCTTGGAACTCTGAGAGCTTAGCGACTTAAAGGTCCTGAAAGAATTTCCCACCGCACTGTCTCCTCAGGGTGGTGGTTGGGGATAATTGTCTAAGTTCTCTTTAGACAGGTTTATGAATTACCGTATAGGAGTACCGTCTCAGGTCTCCTTTCTTTACTCAACTTTTTGTTTCCTTAGTATGAAATGTTTCATCCTTCTCCCATACTTGGGGTTATCTTATACGTTAAAATCCTTGTTTTCCACTTCATTATGTTATGGGCTCCTTCTTTCTTAATGGCAACCTCCCTAACTATCACATTCGGGGTTCGCCCTAAATCTTATTCCTCGATCTATGGATTTCATCTAAGATCCAGTCCTTAAGCTCTTAAACGTTTGGAACCCAAATTCTGTAGGAATACCTCGTTATTCCCTTATCATCTTTCTTGGTATTAATCTCTTCTCCAGTCATTGACTCTCTGCCTTCATTCATCACTTTTTCTTGGCACAATATGATCTTTTTCGATAATTTGGGCTATATTGTAATCTCAAACAGCGTTTCGGTACCGGCTCCGATTACCTTCACTTCTATTTCCATTTTCTCAAAATCTCTTATCAACTCTCCCAAAGATATTTTCATCTTGAGTCTCTCCTTTATACTAAGGACATTAGCCACCATTTTGGCTTTCCATGGATGATAAAGAATCTCATAATCGTAATCCTTGATTAGCTCTAACCACCTCCTCTGGCGCATGTTGAGCTCTTTCTGCGTGAAAATGCACTAGAGCACTTATGGCTTGTGTAAATCTCGCACTTCTCTCCATACAAGTAGTGCCTCCAATCTTTAGGCCAAAACTATTGCCACAAGCCCAAGCTCATGGGTGGGGATATCGAATTTTATATTCCCTTAATTGTCTTGACGCGTACGCGATTACCTTGTTGTGCTGTATAAGAAGCACCCTAATTCCTTATGCGAAGCTTCATTACAAATCAAAAAATCTCCTTTTCCATCCGGAAATGCCAACATAGGAGCCGTCACCAACCTTTGCTTCAGTTTTTGAAAGCTGTTCTCGCATTTCTCTGTCCATTCGAACTTCTCAGTCTTATAAGTAAGCTGCGTTAAAGGGGCTACTATCTTTACGAACTTGAACGAACCTCCGGTAGTGACCGACCAATCCTACCTCTGGTAGTTTCCCTAACCATGGTTATCAATTCCTCAGTGGTCCTTTATTCATTCTTATCAGGATCCCCCACAGGATCCTCCTCAACAACAATCCCTTCTAGGACAACATCCTCAACCGCTACATCCTCAATATGAACATCATCCGGTCCCTCGTTAGGACGCTATATCGGATCCATAATCTGATCTCCAATAAGTAATAAAACATCATAGCGTTGTTGCTCCTCAACCTCAGTGTTCGGAGTCCCGCTACCATATACGATAACGAACTACGCTTCTATCACGATATTTATAAGGGTTCCCATAAGGGTTTTAACTATCAGTACTACGTTAGGTAGTCCGACTATGAACTTGGCAAGAGTTCTTATTATCTTAGTGAACTTATTATTTTAACGTGATATCATCTCTGAGGTTTATAACACTTGGCTCTGATACCATTTCTGTAACACCCCCAAATCCGGGGTCGGGGATCTGGGTTGTCACGAGTTCCATTTCCCTTAATAATACTTAATCTTAATAATCAACCAACTACTGCGTACTGTGACCCCATAATATACACACACACACACACACCACAAGTTATAGTCTCAGAGATGAATACCAAAAATAACACAAGTCGTTTTATTCCACAATTATAAGCCATTACACCTCAAAAGGGTTTCTAAATAAATTTACATTTCTTTTCCATTATTACAATTCATAAATATACATAAATCTGGTACATCAGAAGTTGAAAGCCTAGCCTATTGGTAGATCCTACCTCGGCTATAACGGCATCAACGCCTACAGAAAACTGCGGAATGTTTCCTAACCACTTGCGAATCGGGAGCTTGGTCCTGTTCATCTTTTCTATCTATTTTTGTGTGATGAAAGAAGAAAGCAAGGGTGAGCAACAAGCCCACCAAAATAATATGTAGAATAAATAACAATGTATGAGCATTCTCATAGTACTCATGAAAGTCTTGGTCAAGAGGAAATGAACTAAGCTGATATCTTAACGCGACCAAGTCGCAAAATATTCAGTATATATATATATACTTTTCACAATCTTTGAAATCCTCTGACATGTATAATATACACAGAGTTCCAGTTTATAACTGTATAAAAAATATCGTTGCAAGGTGATCTAATATATCTGACATTGTCTCAACGTTTTCCTGAAACCTTTGTCATTCATAAGACAATCATTAACTAGATATAAGTTTAAAAGATGAAGTTACAAGATACTCCAATATACTTATATCTTTTCCGAATACTACTTGAACTACCACCGTTCAATGTATAAATAGTTCATCCCATGGATTAAGCTACAAGACAAAACTTGTATAGAATCAATCTTTAAAATATCATCAAAATAAAATGAAGTTACGAGATACTTCATTTGATGCAAACATCATTTTGAAAACTGTTCCCTGCCAACACTCCACAATCGCCCAACCGTAGCCTTCCTATCGAAGTGCTCTGGGTAGTGTTGCAGAAATATCCAATTGGATGATGAACTCATTACGGGAGTTTTGTCACGCCAGGAAGACCACTTACGATGATCAGTCGTAGTAGTACAACCCCACCATTTTCTACATATAGAGGAGAACCTGTCGGATTTACTTGTCAACCGAACACTGGACTCCTAAGGAATGGACCGTCTTAGCGGAACTTCCAGGCCATTTGGACCTATATAATTAGGCTGGGCCGGCGCCACTCGACCACTTACGCCACTCCTAATTCAGATGAAATCCATGACTCTGAAACGTAAAGCTCGTCCCCACTTTCCCCAAGTAGAAACTTGTTGATACGGCTCCACCAAGAAGTCGTATCTAGTTGGAAAGGAAAACTCACCGATATTTCCCAGGCGATGCATGTTAATGGATTAACTTTTCCAAGAATTTTACTTCCCGAGTATTGGGTAAGTAATCAAAACTCTTTTATCAAAATAGCAACCTGGTTGCGAATATAAAACACACCACAGAGCCGGATCCCTCAGGTTTTGAGCGAATATTTAAATCCCCTTTGAAAGGAAGATCTTAAATATATAAAAATGAGTTTTGAGGTCCGCTCTAACTTTTAAAATCATTTTGAAGGCTCGCAAACAGTTTTAAGAATGTTTGGAGTAGTGCTGATTTAATGGAATAAGTCAGTCCCAATTTATTAGAAAATATCCGAATATTATTATTTAAATAATATTCTCATAAAGAATAATCTTTATAAAAATAATTGAAGTAGAAGTTTTAAAACTTATACTTGCAATGAATATTAAATAACCAAAGATATACTTATACAAAGTACTATCTTTATTTGAAGAATCAAAAGTAAGTTTGATTATCGACACATTATTCTTTAATAAAATTAAGAATAATAATTAGTAAATAATCGGAGTCATAAGTCCTCGAATGAATATTCAAATAATAATATTCATTAATAAATTAAGCGGAGCCATAAGTCCTCGAATGAATATTCAAAATAATATTCATTAATAAAATAAACGGGGTCATAAGCCCTCGAATGAATATTCAAAATAATATTCATTAATAAAATAAACGGGGTCATAAGCCCTCGAATGAATATTCAAAATAATATTCATTAATAAAATAAAGTTATCGAATAAACCTTATTCGATTCATAGTTTTGAAAACTATATCTATATATATACATAAATATATATAATATACTCGGGAGCATCGACTCCCTGTTTTAGAAAAATATTCACCTTTGGGTCCCCTATACTAAGGGTATATGCAAATACCGCTTATCTCTAGCATAGGTATTATCAACTGAATCAACAGATATATGTATCAAGATTACGAAACAGGCATGCATATATACTATATCAGATGCTACAATATATCGCAAGAATTTGCTAATTTAACCATCATGCATCTATCACAAGATAATGCATATATATATGTATACATCACAATAACAATATAACGGGTAGAAAACTTGCCTGAGCGACTGGGGGTTATAAATGGATTGGGACGAGTCTGGTAACCTATAAACAACATATAAGTTGGAATTAAACCAAAGTCGCTTATGAATCTATACTTTAACCAATTAGACCCTAACGTTCACTTTTGCGCTTAACGATTCACTTAAGTCGCTCGAGTACCCTCGGCTCCACCATTTTTAATAAATTAACCATTAGGGATTTTAAGGCGATTCTTTCGCGAGTGCCTTAGCAACTGCCTAATACACTTTACATAAATGTTTCATACTAACCTATGTTTACCCTCGGCTACCACCTTTAAGGTCTTTAACCTATGTTTCAAAGTAAGGCGAGGGGTAATGATTTGTTCGCGAAACGTCGTTACTTAAAACGGCCGTTTCTCCTAAACCGTACATCGGAATCAAACGAACAACATATCAAAACGAAGCTCGAAACATGAACTATCTAATCATGGCAATGGTCAAAACCTAGCAGTGAGTTCACGGGTCCTAATGTTAAGAACAAAAACAGCCTAAAGTAAATCGGACATTACGACGGCTATGTTTACGCGATTACCCAAATATAAACCACTCCAAATCATCTCACAATCAACTCACAATCAACATCCCAACCAAAACTCCATCCATACTTCATCATAACAGCCCCAACAACTCCACATTATCAATTTATACTATTCTTAAACATGAATTTAAACTACTCTTAAGTTCATTAATCAACAATCCAAGAACTACCACTCCAAAAACTTCGCAAAACCAACTAATCTCTACATTCACAACAAGCAAGCCTCTCATGAATTATAACAAAAAAACTAAACCTAATTACTCAAATAAAGTTAGGGTTTGGAGGGGTTATACCTTCCTTGGAGAGTGGAGAATCAAGTGAATAGCTTGGAATCACCCTTAAAGTCCTTATCCAAGCTTAATCTAAACAAAACTTCAAGAACAAAAATTTTAGTTCTTGAAAAATACTATTCACCATCTTCTTCCATGATTTTTAGGAAGAGATTGTGAATGATTTAGGAGCTCAAACTTATAGGATATCCATAACTATGCATAAGGAGTCTTAGATAATTACCTTGCAATTTAACAAAGCTTGGAACTAGGATTTTAATTTTCTTGCTTTGGAAAAGAAGAAAAAGCCGAGAGCTTGATGAAGAATGGTGAGATAATTTTGTGTTTTTTGGTGAAAATGAATTGTTGGCTTGGTTGGTTGACATTTTGATTTGTTTTGTTACCTTTTTACCATGGTAATTTTTGTGTGGTTCTAATTCAACCAACAACACACTTTGCTTGGTCATGCTTATGTCACCATGTGATGTCACCCTCCCACCTCTGTCCTCTTCTTATTGGTTTGATGACATCATCCCCACTAACCTCTTTGATTAGCTTCTAATTACTTGCCTAATGACCGCTGATCTGTTATACGGTTCGCTTAACTTTCGTTTTCGTTTATCGTTTGAGGGATCATACCCGGGATCTTATTACTTAGGTTTCCTTAACCTTTCTCTATACATTATCTTCCTTTTATGATCCTCTCTTATAATCCTTGAATTTAAATCTTTTTTATTATGTTACCTTATACTCAATTCTTTCTGTATCTGGTAGATTTTCGGGAAAAATCAAAGTGTTCGGATTTGGATTCTGACGATCTTTACATACACTTATATACCACATAGAGTACTAATAATATCCCAGAAGATCAATAAAAAAACCCCTACATAGTGTGGCATGAAAAGTTTTCTTATTCAGCATAATCAGCAAAACACTATTCATAAGGGTTTCAAAAATTCCAAAAATTGGGGTTATTACATCGTATTTATACGAGTAGTTAATCGTTGAATTAGATTATGGTTCGAGTAATAAATATTTATTCGATAAATAGCATATCAGTTAATTGTATCGATTGTTTATTTATAAATAATTGATCTAATCGAGTAAGTAATAATTATTTATAAATAATTGTAATAAATTGTAATTAATTCTAATAATTAGGGATTAATTATTTTAAAATACAATAATTAATAATTAATTATTTAAAAATATAATTAAGGATTATTTAATTATAATTAATTATTTATAATTAATTATTAGTTAATTAAATCTTTTTTAATTCGTAATAATTAAACCGTTAGTCCGATTTAAGCGAAACGAATACCCCTAGACTCAGAAAAATGAAACAAACCCAATAAAAATAATTGTAAGTCATAATTTCTTCCGGAAGAGAGTGGTCTTGTGGTAGTTAATTGTTTATATGCCCTAATAGGGGTAGATTCGAGTCAAATAAATCCCGAAAAATTGTAATAAAATCTGATAGGGTTAGTTAATACATGTATGAGTCTAGTATCGATTCTAAAAATATTTATAAGTCTAAAAATTAATTATGTGCCTTATGTGCTATGTGCTTTACGTGATTATGTGTATATATGCGAGTCAGATAGAAATGCATGGGTAGATTGATAGGGTTGCGTAGTATCAATTCGAGATACGCGTATGTAGTAAGTTATCTAAACGACTATCTTTCTATGATTGGTTCAGTGTCAGCAAGGCCGATCAAGTTAGAGACAGAAGGCGGTGAGTTGAACCAGGTTAAGTACGCGCAAGGCAAGTTTTTCCCCTATTCTAAATTCAGAATAGTGAAATATACCCTATTTTACATATCAGTTATACTTTGATAATTCTTATTCATATACACTAATACACACCTATTGATTCTTGTTTCTATTTCATTTCGATTCTTGATTTCTCCCAATTTATTGAATTCTCTATTCATGTTCCAATACTTTTACCCTTGTTATATATACTCCGATATATCCTGATGTTGGGATACATCAAAAGCATTCTGATTGTTCCGGATGCTCACCTTTGGACTGGATGGTTACGATACGGGATGGGTTTTACCCAGACCTTTAATTAATAGGCCATAGTTGCCTGAGTACTCCTTATATTGGTTGGTTCTATGCAGTTGGGTATAGATCCGCACTATATCCTGACTGATCAGCAAGTTATAGTGCATATTTTGGTTCTTATTTCCAGTCTTGTTCATTTGGCACTCGCTAGTGTTGGCAAATTATTATCTTATCCGGATACAGATGGTTGTTCAAACCAGCAGCTTATTGGTTCACATATTCTTCTCTCTTTATACTATATATATATATTATTGCAGGCTTGTTGAGCAATTTTGGCTCATCCCCTTTTATTGTTATTCCTATTGTTTTACAGTTTAGGTAGAGAATGAAACCCATCAGGACCCGCGTAGTCAAGAAGCGAGTCAAGTAGCGGGACCCTCTTATACCAAGAGTGTTCCTCCCTATTCCAGAAGAGAGTTTTGAGCTACCAGATCAGGTGTAAAAGGATAAGTAGTAATGTTGGGTTGAATAAAAGTTTTGTGTGTTTTGAATAAAAGTTGTGTGGTGAGAATGTAGATAGAATAAAGTTTTGTAACAAAGAGAGTTCTTGAGACAGATTTTTTTTATTTGGGTTTGTAATAAAGTTAGTGTGTCGTTCTTGTTTTCAACTCTTAACCTTAATAGATCCTGAGTAGCAGTAGTTTGGGGTAATTATCATATTTACATTCCGCTTGTGCAGGTTTAGTTTGTAGTTGTTATTAATAATGCCCCAAATCTATACCCTGGATTTGAAGGGTGTTATACATACCATATTTAAGTACAAAATACTATAACACATACTATATTGCATCACTAAGCTTGGATGATCTCACTCCACTTACCTAAGTCTCTTGGTCGCTAAACTAGACAAAACTCCAAATTTTGGCCTCCTAACTCGAAGTGCCTTTACTAAACCATCCAATTGCTATTGACCCTGACTTGCGCCTTTCACTTTACTGGCTTTAAGCTATCTTGAAACTATGGTGGTCAACCAAATCTTCACTCATAAGTGTTCTAAAACTATGGGATAAGTGAATGTGCTCATTATAGTAAATTTCAGGATGACATCTATGGTTTATTTGGTGCTTATGACACTCTTACACTTCAAGTTTACCTCTAAAACTTCTACGCTAGAATCTTCTGATCATAAGTCAACTCCCAAACTTAGTGTGTCTCAAAGGCCTAGCTTGGGCCTCCCTAGGCCTAAGCTTAAAGTCCACATTTCCCCTGTTTTCTGGGCAGAAAAGGTTTCTGATTTGAACTATCTTATGACACATGATTGTAATTCAAATCCTATGAACTATGGCTGTAAAACTCCTCTGACACTCCCTCTAACTAAGGCCCAACAGGGCCTAATGAGGGCCTACCTATGACATGGTCAAAACTTCCTATTTCTAAGTTGTAACAAAGCTGTCCCCTACTGGACAGATTTTGTGTTTCCACTCATGCACCTAACCAAACGACTTACAAACCTATAACAAACACCTAAAAACTAATGTATACTCCTAGTTCTAGCTTCTAATGACTTGGGCCTCAAAGTGCACAACAATGACAAGGTCAAATCTCACTTTAAACCTCATGGTACCAAACTGATTTTTTTGCAGAATCTAATGCTCTCCTTTCACCATGATTCTCACTTGACAAACTCAACCAAACATTAACCAAAAACCCAAAACAAACCTCAACCAAGGGAATCTACTGAACTAACTCCCCTACACTCAATATTGGCTTAGTGGAGATCATCCTTACCTAAGGTGCAACATAGCAAAAACAAAAGTTAACACACTACACTAATTACAAGTCATCAAATTTTCGAAAACAACAACTTATATCCTTTATATATATATTCGAATTAAAATCACATATCAAGGAACACAAATACAAAATCAATATCTTAACTCAATTGAAATTAAAGCCTATTAACAATTATCAATCCAAATGATCAAGAACTTTCAAAAATCATGAATTGATTTCATGCATGCATGCCTTCGAATTTTACAAGCCAAAATCATATGATTTCCATAATAAATTTTATCATAAAATCAACATGCAAGCCTAACATAGACTATAACTAAATGATCACTTAGCATGCAAAGGGTTTTATCAAGTTTTTACTACAAAATTCATCCAATTATCACAAAAACACACAAAAATTGAACAAGGCAACAAAACACCATTCCATTCAGCTCCTAACAAGTTATGGCCGAATGGATTAGGGTGAAAACAACATTTGCATAAGTGTAGCACACTCATGTCTAGCCATTCTCATCCCTATGATAATATAACTTATGGTGAAAACCTTAGATTCACAAGAATCAAAGGTGTTCACTTTGAGTTTAACAAAACACCACCATGCAAGGTCAAAACATAGATTTTTCACCCTAAACTTTTTGGATTATGAATGATCAAGATAACTTGGATTTTTTTGAAATTTTATGAAATCAATTTTGTGATTTGTGAATGAAATAATTTTTAAAAGATAATTTTTCCATGGTAAAGAATATTCTTTATAAGTCAAAAATAAGAGCAACTAATAAAACTTTCACTTTGAAAGAAAAATTCATATTTTAAATAAAGCAATTTATAATGCAACAAATTCCATTCACACAAATGTACAATCAATAAGTATATTTATAATCGACTCTAATATTATACAGAGTTCACAATTAATATTACACAAAATATCGGTCATAACATCCTCTCCCCCTTAAAGGATTCTGTCCTTAGAATCTAAGAGAACAAATGAGGATATTAGTAACACATATCAGACTCTAACTCCCAAGTTGACTTTTCGACCTTGGGGTTCCTCCAAAGTACTTTTACTAACTTCACCGACTTATTTATAAGACTCTTTGCTTGCCAGTCGAGTATTTTGACAGGTTGCTCCACAAATTACAGGTCTGCCAGAATTTCTATAGGTTCATATTCTATCACATAGTTGGCATCAGGATTGTACTTCTTAAGTAATGACACATGAAACACATTATGCACATGCTGATACTGAGGTGGTAAGGCTAACTAATAAGCCACCTTCCCCACTTGACTCAAAATTTCAAAAGGACCAATATATCTAGGCGATAACTTCCCTTTCTTTCCAAATCTAGATAATCCTTTCCTCAGTGACACTTTCAGCAAAACGGCTTCACCCACTTGGAATCTGACATCCTTACGCGTTGGATCCGCATACTTTCTTTGCCTATCTTGAGCAGCAAGTAACCTCTTCTGAATTAATTTGACTGTCTCATGTAATTATTGTACCAATTCTGGGCCTAGAATATTTCCTTCTCCCACTTCATCCCAACTAGTTGATGATCTGCATTTTCGTCCGTATAAAGCTTCGTATGGTGGCATGCCAATACTGGAGTGATAGCTGTTGTTATAGGAGAATTCTACCAATGGCAGGTGGTCGTCCCAACTTCCCGCAAATTCAATTGCACAACTGCGCAACATGTCTTCGATTGTTTGAATTGTCCTTTCGCTTTGACCGTCTGTCTGCGGATGATACGCCGTACTCATGTTTAACTTCGTGCCAAGACTTTCTTGAAATTGCTTCCAGAATCTCGTGTTAAATCGAGGATCTCTGTCTGAAACTATCGATACGGGTATGCCATGTCTTAATACAATTTCACGCACATACAGATGGACCAATCTGTCCAATGAAGACTTGTCATTAATTGGAAGAAAATGTGCCGACTTTGTAAGGCGATCAACTATAACCCATATAGCGTCATGTCCGGATTTCGTTCGCGGTAGTCCCACTATAAAGTCCATAGCAATGTTTTCCCATTTTCATTCTGGAATCTTTAGGGGCTGAATTAATTTGCTTGGTCTTTGATGTTTTGCCTTCACTTTCTGACAAGTATAACACTTCGCAACCCATTCTGCCACTTCTCGCTTCATATTTGGCCACCAAAAGTTCTGCTTCAAGTCCTGATACATCTTGGTGCTTCCCAGATGGATTGAAAATCTTGAATTGTGGGCTTCTTGTAATATCTCATTCTTCAATTCAGGTAAATGAGGGATCCAAATTCTTGAGGAGAACCTTAGTATACCTTGCTCATCCCTTTGAGTACCAATCTCTTCTCCGGTTAGCTGATTACTCCCCGCTTCATTACTTCTTCCTGACATTTCTTTATCTTCCCCAATAATGTTGGCTGGAAAGTCATAGTATGACAAACTTCTTCAACTATTCCCCAATCATAAAGTTCCAATTCAAATCTCTTAATCTCTTCAGATAATTCCTTTGGTATTGCTATCATATTTAATCTTTCCTTCCTACTCAAAGCATCGGCTACCACGTTCACCTTTCCCGGATGATAATTTATCGAACAATCATAGTCCTTAATCAATTCCAACCATCTCCTTTGCCTCATGTTGAGCTCCTTCTGAGTGAAAATATACTTTAAACTCTTGTGATCCGTGTAGATCTCACACTTTTCTCCATAAAGGTAATGTCTCCAGATCTTAATTGCAAATACTATGGCTACTAATTCCAAGTCATACATAGGATATTTTAATTCATGTGGTTTTAACTATCTTAACACATACGCAATCACCTTATTATGTTGCATTAGCACACAGCCCAGTCCTTTATGTGAAGCATCACTGAAAATCATAAAGTTTCCTTGATCGTCTGGTAATACTAACACCGGAGCTGTAACCAACCTCTGTTTCAACTCTTGAAAGCTATCCTCACATTCTGCATTCCATTCGAACTTTTGATTCTTCCTAGTCAACTTAGTCAATGGCGTGGCAATTTTCGAGAAATCTTTGACAAATCTTCTATAATATCCCGCCAATCCTAGAAAACTTCGCACTTCCGTAGGTGTCTTTGGCCTCTCCCAACTCATAATTGCCTCAATCTTTGCCGGATCTACTTCAACTCCTTCATTTCCAATAACATGTCCCAAAAATTGAACATCTTTAAACCAAAACTCACATTTAGAAAACTTGGCATACAACTTCTCTTGTCCGAGTATCTCTAGTGCTATCCATAGATGCTGCTTATATTCTTCTTTCGATTTTGAATAGATAAGAATGTCATCAATGAATACCACTACGAACTTGTCCAAATACTTTTTAAATACCAGGTTCATCAGATCCATAAATGCTGTCGGAGCATTAGTCAACCCAAAAGGCATTACTAAGAATTTATAATGCACGTATCTTGTCCTGAATGCTGTCTTTGGGATGTCTTCTTCTTTGATCTTTATTTGACAGTATCCTGATCTTAAGTCAATCTTTGAAAAGCATTTTGCTCCTTTCAGCTGATCAAATAGGTCATCTATTCTTGGTAGCGGGTATCGGTTCTTAATCGTCATCTTATTCAACTCCTGATAATCTATACATAACCTCATGCTTCCATCTTTCTTCTTTAAGAACAGAACAAGTGCTCCCCATGGCGACGTCCTTGGCCGTATCACTCCTTTGTCCAACAATTCTTGTAGCTGGCTCGCCAACTCTTTCATTTCTGCTGGTCCCATCCTATATGGGGCCTTCGAAACTGGTTCCGTGCCTGAAGCAAGGTTGATCTCAAACCTGATTTGTCGATCTGGCTATAAACCTGGTAGTTCCTCTAGAAACACATCTGGAAATTCGTTGACTACGGAAATATCTTCTGTGCCGAGGCTGTCTCTTTCTGAATCTACCACATGCAACCTTTCTTAAGTAATTTCTTAGCCTGGACGATTGTAAGAAATAGTCGCTCTTGCCTCTGTCCCTTAAATACTACTTTCTCTCCACTCTCCGTCTTTAAGTACACCTTCTTGGACCTACAATTTATGTGAGCGTTGTTCTTCCCTAACCAATCTATGCCTAAGATTATATCGAACTCCCCCAACTTGAAAAGTATCAAGTTGGCCAAAAATTTATGCCCCGAAATATCAATCTCACACTTAGGACAGAGTTGACTCACAGGAATCTTCTCTTGATTCGCAATTACCATATTTAATACCTCGTTCGTAGCCATTTTATCATATTAAAGTTTATCAACAAAAGTTTCTGATATAAAATGTAACACCCCCAGATCCGGGGTCGGGGATCCGGGTTGTCACGGTCTTTCTTTCCACAATATCCCTTCACTTAATTAATAATAAATAACCTCATACTGTGACCCCACACTAACACACACCACAACCCGTTATAGTCTCAGAGATGAAATTGAAATAAGTACAAGTCTTTGAATCCACAATTTAAAATTTTTACAACCCAAAACGATTACTTGATAATTTACAGTTAATTGCCATTATCTGCCACAAGTTATAATTATACATAATTTGATTCTCAAAAGTAGATGGTCTAAACTACAATGGATCTACCTCTGCAGCTATAGCAGCTACAACATCAGCGGGAAGACGCGGGACGCTTCCCACGCGCTTGCGCTGGGTCTGCTGGAGTCTGGCCATCTCTCCTAACTGTTGTTGTGTGATGAAGAAATAAAGCAAGAGTGAGCCTTACAGCTCGCAAGATAATACATAGTGATAACAATAATATAAGTATCTAAATGGATACTTGATAGCATCTCTATCATACGTAAGATAATTACTTACTAGATATAACTAAAAACAAGGAATGAAGTTACCAATACTTCACCACACTTATATCTTATATAAAGCTACTTGAACTGCCACCGTTCAAAGTATTATAGGTTTTAAGAAAACATCCCATAGATGAGACCACAAGTTAAGACTTGAATAGATTCAATCTTTGAAAGATTATTGAATGAAAAAGTTATGAGATACTTTATTTAGTCCCGGTATATATATATCCACATATATATACCCCTTTAAACATTTCCTGAAACCTCTGTTATGTAAAGTATGAACAGAGTTTGAAACATCCAATGAATTTTGGAAAGGAAAAGAATTTTGGCATAAACCCGATATCTTGCTGATCAGGCAAAGATACCAATAAGTAACCTTTTCTACTGTAGATGGATGAATTCCTCACCGGTCATCACCCTGGCCGCATTAGGACCTCGCGCTCGACCGTACCCCGGTCCCTCACGCGTTGATGGACTGCCACCCAGCCACTTACACAATAATAGACCGTACCCCGGCCTGTCGATTATGCCGACTCAATGAGATGGGCTTACTTCCCGAACGTTGGGCAAGTAATCAATTCATTTACCAAATCTGCAACCTCGTTGCGAATATAAAATACACCACAGAGCCGGATTCCCCAGGTTTTGAGCGAGTATTTAAATCCCCTTTAAAAGGAAGATCTTAAATATAAAAATGAGTTTTGGGATCCGCTCTGACTTTTAAAAATCATTTTGAAGACTCGAAAACACTTTAAAGAGTGTTTGGAGTAAGGCTGATTTAATGAAGTAAATCAGTCCCCAGAATATTAGAAAATATCTGAATATTATTAATTAAATAATATTCCCATAAAGAATAATCTTTATAAAAATAATTGAAGTAGAAGTATTAAAATTTATACTTGAAACGAGTATTAAATAACCAACGATATACTTATGTGAAAGTATTATCTTTATTTGAATAATCGAAAATAAGTTTGATTATTAACAGTTTATTCTCTAATGAAATAAAGAATATATTTCAGCAAATAATCGGAGTCATAGATCCTCAAATGAATATTCAAATAATATTCAATAAATAAAATAAGCTGAGTCATAATACCTCGAATGAATATTATAAATAATATTCATTAAATAAAATAAAGGAGTCATACATCCTCAAATGAATATTCAAATAATATTCATTAAATAATATAAACTGAGTCATAAGCCCTCGAATGAATATTCAAATAATATTCAATAAATAATATAAAAGGAGTCATAAGTCCTCGAATGAATATTCGTAATAATATTCATTAAATAAAATAAAGTTATCGAATAAACCTTATTCGAGTAATAGTTTTTAAAAACTATATCAATATATATATATATATATAAATATATATTATACTCGGGAGCCTCGCCTCCCGGTTTAGAAATATGTTCACCTTTTATCCCCTATACTAAGGGTAAACTCAAATACCGCTTATCTCTAGCATAGGTATTATCAAATGAACCAACAGATATATATTTCAAGAATATGAAACAGGAATGCATATATACCATATCACATGCTACAATATATCGCAAGAATTTGCTAAATAACCAACATGCATCTATCGCAAGATAATGCATATACAAGTGTATTCATCACAACAACAGTATAACGGATAAAATACTTGCCTGAGCGACTTGGGGGTGAGAAAGGCTCGGGACGAGTCTGATAACCTATAAACAACAAGTAAGTTGGAATTAAACCAAAATCACTTGTAAATCTATGATTTAACTAACTTAGACTCTAATGCTAGTTTTGCGCTCACCGATTCGCTTAAGTCACTCGGGTACCCTCGGCTCCACCATTTTTAATAATTTAACCTTTACGAGTTTTAAAGCGATTCCTTCGCGAATGACTTACCAACTGCCTAACACACTTACCATAAATGTTTCATACATTAATTAACCCTTTTTGGTCTTTAACCTACATTCCAAAGTAAGGCGAGGGAAAAAGTTTCGTCCGCGAAACGCCGTTACTTGAAACGGTCGTTTCTCCTAAACCGTAAATCGGAATCGAACGAACTACATATCAAAACGAAGCTCGTAACATGAGCTATCTAAACATGTCAGTGGTCACAATCTAGCAGGGGGTTCTCGGGTCCTAATGCTATGCACAAAAACAGTCCAAAGAAAATCGGACGTTACGACGGCTATGTTTACGTGATTTCCAAATTTTAACCCATTCACAAACAACCCAAATCAACCTCAAATCCAACACACAACCATCCTCCATCCTTATCACATCATAACCACCCCAACCAATTCAATTTAATCTTTCATACTTATGCTTAAACTTAACTTTAATCATTCTTAAGTTCTTTTAAATCAAAACCACAATAATTACCATTCCATTCACTACCATACCAAATCTCAAACTCTAAATCATAACAACAAGATACAATATCAACCCAATACTCAAAATCACCTTATAATATATATGAACCTAGGGTTTGGAAATGGTATACCTTCCTTGAAGTGGTGGGTGGAGCTAGGAAGCCTTAAGAAGCTTTGAGAAGCTTTAGGAAAGCTTGGATCTTCAAGAAAAACAAGAAAAGTTCAAGTTAAAAACTTGAAAACACTATTCATTGTCTTCTTCCTTGATTAAATGAAGAAGTTAGAGAAAGAATTAATGGCTTAAACTCATGATATAGCCATAACTAAGCATAAAAATGATTAGGGAATTTTCTTACCAATTTAGGATGCTTGGATCTTGATTTTTGAAAAATCTAGCCTTTAAAAGTGTAAAAAGCCGAGAGCTAATATGAAGAACAAATGCCTTGGTTGTTTTTGATTTTTGATGAAATGATTTTGCTAGCTTGGTTGGCTTGATTTGTATTTGATTTAGCAAATTACTACCTTGCCCTTGAATTTGTGTGGTCCTTATTCAACCACACCTCCTTCCTTCCCATGTCATGCTTACCTCATCCTCATGATGTCACCCTTCCTTCCTTGTCCTCTTTCTATTGGTTGGATGACATCCTTCCCACTAATCCCTTTGATTAACTTCCTAATCGTTTGCCTAATGACCGCTGATCTGTTATACGGTTCGCTTAACTTTCGTTCTCGTTTATCGTTTGAAGGATCATACCCGGGATCTTATTACTTAGGTTCCCTTAACCTTTCTCAATACATTATATTCCTTTTTATGATCCTCTATTATAATCCTTTAATTTAAATCCTTTTTATCCTGTTACCTTATACTCAATTCTCTCCGTATCTTGTGGATTTCCGGGAAAAACCAAAGTGTTCGGAATTGGATTCTGACGATCTTTACATACACTTATATACTTCATAGAGTACTAATAATATCCCAGAATATCCATAACAGAACCCCTACATAGTGTGGCGTGAAAAGTTTTCTCATTCAGCTAAAACACTATTCACAAGGGTTACAAAAAGTTGAAAAATTTTGGGGTTATTACAGTCTCCCCTCCTTAAAAGGATTCCGTCCCGGAATCAAACAGAAAACAAATGGGGGTACTTTTCTAGCATTGTGCTCTCTAGTTCCCAAGTTGATTCTTCCACATTATGATTCTGCCATAGTACTCTGACTAGCTTGATCACTTTGTTCCGAAGCACCTGCTCCTTCTTATCCATAATCCTTACTGGCTTCTCCACGTAAGTTAGATCTGGCTGCATATCCACCTGCTCGTACTCCACTATGTGCCTGGCATCCCGATGATACCTCCTTAGCATTGACACATGGAACACATTATGAACTTGTTGCAAATTAGGGGGTAGGGCTAGCTCGTAAGCTAACTTTCCAATCCGTCTTAATATCTCAAAAGGTCCAATATATCTTGGGCTTAGTTTTCCCTTCTTTCCGAACCTCATTAATCCCTTCCAAGGGGATACTTTCAGCAGTACTAAGTCCCCTACTTCATATTCCTTGTCCTTTCGGGCTAGGTCTGCATATTTCTTTTGTCTGTCTTGGGCTGCTACAAGTCGCCCTCTGATAAGATCCACTATATCTTTGGTCCTTTGGACCACTTCGGGTCCGAGCATCTTCCGCTCTCCTACTTCATCCCAGTATAAGGGAGATCGACACCTTCTTCCGTACAGGGCCTCATAAGGCGGCATTCCGATGCTAGCATGAAAGCTATTGTTATAAGAAAACTCGATCAACGGCAGGTGATCATCCCAACTTCCTTTAAGGTCTATTGCACAGACTCTCAACATATCCTCTAGTGTCTGGATGGTCCTTTCACTCTGTCCATCCGTTTGGGGATGGTACGCGGTACTCATATTTAACTTGGTCCCCGCACATTCCTGAAAGCTCCTCCAAAATCTGGAGTTGAACCTTGGGTCTCGGTCTGAGACAATGGACGCTGGGACTCCATGTCGCGTTACTATTTCCTTAAGGTAAATGTCCACCAGTCTATTGACTGTGTATCTCTCGTTGATAGGAATGAAATGAGCTGACTTTGTCAGTCAGTCTATAATTACCCAAATGGCGTCGTGATTGGCTTTCGTCCTTGGCAAGCCTACAACAAAATCCATCGCTATCTGTTCCCATTTCCATTCGGGAATCTCCAGGGGTCGCAAAAGTCCACTGGGTCTCTGGTGCTCTGCCTTTACTCTTTGGCAAGTCAAACACTTGTTTACCCATTCTGCTACGTCCCTCTTCATGTTGGGCCACCAGTAATATTCCTTCAAATCCCTATACATCTTGGTACTTCCCGGGTGAATGGAATACCTTGAACTATGGCTTTCATCCAAAATCTCATTTTTAAGTTCTTGAACATTCGGAACCCAAATTCGGTAGGAGTACCTCATTATCCCTTTATCATCTTTCTCAGTATGGATCTCCTCTCCAGTCATTGACTTTCTGTCTTCATTCATTATTTTCTCTTGGAACAATCTGATCTTTTCCAATAATTCTGGCTGCATTGAGATCTCAAAAAGCTTTTCAGTTCCGGTTCCGGTTACCTTCACTACTATTTCCATTTTCTCAAAATCTCTTATAAACTCTCCAAAAGACATTATCATCTTGAGTCTCTCCTTTTTACTAAGGGCATCAGCCACCATATTGGCTTTCCCCGAATGATAAAGAATCTCCCAATCATAATTCTTGATTAGCTCTAACCGCCTCCTCTGGCGTATGTTGAGCTCTTTCTACGTAAGAATGTACTAGAGCTCCTATGGTTTGTGAATCTCACACTTCTCTCCATACTAGTAGTGCCTCAAATCTTTAGGGCAAAACTATTGCCGCGAGCTCAAGGTCATGAGTAGGATATCTAACCTCGTATTCCTTCAATTGTCTCGACGCATACGCAATAACTCTACCGTGCTGCATAAGCACACATCCTAATCCTTTGTGCGACGCGTCACTATATATCACAAAATCTCCTTTTCCGTCCGGCAATGCCAATACCGGAGCCGTTATCAACCTTTTCTTTAATTCCTGAAAACTGTTCTCGCATTTCTCCGTCCATTCAAACTTCTCTGTCTTACGAGTAAGTCGTGTCAAAGGGGCTGCGATC